>NC_089230.1:11511815-11814333 GCF_963924675.1 Phocoena phocoena | reverse complement strand
TGGACTAGCTGTGTGACTAATGACGGCTTACTCTGCCACAGAGCTCTGTGGGATGAAGGATGTATTAGTCAGGGTTCTCCAGAGAAACAGAACCAACAGGACCTGTGAAAAATATATTTGTAAAGAGATTTATTATAAGGAGTTGGCTCATGTGATTACAGAGATGGGCAGGCCCCAAGATCTGCAGTGAGTCGGCCAGCTACAGACCCAGGACAGCGGATGGTGTGGTTTGCACCTGAAGACTGGCAGGCTGGAGACCCAGGATGGGCCAGTATTTCAGTTCCAGTCAAAAGGCAGGAAAAAGGCCGATACCCCAGTTTGAAGGACCATCGGGCAAGAGGAATTCTTCCTTGCTTGGGGAGGGTCAGACTTTTTGTTCTAGCCAGGCCTTCAACTTACTGGATGAGGCCCACCCACATGAGGGACGGCAGTCTGCTTTATTCTGTCTATGCATTTAAATGTTAATCCCATCCCAAACACTCATAGAAACAGTCGGATTAGTGTTGGACCACACATCTGGGCACCCCGTGGCTCAGTCAAGATAAGGACAGGACGCATCATTGAAATGGAGAAGTCATAAAGTCCATTCTCATTTGCATTTTCTACTAAGTTCAGATTAAAAAATGCCTCTACAGTGTGCAGTACTGATTGAGATACCAGTTCTCTTGAAACATAATCGCATATGTTAACAAACTTCTTGATCTTTGTAAGGTCTGCTTGGGGCTTTTGGGGTCTCCCGGCCCCTTCCTTCTTTCAGCAAACCTAAGCATCTGAATTCATTTTCTTCCTATGAACTTACCTGCATTTTGTCCCAGGTTTTGGGTAGAGAGGTCTAGGTGTGCTGAAGACTATAAAGTGTTTCTGGCAAAATTTGAAGATTCCCTCTGTATCGTTTAGGATGGAACTGTCTTTTCCTTCCAGTGGTGCTTTGATGTGTAGTTATTTAAATACATTCAATGATGCCTTTAAAAATCTTTGTAAACCGCAGAAGTCAGTGAAAATATGAGAGTTTGTCATCTTCCCTGATCTGTAGTGATTGGCATGGACCTGGGTTTTATTTTATTTGGTATTTTGTCTTTTTATTCCTCTGTGGATGGCATGGGCTCCTTTATTGTCTGGTATCCAGTGACTCACTGTTTTTCTTGCCTTTCATATCCCACCTACCCCTCCCCAGAACCCCTAGAAAGCATCTCATAAGCTGTTTCACGTGGAGTTATAGATGAGGGAATAAGCTTTAATACACTACCCAACCTAGAAATACCTGCATATTATTAGAAGACAGAAGACTGCGTCTAAGTTGTGGGTGTTCAGGTGTCAGCTACCGAAGGTATTTGTGGGACAGAACCGGGAGTATAGTGTTGCTGGGACTTAGCGCTCCTGGTATGTGTAGTTTATGGTTACAGAATACCCATCCATTACTTCTGGAATCTAGAACACTGTAACATGGCAAGACCACGAAGAGATTTGCGGTTCAATTTGAACTGCCGTGTTAGTCTAGAACAGTCATCCTCTCTCAGGCTGGTACCAGAGTTGTTGGAGGTGCTTTTGAAGTGTCAGCTTTTCTGGGCCTCATGCCTAATGAGTGGGCTCCTCAGGCAGTGGAGCTGGGCATTTTTCACTTGTAAAAGCCAACGGGTCATTCTGGTATTGATTCAAGGCTGACATGAGGGGGCTGTTACATCACTAGCAAGGTCATACGGCATCTTAAATGAAGTTAAACTGGAGATTGGGATTTTTCAGTGCACTCTGGGACTTTTGTTTTGTGGACAAACTATGACAGATCAACAAATTATTTGTTTAGACCTTGTAGCCATCATTTTTTTTTTTTTTTTTTTTTTTTTTTTTGCGGTACGCAGGCCTCTCACTGTTGTGGCCTCTCCCATTGCAGAGCACAGGCTCCGGACGCGCAGGCCCAGCGGCCATGGCTCAGGGGCCCAGCCGCTCCGTGGCATGTGGGATCTTCCCAGACCAGGGCACGAACCTGTGTCCCCTGCATTGGCAGGCGGACTCTCAACCACTGCGCCACCAGGGAAGCCCCATCATATTTCTTTTATGTGGAAAAGTTGTGCAGTGACCTTCCTAAGAAATGGATACGGAGAACTTGGAGGGGGTCTAGGGAGCACCCAGAATTTGTCCTGCTTTTCCCTGGGCAGAGACTGAGGGGACCATAGTGTTAAATGACAGAGCGCCTTCAAAATATCATTTATCCAGGATCACGGGTTGACCTGGAAAGTGTACTGTGAAAGTTTGGGATCTGTTTGGGTGCTAAACTTGGCAAAGCTAGAGATGCAGTTGTTGCAAATGAAATGACACAGTTCTTGTACCGAATCGTTGCAAGCCTTCACTACAGACCTTCTCTTGAATTTCGAGATTGCTCTGAATACCATTTGAAGCCCTGCTTTCTGTTCTGTTCTGAATCCCTACGTTGGCAACTTACTAGGACCTTTCTTCACCTATTCGTTTATGTTTAAATGAAGGTAATACTTAACACAGAACATACTTTGACATTCTTGGAAGAAGGGAGAGTGGCCCCCAGAGTTGGTACTTCTTTACCAACTCATGACTTAAGTTTTGAAGAATACGTAGAAATTTCTGTTGTGTAAATAATTTTATGTGTCTTAATAAAGATGTGTAGGTGGTGATTCTTCTCTAATATACTTAAAATAGGAGTAAAAGCTCTGTTCGTCCTCACGCCTGAAGTTCATCTGCTTGTTACTTTAAGTGACTCTCAGAATGTACAGAAACGTGCAGCCCCGTGTCTCCATTCAGCCAGCATCTGTTTGTGTGCAGACGGGTTAATCTGATTAAGATCAGAGGCTGTGAGTGTAAACGACACAGAGTGAAATAACTGACGTTCAGTTGTGCATCCTGCCCTACGTCAGCCTGGTTTTCAGCGCTAGAGTTCTCCAGAGGTCATGGCATGGCACCGTATTGGGACCGCCGGCTTTGTTTTTGTCTTTGGCCATCCTGATGAAGTACAGAGCGGTCTGACCCTGTGTGTTTGGGCAGGAGGGCTTGAGGTGGGGTGAGCAGGGAAGGCTCATTTCAACCATGCAGCACCAGCTGAAATGACTTTTTCCTTTAAGTTTGCGAAAGGGGTCACATTTTCAATTTGACCCACGAGCACTTCTCATTTTTATTTAAATTAGTCCTATTCTTGCTTAAACAGATCCAGCAGTGGGAGCAGAACCTGGAGAAATTTCACATGGATCTGTTCAGGATGCGCTGCTATCTGGCCAGCCTGCAAGGCGGGGAGTTGCCGAACCCCAAGAGCCTCCTTGCTGCTGCCAGCCGCCCCTCCAAGCTGGCCCTGGGCCGGTTGGGCGTCTTGTCAGTTTCCTCTTTCCACGCTCTGGTAAGTTTCCAGGAAGGCTGTTCAGCAGCGTGAAGGGGGAGCGCTGCGGATGCTCACCTTTCTCCAGCTTGTTGACATTCAGCACTGCTGTGACTTAAGCCAATAACTGACCAGGGCCACCCAGGGGCCCGGCGCCGGGGGAGGGATGATTGGCGTCCTGCTACAAAGTTCCAGCATCCCAGCTTATTTGCTGCCCATTCTCGGAATCCAGCTCCTAATACACAGTTATTAAATATTCACATCTGTGTCTGCCCTTTTCTGTCTGTTCCACCTCCTATAGTCAGGAAGGTGGAATCCCCGAGGAGTAGCAACAATGGTGTGAAGATTTAAAGGGCTGATGGAAGGTTGTTAGATCTGTTCTCCCGAGAGCCCCACTGGGTTTTCTGAAATCGCTCCTGTGCAGGTGGCTTCTGTGGATAGTACTAGATCAGCGGGGGTGGGGTGGGGGGTGTGGCGGGTGGTCCGAGGGCTGTTGTGCTGACCCTGCTGTCCACCCCGAAGAGATGTGGATGTTGTAACTAGATGTGTTTATCCAGATAAGGGACATCTCTGTGGTGGATGCGGTCCTGGTATGTCAGACCTGCAGCAGTTTTGGGGGCTGCTCAGAACACATTTATAGCAGGCAGGGCTTTACTCCTGTTCTAGGGCAATGGTTAATTCTCTCTGTCATCTAAATAATGGCGTCTTAAGATTTTTCTAAATTGTTTTGAATTAGGTATGTTCTAGAGATGACTCTGCTCTCCGGAAAAGAACACTCTCACTGACCCAGCGAGGAAGACACAAGAAGGGCTTATTTTCTTCATTAAAAGGGCTGGACACGCTCGCAAGAAAAGGAAAGGAGAAAAGACCGTCTATAACTCAGGTGAGTTTGCCAGCATGGGAGGGACAGCAGACCTAGTGGGAAATCCTTGATATGCCATAAATCATACATGTTCATCCCCCTTCAGAATGAGATAAAAGTTCCTTCAAACGGATGCAGTCTTAGCATGGATTTTTTCCTCAAATGGAAACACACAAGTTGCTCAGTCTCTTTTTGGCACTCCCAAAGAGGTATTCACACCTTGCTCACATCTGCAGCGCATGGTAACCCAAAAATAAGAGTCATCAGAAAAGAAGCCTTTAGCAATAATTGTCATAGATTTTATATTAAAGAAAAAAAAAGGAAGAAAGTGCTGATACGTGCTCCCACGTGGATGAACCTTGAAAACGTGATGCTAAGTGAAAGAAGCTAAACACAAAAGGCCACAGGTTTTATAACTCCATTTACATTAAAAGTCCAGGATAGGTACATCCATAGAGACAGAGAGTAACTAGTGGTTGCCAAGGGCTGGGGGGAGGGGCGCATAGGGAATGACTGCCAATGGATATGGAGTTTCTTTGGGGAGTGATAAAAAATATTCTGGAATTAGACGGTGGTGATGATTGTACAACTTTGTAAATATACTAAAAAAACAAAACAAAACAAAACCGCAAAAACCAACATGTAAAATTAATAATAGAGTAGCAGCAACTAAATTCTATGGATGGTGCCAGACGCTTTGCTGACTTCATCTTTATGACACAAAGTAGGCGTTTTGTCATCACATTTTACATATGAGGAGCCTGAGACCCGGAGAGGTTGAGTTACTTCCTTTCCCCGGATGTTCACGCAGCAGCCGAGAGGCAGGGCTGGGACCTGGTCTCCCTGGATGCTGCAACGCTGGGCCATTGCTGCTGCTTAGTTTTCTGGAGGAAAGGTGGCTCTTTCAACATTTTGTCAAGTTAAAAATAGCCCAAGTGGGCTTCCCTGGTGACGCGGTGGTTGAGAGTCCGCCTGCCGATGCAGGGGACACGGGTTCGTGCCCCGGTCCGGGAAGATCCCACATGCCGCGGAGCGGCTGGGCCCGTGAGCCATGGCCGCTGAGCCCGCGCGTCTGGAGCCTGTGCTCCGCAACGGGAGAGGCCACAACGGTGAGAGGCCCGCGTACCGCAAAAAAACAAAAACAAAAAAAACAGCCTGAGTGCTTATTGTTGAAATGTGGCCCAAGGACAGTGAATTGTTCTCAAAACATTTTGAACACTCATATCTGAAGTATTTCCTAATGCTGTTGATACAGTATATGATAATGATTTTTATGTTGCTGAGCGATATGTTTTAGGATTATTATTTTTTGAAAGACTCTTGAAAAGATGAGCTGTCACAAAATGATCTGATCGTTTAAGTGAGTTGGGAAGTGAGTTGTGATGAAGTTCAAGGAAGTTCTTGTTTTTACTTCTGACGGGTTGCTGTTATTCTGAATATGCTGGCAGAGAGGGTCACATTTCATGACTTTTTCTAATTTTATATGGATATACACATTTGATTGTACATAACAGTTTTGTGAAATAGGTGAGTAACAGGGATAGAATCAACTTCTTTGACCCATCTGTAATCCTAAAACAATAAAGCTGGAGGTGGTGGGACATGGGTTGATTGATTGAAAGAGGGCAAACTCACAGGGAATCCCTTTTACTTGGCCACTGTTTTTGTATACTCACAATTGGAAAGAATATCACGTTTAAAAATTGTGGTTCTGGACTTCCCTGGTGGCACAGTGGTTAGGAATCTGCCTGCCAATTCAGGGGACGCGGGTTCGAGCCCTGGTCCAGGAAGATTCCACATGCTGTGGAGCAACTAAGCCCACGAGCCACGACTGCTGAGCCCATGTGCCACAACTACTGAAGCCTACGCGCCTAGAGCCCGTGC
Organism: Phocoena phocoena; assembly: GCF_963924675.1. Taxonomy (NCBI): domain Eukaryota; kingdom Metazoa; phylum Chordata; class Mammalia; order Artiodactyla; family Phocoenidae; genus Phocoena; species Phocoena phocoena. The sequence continues at coordinate 11,808,253 of NC_089230.1, read as the reverse complement.
TCCACAACAAGAGAAACCGCCGCAATGAGAAGCCCGTGCACCGCAACAAAGAGTAGTCCCCCACTCGCCGCAACTAGAGAAAGCCCGCACACAGCAACAAAGACCCAGCGCAGCCAAAAAAATAAATAAATACATTTATAAAAAAAAAAATTGTGGTTCTATTTGTACTTTAGTTGTGAAAGTAATCATTTGTTGGTTATAAATGGAAACGTATTTCCTCGTTATAGACTATAGTTAACTATAAACCATTGGCTAATGCTGGGCTTATGTTTTTGAATTCAACTTCTATGAATAATGTCTTTGAGGCAAATTCTGATTTTAATCAGGGTAGCCAATTCTGTATAATTAAATGACAAGGATAAATATCTTGATAATTTGCTTATAAAATGTTGACATTTAGCAATTAGATATGACCCTAATATGGTCTTTACCCCATCATACGTAGTAAATGCCCTTAACGTAAGATTTCTTGAGAAACAAAAGCATTCGGTTGAACATTTTTGTTTTAAAAAGATATGACACTGGTATTTATTATAACTGAATGCAGTTGAGGTAGTAGGTATCCGTAAATGTGTAAATGGCCTGTTTGTTAATGTTTAGTATTCGACTACAAAATCTAGAAGATAAAAATTGGAAAAAGTAAAGGAAATTTTTCTTAGTCCCTCTACCCAAACACAGCCACTTTTAATATTTAGCTTTATTTCTTCCCAGTATTTCTTCTATGCACGTTTACGAAAGTTATAAGCTTGATTTTGGTGGCTTTGCCAGCTTTGATTTCTACATCTTCAGAGACGTTATACTTCTTGGTAAAAGCAGCATCAAGAATATCCAGGGTGACTTGAATAATATGTATCACAGAAAAGTAAAATATGTAACCATATGGGAATAAGAAAAAGCAACTTTAAAGTTCAAACTTTACATGCAGTAGAGTAGTAAATAATACACATTGCAATATGAAGATCTTATCAAATGTCATAGACCTTAAAATTTTCAATATTGAGAAAAGGTAGCTGCCAAACGAATATTGCAGAGCCATTTCATTAGTCTTTTTTTCCCTCCTGCCTATCAGATATTTGATTCAAGTGGCAGCCATGGATTTTCTGGAACTCAGCTACCTCAAAGCTCCAATAACTCCAGTGAGGTAAACGTTGCCATAGATGGTAGCCATCTTATTTTTACTTGGATGACACAAATGCTAAGTTAATGAGGGGATGCTAGTTCTGAATCTTTACCTGAATCTGTTGAAAATACTGTAAAGTTAGAACTCAAATGGTCCCGAGTAGGTAAAAGATGTTTGCAGAATGCCAAGTATTTTTTTTTTTTTAAACATCTTTATTGGGGTATAATTGCTTTACAATGGTGTGTTAGTTTCTGCTTTATAACAAAGTGAATCAGCTTGCCAAGTTTTTTTGAAGGTATCTAAACTCGTGATAACTCTGTCTTCAAAGTGGTATAGCTAGACTAAAGCACCTTTAGTTCAAAATAGCAACTTTCATTTATTTGTCCCTATGCCTCAGCAGTTCTTACCGTCATTTGAGAGTTTGGTGAATCCAAACTTGCATTTTCCTCTCAGGGTGTCAGGGGGCTTCACACACATATTACATCATGCTGCGAATCAGTAGCCTTTGGTGCCCTCAGTGGAGCTGAATACAGGGGCCCCGTCTAGTCCCCAGGACAGCTCCTGACCGAGTAAATCCTCAGAACCATTTCTGAATGGAATTCTGGAGTAGGGTGAAAGTGGTCTGAGTGAGCTCATGCCTCTTCTTTGTGTCTTTTTCAAAGACACAAAGCTGTGTCTCCCCTTAAAGCTGTGTTTCATGTTACGATCTATTTCTCTTATCATCTGCTTCACCGAATTATTTTCTCTTAGGTTTTATGTCCAATAAACCTCTGAACTCTTTGTTGAGGTTGAAACATGATTTTAACGGTCTGGACAAACTTAATGTGCTGTTGCAGAAGTAGGCAGTATTACTTAACAAATTAATTGGGATAATTCAGTGACTTGGCCGTAGTTTGAAAAATCTGAGGAATGGTGGAGTGTTAGACCCAGTGATGGGTCTGGGGGGAGGTGAGTGATGAACTTTCTGGTGATCCTAAAATATACACCATAGACAACTACCTATTCTGCCTCCATGGGAGGTTGGCCCAACCGTGGGTGCTGAGCATGGGCTCAGTTCCATGGTTATTATAGAGACCACTCCGAGGGGCAACTCTGCCCGAGGTGTCCTGAAATGGGGTAGAGAACCTCTGCTCAGAACCCTACCCTGACCTCCCACTCACAGAGGTCAGGGGCTGCCAGAGGGCAGGTCATGAGATGGGGTGCCTGTGCCCGGAGGCTGTGTCATGGGCACTGCTTCTGGCTGGTCTCTGTGCCCTCCTTTGGCCAGCTTTGACCAAACGGGGCCCTGTGGAAGGCAGACCCATACCTTCCTTTTTTATAAAACACACCGTCAAAATGGTGGACTTTTCATAATGAATAATTTCCATTCCCTGCCCCTTTATTTCTATATACATGCAGAGCTTATTTCAAAATCAGGTCAAAATACACTGTCCACCAGGGATTTTACTTGATTAAAAAAATTATTTCACTATTATTTACTTGGTTCTTACAATCTTTTTTGGTTAGTCATCCCACCGAGTGTATACGTCATGTCTCCCAAGCAAACTTGTAACTAGGACCCTTGATTGTGTGTGTGTTCTCAATCCATGGCTCACTGCTAAGGACATAATATTGCTTAATAAATTTGCCTCTTAATTGTCTATATTAGATGTAGCCCTTTAATGGTTGAGAAGAGCTGTTTGATCTGTAATGAAAACCCATAATTTTCGTATGTCTTCCAGCATTAAATAACAATTTAAAATTCCTACTTTGAGAGTTTAGAAATTGTATCATCAAAGCACTTTCTATTAACAGAACTTATGTTGGACTTTGAAGATAAATTTTTGCTAAAATAGCCATGAATGGTCAGAATTAAGCTTAGTGTTTATTTAAATTGGGCTTTAATTAACAAATGATCTTCTTGTGATTTAATTGACAAGTCCCACTGGCGCTGGAACGAGTGAGAGGAGAAAATTACCGCATCCTTTTTTTTAGGCATATGTATTTAAACATTTATCCCTATTTGTTTTAACTAAACATTGCTTCTGCTGTAGCAACAGTGAAGAAATTCCTTTGACATATAGGGCTGTTTTAATGGTGTGTTTATCATTTCTGTACTGTAGTACTCAGATAACTACATTTAAGTGAGTTGCAGCTAGAATGAAGGGTATTTGGTTTTTTATGTCTCTGGGACTTAAAATTCTGCCTGTAGCTGGTTGAATAATTAATATTTCATTCCACTAGTTTTCCTTTGCTAATCGTTCTTGGAGAATATTTATAACCTGCACAAAACGTCTGTTTGTAAACAGTGTATTGTGTCCATTAGCGTCACACAGAAAGGCAGTCGTTCCTGAGTGTGGGGAGGGAGGAGGTCACGGGTATTTAAAAATATTCTATTCTAATTGGTGCGTCATATAACCGTCCAACAGTGAGTCACCCTAGTTTGAAATCTGTTAAGGTTGGAATAAGGCCAGTCTCATTTGAGCTTTTTTTTTTTTTTTTTTTTTTGCGGTACGTGGGCCTGTCACTGTTGTGGCCTCTCCCGTTGCGGAGCACAGGCTCCGGATGCGCAGGCCCAGCGGCCATGGCTCATGGGCCCAGCCGCTCCGCAGCATGTGGAATCTTCCAGGACCGGGGCACGAACCCGCGCCCCCTGCATCGGCAGGCGAACTCTCAACCACTGCACCACCAGGGAAGCCCTTATTTGACCATTTTTTAAAGGACACTTTGGCCAGCCAGAAAACGAAAGCTTTTCCTAGGGTACTTCTTGGTGAGTAATAATGAGTCTCAATCAACGTGTGAAGGGAGATGTTTGTTATGGAGATTGTGACAACAAATCCCTGAGGAGGCTCTGGATGGCAGCTACCCCAGAAGTTTCACTGCAGTTGCTGTGGAGCCCTGGGCCTTGGCTCTCTCTCCTGGAAAATTGGCTTGGGGTGTCCCAACTTTCTGCGGCAGGCAGTGAATGAAGTATTGTCACATCAGTCGTTAGCTCCAAACTGGAAAAAAAAACCCCGCTAATGTTGTTTTTTTTTTTTTTAAATGGAAGCTATGAATGAAACCGCTTACTCTTGACCGTAACTCAGGTCTGTTTAAATAGAACATTTAGTCTGGAACCGTACATAACATCCATACGTGCACAGATGGATAGTATAGATGGGTCTTTGTTTCCCTTTCATATCAACTGATGTTTGGGCCTCAGCCCAAGAAGGAAATCAACACCACCTCCTCTGTGACATTTTGCTGTTGTTAAGACAGCCAAGAGCGCGTAACTCCTTTCGTGTTCTCTTCTCATCTCACTTGCTAACAGGCCTCCCTTTTATCAGCGACTGCAGTGGGGGCCCCTTGGCCACAGCCAGGTTGAGGTTTTGCTGCCCACTCCCCTTCACCGATCCCGGCAGTAATTATGAGCCATTTGATCCAAACGCATCTGCTGTGAGAACCCGCGGAGTTTCAGTGTTCTCTCCTTGAGGCACACGGGGCAGAAGTAATTTGACATGTGCTTTCAGGACCATTAATATGATAGTAATAAGGAATGCTTCTGTGGAAGTTGCCCTACCCTGAGGGCGGAAGTGATTTGCAAACCTTAACTGTAGTGGCCGCAGTGGCCTCGGCTGCGGTTCAGTGATGTTGCATTTCGTGCGTGGCCGCTCAGCGCTGGACCACGCGGTGGTCTGGGCACCTGTAGTCACCATGATTCCCCAGGGTTTTGAAACAAGGGGTGATTCTCATGCGGTTCTTTATAGTGGCCATTGTTGAATTACGGTGGTCAAGCCTACTCTAGTGTAATTCCACAGTCCACACTGAACTTCAGAAAAGATCTTTTACATTGTTTATGGCTCTTTACAGTTTATGTAGTACCTTCCAGTGCCATTCCTCACACCAATCTTAATTCCTCCATGAGGCTGGCGTGCTTTAGCCCCTTGTAAAGGTGAAGAAATAGAAAGAAGCCCAGAGACGTGAGATAACCAGCCCTGACAAGGCTGGGATTTGACCCACATTGTCTGTTTATTATATTTTTGCTGTTTCACTTGTCTTCTCCAGGAACTGGAAACCTTGAACAGGCTGATGGGAAACTAATTCTGTGGGGAGGGGGGGATGGAGTGGGTGGGAGGAGTATACAGGGGTCTCAACAGAGGTGGCCAACCGGGGACTTCTGGGTGGGTGGTTAGAAGATTAATGTAGCACCTTTAAGGCTAAGCAGAGAAAGGAGTTTTCCAGGTACATCAACTTGCTGGGCTTATTTTCACGATTCTCTGTTCCTTTTGTGAAAAACAATGTAGGAGAATATCTTATCTGGCTTATTGAACATAAAGCATGTGATTTCAGCATGGATAACATTGACCCTTGAGGGAATCAGTCCAGTTGTTTTCTCCAAGTGGGTACATCTTCCAACAGCCTAGGAGATCTGTAAGCACCAAGTAGCCGTTTCTTTTTTCTTTTTCTAGTTCTAATTGACAAATCAATTCTACGTCCTCATTGCTTCCGTTGAATGGCCAGATTTTACCTTTCTTTAATTGTGTACATTTCTAGGGGGTGTGTGTTGTGAGAGTGTGTGAGATGCACAGGAGAAAATTACACATAAATGTTCACTGTAGGGTCTCTTGAGAGGATCTGAACCTTCCATGGCCTTGGCTTTGATAGGCATCGTCTCATTTGTCATTCAGTTGATCTGAGGTCAACAGTGTAGACTCAAAATGATTCCTCAGAGCACTTGTAGGCACAAAACCTTGTTTCATCGAATAGAATGTGAACATCTCTTTTGTCCTTTGCATCTCTTAGTTGGCCTGCACGCTTTTCCCTAGCCTAGAACTTCTTCCCCTTCAGTAATCCGCTCTTAGTTCTTTTTCTTGAAACTTTAGGGAGGATTAAGAACTTGACACTGTGTAAACAGATTCGAATAGGATACTGAAAATGGGCAGCCTTTACTTTCCAAGCCTCTGTGTGACTGTGAATTTCTCGTTGCATCCAATTCAACATCCATGGCTTGGGTGTGTTCCGGGCGCAGGACACACTGTGTGGAGGGCTGAAAGAGGCTGAGCCTGAGGAAGACGGATGTCATTCATCTCAGCACCCGAGGGCGTGGGAACAGCCTAGAAATGACTGTCAAGTGGGCTGGGCTTCGCTAAGTGCTGTACCGGGACATTGGGGTGTAGATGCGTCTGAGTGGAATTGGGGTTAGGGGGCGAAGAGAGCAGGAGACACTTCACAAGGGGCGGGGGGCAGTGTTTGAAATAAGGTTGAAAGGTATATGTAGTTTCAGCGCAGAAGCTGTGAGGAGGGTAAAGCAGGTGAAGGAGGTGGAGGTGACCAGGGGTCTGGAGGCAGGAGAGCGCTGCTGCTTCGTGGAGGTGTCAGGGGAGCCAGAACATGCCGTGCGTCCAGAAAAACGCCAGAGAGTCCAGGAAGTTGGCTTGTGTCCATTTTGCGAGAGGTAACTGACTGCCGGGCTGGTATTTCTGTAGTGCAGGGGCAGGGAGCAGAGGCTCAAGCCCGGCTTCCAGGGTTCAGATCCCCACAGCACGGCAGTCACAGCTTCCTGTGGGAGCGTGGGCAAGTTTCTAGAATTTTCCGAGCCTCACAATTCTCACTTGTTGAATGGAGGGTCGGGACAGTGCCGACCGCAGAGGGTTGCGGACGGTGAGTGAACGGGCAGTGTGTAGTATGGTCTCTCTGGGGTGGACAGGAGGGCAGGGGAGGGTAGTTGTGAATTTGTATTTCCCCGTCCCTCCCCCAGCGGGCCATCCTAGATCACGCCTTTCCCGTTCTGCTCTGAAAGTGCAGACCTGAATTGCTTTGCAGTGGCAGTCAGGGCGATTTGACTTCCTCTGGGACGGGCTCTTTGTGGTTTCTTACTCCACAGTGACCTCTGCTGGGGTTTTCGTTTGATTCTGAGCAAGCGTAGTTTGAGAGGCGGGTTCTGCGCCTTTAAGGCAGTGCCTGCTTGTTGCCGTTGCACGTGGTTGAAGTCCCTGCTCAAATGAGCAGAAGTGCCTGGAGGTTTATTTAACCAGAGAAGAAAATGTGACCCATGTGAGATGGGACCCTACAGGGGAAACTGGTGTCCGTGCTGGTTCCCTGCGTCCTCCGGGCATCTGGTTCTCTCTCTGTCTCTCTCTCTCTCTCTGTCTCTCTGTCTCTCTGTCTCTGTCTCTCTCTCTCTCTCTCTCTCTCTCTTTTGCTTTGGCACGTGAGGTTCATTTTCATTCTAGGCTGTGATCATCTTTCCAGGAAAATGTACAGAAAGTGACAGATCCAGAAATGCCACTTTAAAGATGAGCGAGCACCACATTTAAAAAGACAACACAGGAAGATTGATTCTTCCCTTTCTTTGCCTAAACCTGTTTTGTTTTCTTTTTAAAATTTCTTTACTGTATGTATTCTAGTATTTTGATTCTATACAGGAGGATCTTTTGCTTTGTGATTTTAAAAAAATGCATAGAATTCAAAGTAAAGTCAGGCATCAATGACAACTTTAGTGTATGATACGTGGGATATAATAATGTGATATTGTTGGATCTGAATGTAACGTTTTCTGGTGTGTAAGGTGTTTTGGCTTCTGTGATCTCCTTTGCTCACAAAAGTTGTATTATTAATTAGTCAACTTAAGCAATTGTATTATATTAACAGTATCCCATCTTACAAAATACAAGTCAGGGCTCAGCAAGGGAAATGTCCTGTTGCTGCTGGGGAAGTGGTAGAGTTTGTGACTTGAACATCAGTCTTTTGATTTAAATCCCCAAGTCTTGTCTTTACCATCAGACTAATGTGAGAACCTAAGCAGAGGGAAACATTTCTGAGTTGCTTAATGAATGTTATTTATTTTTGTTTATAAATTATAGAAGTACATATTAGCATGAGGTCATGGAGTTACTGTGATGGTGACGTTTAGGAAACAAAACTTCCCTGGGAAAAGTTTGTGAAAGGTGGTATGTTTGGGGATGATTTCTAAAAGTGTGTCTAGATGGGAAATAGCTGAAGGATGGAAAACCATTTAGCCCAGGATCAGGGGTTAATTTAAAAAAACAAGTAGAAATAAGAGAGAAGAGAAACGTGCTTGGATTAAGTTAAACACAGCTCATGGTTAGAATGCAGGCAGGTGTCAGAGGCCGTGGATGAGAGCGTATCTGAAATTTACTGGGATCATGGCTTAGATGCAGATTTCACTGTGCCCCAGTCAGCCGGCAATTTCTAGAGCAGTAAGAGGAGATACTAAGCAGCCCGTCAGTGACTGCAGTGTTCTAACTTGGGCTAAGGCATAGTGGCTAGAACTCGGGAGGAGGAGTTGATTGACTTTGCTCAGCCTCCCAGGGCTTCAGTTGCACGTGGGTTAAACAAATGAGGAAATCCCAGGCTTGTCTGCCCCAGAGGGTCATGAGAAGCCAGGATGCGAGGAGTGTGAAATGGCTAACTATAAATTAAGGGGGCATTTTCCCAATAGTTTCCATCATTTGCTTATCAAGTCTGTCCACCTTTTCCTTTGGGATCTAAAAACAGGTGGATGACCTGCTGCACATATACGGGTCAGCAGTAGATCGTGTTCCCCGAGACGGCTCATGGGAGAGCCAGACTGACGTTCAGTTTCAGGACCATCAAGCTGTGACCGTGATGATCAAGCCGGAACACAGAGTAGAAGATATTCTGACTTTGGCGTGCAAGGTAGTGGATTTTGCGGTAGAAATATACTTCTGAATGGAAATAATCGTTCACATCGCCCTCCCGTGCCTTCTAAGTTTGAGCGGTGTTTAAGACCTCACTTTCTACACGAAGGAACCAATGAACGTATTTGTTAATTAACACATTTAGCATTCTCTTCATGTCTTAGAAGGATAGGTCATGACCCCTTTGCCTTCATGAAGAGCCTGAGCTATCTTACTGGAATTCTATATGTACCTCTATATCTGGGATAATTATGAAGGCTGTTGTTATTTAGGGTGCTTAGAGATGGTGCTCTATGAGAAAGTGGTGTAAACTTTGAATTATTTTGATTTGATCCTAAGTAGTTTTATCAAGTTTCTCCAGATTAAATGAGTTACTTGGTACCATCCACAGTTGCTTCATGGAGATTGTTATGAGATGGTGTTTTATTCATTATTCAAACTGGGTTTTATTTTGAAAAGGAAGCTTATGATACATTTTCAAGAGAGCCCTCTGAGATCCATGAAGCCGACACAGCAGCATCAGATCAGATGCTTTCAGACCACCAGATGGCACAGTAGAGCTGAAATATTTTTAACTTTGCAGAGAAAATGCAAATACATGAAATGGTAAAAAAGTCATGTAGAGTTTGGTAACTCTTTACCACGAACACTGACTTACTAGATCATCGTTCATTTCAGGCCTCCTTTGTCACTGACTTACGCCTTAGGATTCCAGACATTTATACACACAGGTTATAATCGTGAATTTACTTTCCTTTCACTCCATTATGTCAGGTGTTTATTCAGACAGCAAACAGTATTGTTCGATAGCAATGATATTACTTATTAAGTTGGTAAGCATTCTGATAGAGGAGGTCAGAAGTAGTGGGTGAATTAGACCCAATTAGAACAGAGGCCTGAGATAATTTGTCATTGTTGAAAATGTGTCTGAGAGAGGATGTGTGTGCGTGTATACACCTTTTCTTGTGAGAAGTGGTTGGAATAGGAAATTCCTAATTCTGAAGTCTGTAGAATATGCGATGGTTGACATTTCACAAATTTCCCTACTTCAGTAACAGGAAACAACTTAAAGTTAGGTACAGTCAATCTATAAAAAGAGAGCACTTACTGATGATGAGATATATTCTACTATCAGATGTCTATGACCATACTTCTTCAAATCACCTCTCTTGCTTTTAGTGATAAGCGGTATCATTTAGAGAAAACCTTAAAAATAATTATTTGTCCCTTTTTTTCTTTTTTGCATACTTAAATTTGAGCTCTGATGTAGATTTAAACTCAGCAAATTATATATTTCTTTGAGAAATTTCCACTTTGATTTTTAATGAACAGTGATGCATTTAGAAAGAACATTCAACAGCTGAATAATTTGTCTTTTTCTTTGTAGATGAGGCAGTTGGAACCCAGCCACTATGGCCTACAACTTCGAAAACTAGTGGATGAGAACGTTGAGTACAGTATTCCTGCACCGTATGAATACATGCAAGAGCAGGTGAGTGGGCTTTGGCTTCAGAAAGGGACATCTGAACCCCACCTGTGGCCCCTTAATTTTAAAAATACGTAATCCGGGGGGAAAGTTCTGTTTGAATTGGCATCTGGTTTGGAAACAATCAAAATAAATTTCCAGATACTATGACACCAAATCCTCTGATTTTGGTTTTTACCTTTTGTAGGTTTATGATGAAGTAGAAGTCTTTCCGCTAAATGTTTATGACATGCAGCTCATGGAGACCGGGGGTGTGTCTGACTTCGGTAAGGTTAAGGAGCACCCTCACCACGGAACTGTCTGGTCCATCCTTGCCTAGCTTGCCCCAGTATCTTTGGACCTAATATTTTTTCTTTACATTTTCAGAAACTATGACAATAGTTTCTGAGCTTCCTTCCTCTTTCTTCATTTCTGTTTGTTTATATTAGTAGGCTAAAAGGTATGTATTACTGTTAGTTAAAAATGCCAAAGTAATTCAAAGGGATGAATGCAAACATTGAAGAGAAATTTGAAATGATGGTGACAATAACAAGACAATGGATTTATAGTGTGCTGGGGGCGGTTCTAAGCTGTTTAACTTCTGATTCATGTAACAGTTCTTTTTGTCTCAGTGTCTTTGCTCTTAGCTTTTCACTCACCTGGACGGCGCCCCTCATTTCTCCCTCCCCCAGTCCCTCCTCTCTGAGTATGTAAATCTGACCTGTCCTTCAAGAACTAACTGAAAGTCTGACTTTCTTGAAGAAGGCTTATCTGATTGCCTTGCCTTCAGTTTAACAATAAAGGGTCAGTGTTACCCAGATCACTTCATAGCGTTTATTTATTTAACTTACATGATGGGTTTATATTTAATATAGTACTTCTCACCATGGAGATGTTACTCAGTTAATATAAAGATTGTTTTTGTTAAACATTAAATCTCTTCTCCATTTCAATTTTTTTTTTAAAAAAATAACTTTATTTATTTATTTATTTTTGGCTGCGTTAGGTCTTTGTCGCTGCACCCGGGCTTTCTCTAGTTGCAGCGAGTGGGCTGCTCTGCATTGTGGTGTGCAGGGGCTTCTCATCGCAGTGGCTTCTCTTGTTGTGGAGCATGGGCTCTAGGTGTATGGGCTTCAGTAGTTCTGGCTCGTGGGCTCCAGAGCGCAAGCTCAGTAGTTGTGGCACGCAGGCTTCAGTAGTTGTGGCTCGCAGGCTGTAGAGCGCAGGCTCAGTAGTTGTGGTGCACGGGCTTAGTTGTTCCATGGCATGTGGGATCTTCCCGGACCAGGGCTCGAACCCGTGTCCCCTGCATTGGCAGGTGGATTCTTAACCACTGCGCCACCAGGGAAGCCCCTCTTCTCCATTTCAATGTCAATATAAAGTATCTTTTTTACATTAAACCTTTTCTCCATTTCAACGTTAGATACATCGAATACGTTTTTCTAAACATTTTCCCCCACAAAGAGATGTTTTATTTTTTGACCAACTGTATTTAATATCTAGGTGCAGTATTAACTTGGGAGATAACAAAACAAAAATCCATTAAAAATATGGAGAAGAGACTCCTCAGTGATGCAGGAGGCTGTGATTATAACTGAACAGTGGCAGTTTCCTAGGATTCTGGGCAAGAGTTTTCTGCTTCCTATTGAGAATTCTGAAACTATGAAATATTACTTATGCAAAGTTCAGCCATCTCACTTCTTTGACCTTCTTTCTAACTAGCAAATGCAAATTACAGACGGCATTTTTTCAGTGCATTATTTGTTGTGAAGAAAACGTTTTGTTTTCCATTTAACATAGTATATCAATTTGTTCCTATTTATAGGGAAATAGCCAAGACCATGAAACTACCCTATTTACTGTTTCTTGGGAACTTTCAGCCACCAAAGCTCAGTTCTGAACCTCAATAGCACACACGTTTTCAGGGCAAGGTTTGATTCAGGAGGCCCTTCAGAGTCACATCTGTCCATTTCTCTTTCGTGCATACACCCCCGAACAAGCACAAATTCCTGTAATGCTGAGAACCACACCTAACGAGAGCGATTGCATCTCGGGCTTCTACTTTTGGTGCTGCAACATGCAGAGATCATGATGTTGAGATCTTGAGGTGACTGGTTCTTGAAGGCTGAAGATTTCAAAGAAAGTGCTATTTGTTTAACTCTATCAGTTCAGGATGCCGAGGCTAAGAGGTTCCGCGTGACAGCGCCTTCAAGGAAGCAGCCGTTCACTTGGTAGCATTTAATTCTTGCATTTCTGTCTGTCTGTGTTTAAACTTGGCTTTGAGCTCTTTATAGACTGTGTTCGTGTCTGAAAGTTCCTTCCTATCTTTTGCCTTTTACCATAGGAACCTGATAATTATATAATGGTCAGTAAATATCTCCGTAGAAAGATTATTTCGTGTTAGATATATTGACATAATTATTTTGCTTAAAATGACTCAAGCTGATTAAATCCTAGTCATTGTAATATGTTAAGATTTCCGTTTTATGAGTTGTTTTTTTTGTACTTGATAAAATTGACATGTTCTTTGTTTCTTAATTTTACGTCATCTGTTTGGCCCCAAGTGTTATGTTGGTTTTTCCTCTGAAGCCCACTGAGCATGTTGTCTGTGTTTCTATTGGCCTTTACTCTACTCTCCACAGTCCCCATTGGTGCATCTTCTTTGCATTTGAATGACTGAAGGAAGGTACTTGAAAAGATACTTTTTGGTGACCACAATCTTCTGGGCTCTGCCTGAGCACAGAAGAAACAGGGAACATGCCTTTCTTCCTATTGTCAAGGAACTCCCAGTGTTATGGGACCAAGACATGGAAACGTGTGTTCCCACCATGGAATCACAGTCAAGGGCATGGAGTACAGAGGGCGATGCATTCAGAGAAGGGCCGTCTCTCCTGGTTGCCTAGCCCCATATAGAGTTGTTTCTGAACAAATATTTTGTATTGAAGCGAACTTAATTTATTTTAATAGGACTATATTTTGTCTCAACTTTTTAAAAAAATTAAAAAACATTTAAATTGTGGTAAACTACCCATAACATAAAGTTTACCTTCATAACGATTGTTAAGAATGGTTAAAATGACAATTCAGCGACATTAAATACATTCATATTGTTGTGTCACCATTAACAGCACCTATTTGCAGAACTGTTTTTGTCTTGCAAAACCGGGACTCTGTTAAACAATAACTTCCCGTTCCTTCTTCCCTCAGCACCTGGCAACCGACCTTCTATTTTTTGTCTCTATAAATTTGACTGCTCTAGTCCCTGATATAAGTGGAATCATACAGTATTTGTTGTTTTGTGGCTGCCTTATTTCATGTAGCATAATGTCCTCAAGGTTTGTGTTGTAGCGTGTGTCAGAATTTTCTTCCTTTTTCTGAGTGAAGATATTCCCTTGTGTGTCTCTACCACGTTCTGTTTTTCCATTCCTCTGTCCACGGACAGTTGGGTTGCTTCCACCTTCTGGCTGTTGCGAATAATGCTGCTCTGAACATGGATAGATTGTCTCAACTTTTGAACGAGGCTGTGCACTCATTTTTCTTATACTTTTAGATCTGACACATTCCCCTTTTTCTGCCCCTGCTAGATATCAAAATAGTTGTAATTTAGACTTTCTAAAGATACCATACTCATGAGAATAGATGGTCAAGGAAGTACTGCCCATTGATTTAGTGTGATGACTTTAGACTCGTTTTCTCCTTTTATTTTCATTCCTAGGCTTCGCAGTGACTGCGCAGGTGGACGGGCATCAGCACCTCAGCCGCATTTTTATAAGCGATGTTCTCCCGGGTGGCCCGGCATATGGGGAAGGTCCGTGAGGCTCACGGTGTCTCTGTTCTCTCTTAATTCTGTGCGGTGCAGTGCAGTCTGGCTAGTGAAATTTTCTTATGGTTTTGTCAGAAAACAGTTTCTCCTAGAATTTTAAAGAAAGTAAACTTAATAGTTGAATTGAAGACGCATCTCCATATCCATATCCATACACACCTATATGTATATCTAGAGAGAGAATTTGTGTGTGTGGTTTTGAAAGAGAGAGAGAGAGTATACACACACACAGTACACATGCATACGTACAGACAGATGGAGCCAGGCAGGCAGACAGACACAGGCTAATGTTATTTCCCAGGGCACTGAATATCACATAGAGGAATAATCAATTTGAGTAACCCTCAAACTATTTCTTCTAACACTAGTCTGAGAGCTGAAATTTGTTACCAGTGGAATCCGAGTACTACACATTTTGGCGCTTTCTTTTAAAGTGGCGACAGAGCAGTCCCTGAGAACGCTAGACGGTTTGAGTTTGCAGCCGTCTTTCATCTTAAAATATTTCTCTCAGTAATCTCTCTCTTTCTTCTTCCTCTGTGTCCCCTTTCTCCTCAGGGCTGAGAAAGGGCAATGAAATCATGACCTTAAATGGGGAAGCTGTGTCTGATCTTGACCTCAAGCAGATGGAGGCCCTGTTTTCTGAGAAGAGTGTCGCGCTCACTCTGATCGCCAGGCTGCCGGACACAAAAGCAACTCTGTGTTCTTCATGGTCAGACAGTGACCTGTTCTCAAGGGACCAGAAGGGTCTGCTGCCCCCTCCTAACCAGTCCCAACTCCTGGAGGAATTCCTGGATAACTTTAAAAAGGATACGGCAAATGGTAAGGTTTTGTTCTTTCTTCCTTCTTCACTGCTGGTATCACAGCTAATATTTGTAGGCAGTGATTTTGCTTGCAAACCGAGATTGTTTAAGCTATTCAAAGAATGTTTTCTCCTTTCTTAGAAGAACACAGATGCCAACCAGGTAGATTTGATATAAAATTCCATGCATTTTAGTAATTATCTCTTTTAGTGAAAATAGAAAATAATGGTTTTTGCACAAAATAACTTTCTTGAAAATTGCAGTCTTAAAAAAAAAAATCACCCATGATATTTAGTACTGTAATTACTTTTTTACTGAAGGAGATGAAAGCCAGCATAAATGCCACAGTTGATTTTTCTGTTCAGTTGAGTGTAAGGCAAAGGCATTGTGCAGTCATTTACTGGGTTCGAAGAAGGGTTGATGCAGTTCAGTTCTTTAACTCTGTTGCTGAGTACTGCTTCCTCAATAAACTACGAACTTTTCACGTAGGTCATGAATTCTAAAATTTTGTAAAGACCTAAAAATGAAAAATTGTCTGCCAGCTTATGTTTCTGAAGCTGAGATTTCCATGGAAGGCAGTCATTTGGAGGTTTGAACTGCCGAGCTAATTATTCGTGCATATTCCATATTTTGTAGTCAGGTGAATTAGGGGCTCCAGCTCACACTGAAAACCTGTGGTTTCCTTCTGTACCCCTGGAGGGAGCTGGCCAAGCCCCCATAGTAGACCAAGCGTGAGGTCTTATGTTACAAGCACACAAAGTAATTTTTATACTTAATTATAATGATAATAGATGTCCAATAGACATCTCTGCATGATTACCAAAAATGGATGGAAAACAAAAAGAGAAGCAGTTAGGATCAATTTAATTATAAAACAAGTTTATTGGGTCATTTTTGGAATTAAAAAATCAGATTGTGGGCTTCCCTGGTGGCGCAGTGGTAGAGAGTCCGCCTGCCGATGCAGGGGACATGGGTTCGTGCCCCGGTCCGGGAAGATCCCACATGCCACCGAGCGGCTGGGCCCGTGAGCCATGGCCGCTGAGCCTGCGCGTCCGGAGCCTGTGCGCCGCAACGGGAGGAGCCACAACAGTGAGAGGCCCGCGTACCGCAAAAAAAAAAAAAATCAGATTGTCAGATTTGTGATTCAGTAAGGTATATACTGCCTTTTCCTCCTGTCTCGAGGTTTCCCTCTAATTTAAAATGCCATTACATTGACTATTGACATATAAAAGTGAGTGTCATAAAACCAAAATTATGATGGAACTAATTAATTACTTGGTTATATTAGGGTCATCATTCAGCCACCCTGGGCTGCTTTTACAGGTCTGAGTATTCTACATAAGACATCGTGTGACCATTTGCTGGATTCATTATTCTTGAGGGATGCATTCACTGCCTGTTACACCTCTATGTATTCTATCATAATAAGAAGTCACTGCAGAATCAATAGCCCTTTTGGTACTTGCAGGAATGAAGTTCTGTAGAAAGTAGCGGAAGAGGCAAATGTACCTTTTGTTTTTCTTTTTCCCAGACAGTTAAGGATCAAGCAGGTCAGTTAATCTTGTTTTTCACTTTTTTTTTTTTGTCAGGGAAACAGCATAAGAGGAGGGCCAGGATATGTTAGATGACTGCTAGAGTTCTTGTCCTACGGACCCATTCTTATGGGTTACAGTTTTGTAACTTACCTAGGAATACCCATGTCAGTGTGTACAGGTGGCTTAGCTTAGCCTGTGGCAGGGCTTTTCCACCCTGGTCTGAACTGTGTATGCCAACAGGTACCCGCATGGATGCAGTGCATACCTCTGCCCATCCTTCCCTGGATGGTTTATCACCACCCTGTCTTCCTGGTGAGACCGTGCTCTGTGGGCATGAAGCATCTTCTCCCCAGGGATTTACTGTCTATGCCCTCCATTGCTCCAGAGTAATGTGCTTGTGTTGGAAACAAAACAGCCACGATGGACTGCTTTCCCAAATGCTTGGCAAATATGGAATTGATTTCTTTTCTTTCTTTTTTTCTCTATCAATTTGTTGTTTTTTTTTAAAAAAAAAAAACTGAAGTATAGGGGCTTCCCTGGTGGCGCAGTGGTTAAGAATCTGCCTGCCGATGCAGGGGATGCGGGTTCGTGCCCCGGTCTGGGAAGATCCCACATGCCGCAGAGCGGCTAGGCCCGTGAGCCATGGCCGCTGAGCCTGCGCGTCCGGAGCCTGTGCTCCGCAACGGGAGAGGCCACAACAGTGAGAGGCCCGCGTACCGCAAACAAACCAAAAACAAACAAACAAAAAAAACCAAAAACAACCCTGAAATATAGCTGATTTATGATGTCGTGTTAAGTTCTGCCGTACAACGAAATGATTCAGTTATACATATATATATATACATTCTTTTTCATGTTCTTTTCCATTATGGTTTATTACAGGATATTGAATTCAGTTCCCTGTGCTCTACAGCAGGACCTTGTTGCTTATCCGTTCTATATAGAATAGTTTGCATCTGCTAACCCCAAACTCCCAGTCTGTCCCTCCCCCACCCCCCTGCCCCCTTTGTTTATTTTCTTTTTTGAAGTAGTTGTGTAGCTTGTGAAGGAAGTTAAACGCCTGTGAGTGAACATCTCAGAAGGAAGCCTGTCTGTCAGAAGGAAGCCTGCCTGTTTTTAAGGTCGGGGCTGTGTTGGGGGGATGGAGGGAAGAAGACAAGGGAGAGGAGAGAGCAAAGAGGGAAGCTCTCAGCTGAGCCTAACATCACGATGGCACGAGAAGCCCATGTTCGTGGAGGTGGGGAAGGTGGATGGTGTGGTGACAGGCAGGCAGGCTTTGAGTCCCACCTGGGCTTGAGTCCGGGCCTGCCCTTCACAGTTTGTGTGACCTTGGGGGCAGCGCTCAGCCAGGGAGGAGTGGGCATCGCTGGATGACACCCCAGCTGCGCTATCCCCTGCCAAGACAGTTCTGGGGTGTACCCCACAGTTCTTCAGAGGCCCCTGTGGAGTTGATTCCTCTTGCACGTGGAACCTCATTTCACACCTTTTATGGGCTTTCTGCCCTCTGGTCTCACTGGCCTCACTCCCTCGCTTGGGCTTCTTGGGATCACCTTCTAGAAACTTCTGCACCCACGACCTTGGCTCAGACTCTGCATCTGGGGGAGCCCGAATGAGGACACAGAGGCTTGATTCCTCACCTGGAAGATGAGGCTTCCGTCCCTGCCCCACGGGCCGCGGTGAGCTTGAGCTAGTCGGTGTCCGCTCGGGTCCAGCCCGGCTCCTGTGGGGCAGGAAACCTGAACACGGGAGTCTCCTCTCCCCTCCCCCCGTCCTGTGAGCTCACTGTCTTATTAAAGTTTACCTTGACTTGCTTTGGTGATGAATTAGGAAACAGCAGTCCCACTTTCATGCTAAAAAAAGGTTTTAAAATTACACAGATAAAAGAATTTAAGTGATTTTTGGAAGACAATTTTTCATACAACTTTGAATGATCCTTAGGAGTGGTCATTTCAGAGTCTGCCCTTCCCTAAATTTCATGTGCTCTCAGCGTTACCAGAGGCAGCCTGGTACTTGAAAAGAAGGAAGCTTCCCCTGCTTTATTTTCCCGAGAAGCTAATCCTTTGCCTGTTAATAAAAACCACACAGCTGGCTCTCTGGAAGGGAAGACCCGGTATTTTTGTTTGTTTGTTTGTTTTGAGTAGAAACTGTAAGAACATCAGAAGGTGGAGGAAGAAGAAGCCCTCAGCAGCTGTTTTGGGTATATCTTAACTGTCTGGACTGAATATTCACTGAGCCCTATTGGGTGTTTAAAATATGCAAGACCGGAGGGTAAGCGACGTGAGTTTAGGACGTTTGGTCTACTTTTGGTTTTAGTCAGGTATCCAGAAATTCATGTTTGTTAGTCTTAGTGTCTTGATCAGGTTTGAGCTGGGGAAAACGAAACCAAAACCCCTCTTATTATATACGTGAGTGAAAGAGATGGTGGGAATGGTGACAAGTCGCATGGAACTCCTCCGGCAGGGATTGAGTTGCTGTTCAGGTTCCATGCTTTTCTAGAAAAGAAGCATCCTAGTGGTGTTTGAGACTCATGGATGTGTATAGTGTTTAAGGAAATGGTTGTCAGACTTCACAGTGCTTAAGACTCACCCGAGGAGCTTGTGAAAATGCAAATTCCTGGGTCCTGCAATCAGAGAGCCCCCTTCAGGTGGTCTGGGGTAGTGCCAGCTCTTTCGTGGACCAGGGCTCGCTCACATTGTCAAGGCCAGCAGTCTGAAGGAGGTGGTCTGATCCTCAGCAGTAGGACCTACCCTTCCCTGAACGCTTCTGTGCCCAGCTCTTGAGAATTAAACAAGATAATGTGTGTAAAGTTCTCAGCAAGTGACAGCGATTATGCCCGTGTGTTGTTAATCTCTCAGTCAGGGATCCCATGCCCCCAGCCCCACCACTGTCCATCAGGAGGCAGCACGCAGTATTCTCAAATGAGCAGTTCCCCTCATTGGTTCTCAGCCCACCCTCAGGAGACAGTCCCATTCAGCGGATTGATACACTGAGAGGCAAAGGACTTGCAACAGTCAGCGGCTTTGCTGTGATATTCCCCTGACGCTGTGAGGAGTGGAATGGGCAGGAATGCACCGAGAAGTCATGGGTGTTCAGAACTAAGTTCCTTTGTATCCTTAGAAATGAATGACCATTTGATTCCAGCCTGTAAGGCTTTGAACTTCTGTTCTAGTTCTCTATAGGAGAGAGAGAGAAGAAATGTCTAGAGGCTGTATTTGAATTGAGTGGAAATATCGTCTGTAAAGACGTTTTATACAGAGAATTAGTTTTACCGCTGGAATTCCCCAGAGAAGCCAATGTTATTTTTCAGCCAACAAGGCCACTATTGAAGGCATCAGACGTGCCAGCCCTGTTGATATTGGGTTCCTGTTAATGCTGTTTTTGATTTACATGGAAAATCCCTTTTCCAGTGTATACCATCTTTTGAAAAATTCCAATAGCTGTTAAGAGAGTCTCATCGGGCATAGACTTCCTGAACAAAGCCTTCATGTAAACATTGAACTTGATGTGGCATTAATGTATTCTCCATCTATAAACAGCTGTTCATATGGCCTTGTTAGGATTGGGGTATACTTAACAGGAGACAAAAATAGAAAAGACCTATGTTCCTGCTTCCATTTAGATAATGTCAGCCCAGCAAATGCTTCTTACTGGATGATGAAGGTAATTGCAGCCTGAGGTTCTTTTTTTAATTCCCCACCCGACTTTGAATCACTCTTCTTAAACTGCTGTGTGAGTAGTGTAGAGTCTTAGTCTCCCAGAAGCCACTTAGATGCAGATTTGCTCTTTGGAATGAATTGCTCCTGGGAATGTATGTGTCTGCTATACAGCTTGCACCAGGGGAAGAGTTACAGAGCCAGCTCTGATGTGGCGAACCCACTTATCTCCTGTTTTATGAGAGTGAGGGCATTTCGGCTTCCATAGCCTGGGTTAGGACAGCTAAGAGCAATGAGCTCAGAAAATGCCCTATTTGTGTGTGAAACTGCTGTTACTGAGTCTCTCTGGCTGACACCCCGGATCCCCAGATGCCAAAACATATTCAAGTTCTTGAAGATGGTTGGCGCATGTAAAAATTTTTTTAAAAATCTGGGCGGGAAATACTGATTTTACCAGGACACAGAGAACTTTGGTCTCAGAGTTCGTAGTTTCTTATGATGGTTCCTAAGGTAGTTTTCAGTTTCATTAGCAGAAGTGAGCAATGTGGTTTTCTGTTAGCAGTAACTATGATCCTTGGGTGCTAATTCCCTTATAAAACTCAGTGTCGCTATTGGGGAGTTTGTTTTCCTCTTTCCCGTATTCATTCATTTATTCACTTGTTTATTTAACAAATAAACAACTTTTTGCTAAATGTTGCAGGTATATAAAAATGAGTTAGATGTTATTTTTTACCTTCAAGGAGCTTATAGTTGAGTAGGAAAAGTAAAAGACACTTGTAAATAATAATTCAGTTTGAAAAAAAAGCTTTTCAATGAAGAGAATTAGAGGTCCACCTCAGAGGTAGAATTCCCACTGATTTTTCTGTTTGTTTCCGCTGGGAGCAAAGGGGTCCCCAAAGAGAGGTGTGAGAATTGGAGAAAGGTTGGCATTTGATCTGAGCGTGTTAGATGGGCAGGTTGTAGATTGGAAGGTGTGTGGTGGAAGCGAGAGAGCATTTCTTAGAGAGCATGTAACCTGCGACACAGGCCCAAAGCAGAGGTCACCTGGCTCTGTGTGAGTGGGAAATAACATTGGAAAGTCTGTTGGGGCCAGATTGTATTAAAACCCTGAATTCCTGGGGTTTTTAACAAATATATCATGGCAGGTAGCTGAAGAAACTAGCGAGTATTGCCTTACTTTCCCCTGCCTTAAAAAAACAACAACAAGAGAGAATTTGTCTGGTCATTTAAGGAGCACGAAAGTGTGGCTCGAAATCCTTGCAGGGTAGATACTCCACCTTCTGCATATTGGCTTTATTATTCCACTGCTAGAGCTTCATTCCTTTGGCTCTTACAGTATTGTTATTTTTAATGATCAAAAGTCCCTTGTAAAATAAAGACTCAAATAGCTGTTTTTTGGGGAAAGAATGAATATATGAATGACTATCCGTGCCCTGTAAAAACAAAGTGCTCCTCAGCATTTGATGCTGTGTCCACTAGCGGCATGGTCCTTGCAGGTCCCCTTTAGGGACGTGGCTGGCCTCAGGCCAGGCCGGCTGGTGGTGAGCAGATGCCCGTAGCACCGAGGATGAGGCAGTGTTGGAACTGAGGGAGAAGCTGGTGAAGAAAATTTGCTGGCACTTTGAGTAAAACCAGTCCTGTATTCTCTGTCCTAACGTAACATGCAAATTCATCTTTCAGGTTAAAATCTACAGAATTCTCTGAAGAACACAGCGTGCAGTTTCTGTTGGATGTATCACTTTTGGTAGCCATTTGAAAGTTGGGATGCTTGGATCAAATATAGTCTCCTGTTCATGCAAAGTGAGCCAGATCTCTATGAGGTAGTAGCTCTGTAAAACTGTTACCTATTGTTGGAAAGAGGAAATGTTACATAGCCTGTTACATAGAAGGAAAAAAAAGGTCTGACTCTTCCTGTGGTTGTTACAAGTACTGATTGCCAAATGATGCTTATTTGTTGGAAAGAGGAAATGTTACATAGCCTGTTACATAGAAGGAAAAAAAAAAAGGTCTGACTCTTCCTGTGGATGTTACAAGTACTGATTGCCAAATGATGCTTGTCTGCGTTTCCATTTTTTGTTCCCCTTCTTTTGTAAATGAATTACGTTCCTGACTTTATTCCTCCCTATGAAGGAACTGAGACTCAGGAAGGACCAAGTATAGACATCTCCCTTTTAGCTCTCACTTCTAGAGACAGCTATATGTGGCTGTATCTTTAATTTTTTTGGATTGGTAATACATGGGCATGATATGAAATTCCAGCAGTATAAAAGGTTAACCTGTGATAGATAAGTCCCCCTAAGCTATGTAGTCAAGTGGTTAAGAGCACGGACACTAGCCAGACACCCTGGGTGCGAGTCTTGGCTTCAGGCTCGCCCACTTACTAGCTGGACGGCCTTGGTTGGGCAAGTCACTTACACTCTCTGTGCTGAGGTTTTGCAACTGTAAAGTAGTTTAGGATTTTGGATCATGGGCTCAATGAACTGATACCTGGAAAGAACTAGACTGTGCCTGGCACATAGGAAAGGCCGTGTAAGTGCTGGTTAAACAAATAAAAGGAGATACACTTCTCCCCCCCCCCGCCCCCCCCCGCCCTTGGCCACCCAGTTTCTCTCCCAGAGGGAATCTCTGTGCTTAGTTTTTTTTTTTTTTTGCGGTACGCAGGCCTCTCACTGTTGTGGCCTCTCCCGTTGCGGAGCACAGGCTCCGGAAGCGCAGGCTCAGCGGCCATGGCTCACGGGCCCAGCCGTCCGCGACATGTGGGATCTTCCCGGACCGGGGCGCGAACCCGTGTCCCCTGCATCGGCAGGCGGACTCTCAACCACTGCGCCACCAGAGAAGCCCTGTGCTTAGTTTCTTTCTCATCCTGGCCTGGAGACTCTTAAATGTTGGGGGAAATGATGGGGTGATTTTCTCCTTGGCTTTAACTGCATTACCTTCATACATGGCTTGTGGTAGGCAGAATAATGGCTCCCCCAGGAATGCCTACATCCTAATCCCTGGAGCCTGTGAATATGGCGGAAGGAACTTACATGGCAAAAGGGACTTCAAAGATGTGATTAAATTAAGAACCTTGAAATGGGGAGATTATCTTGGATTACCTGGATGGGCCTAATCACAGGGTCTTTATAAGAGAGAGGCTGGAGAGTCAGAATCAGAGAAGATGTGATGACATAAGCAGAGATTGATGCAGGCCTGTGAGCCAAGGAATGCAGGCAGCTTCTGGAAGCTGAAAAAGGCCTGGAAACATTATCTCCTGGAGCCTCCACATGAAATACAGCCCTGCTGACCAAGTTTAGTCTTCTGGCTCCCAGAACCAGTGAGATAATACATTTGTGTTTATGTGTCAGGCACTGTGTCTGATGGCAAAGATACAAAAATAAAGAGCCACAGTCCCCACTTTCGGGGTGGGCAGACTTTGAGGGGTAGACGTGTGAATAGACAATAATCAGTCCACCATGATAATGGCTCTGATTCTGCAGTTGCTAAACATGCTGGTCTCCAGATCCTTTACTGTAAAACGTTATCAGGGACCCCAAAGAGCTTAGCTATGTGGGACTCTAAGGAGCTTAGTTGTATTACTATCTCTCCGTATTTAGTATATTTAGAAATGTAAACTGAGAAATTTACAAAAATCTATTAAAGTTTATTTTAACGTAACAACAATGACAATAAGCATATTTCCAAAAATGAACTAGTTCTCCGAACCCAAATCATGTATATATCAGTGAGAAGAGTGGTATTGTTTTACTTCTGTGCCAATTTCTTTAATGTGTGTCTTAATAGAAGACAGCTGGGTGTTTACCTCAGCTCCTGCATTCGGCCTGTTGCATTGTGTTTTGGTGGAAGTGATTTGAAGAAAACTCAACCTCGCATAGATTTGTAGTCGGAAAAGGGAGTATTTTAATAATCCTTTCAGATAGTTGCAGATATTCTTATTTAATATTACACCAAAGCTCAACAAGAGGTAGTTCCTTCAATGTTAGTTGCAATGTGGAATCTGAAACCTTAGTGGTGGACTTTCCTTACTTGGTCACATTAAAGTCCATTGGCCTGTCTTGCACTTTGAATGGATCTTTCACTCATGTATTATTTTATAACATGCAATGGTTATTTCCAAAATACTAGATCACTTGGTTATGCAGACCTTTCAAATATGGACATTTTATTATATAGCATTAAAAATCACATTCATTAATATCACCTCCAATCTCACTGGAAAAGTCTCAAAGTATTGGGAAGCTGTCAAACTCACGGTGGTGAACACAAGTTTTCCAAAATTCCAATTTTTGCTGCAAAGTTTGAATTATATCTACAAATATTGTCATTTTTTTCCCCTTGGAAATGACAGGCTCGTTTTGCTCATTAAAAATAAAATATTTTCTGTTGTTGTTTTCTTGAGTAAAAATTGTGTTTTGTGAAAAAAAGCAGCTGGTTCAGCTTGCACCACCATATAAGTGCTTTTTCTTGAAATAACCGTTGCAGAAGAGCTGTTTGGCTACTTCCTAGATGTGTTCCCAAGGTCTGACGTTGACTCTGGGGAGCACGCGGGATCATCCCGTGTATCTGAGCAGAGAAGTGACATGATCTGACTAGTGTTTCAAAAGAATCAGTGACTGTTGAGAATGAATGGACTGTAGGAGGCCAGGGTGGGATGGAGGCTTTTGCAGTGACCAGGCGAGAGGCGTTGGTGGCTTTGTTCTCAGTGGTCACGGGGGAGGTGGAGCCAGCAGAACTTGCTCAGAGATGGCTGTGTGGTGTGAGGGAAGGAATGGAGGCCAAGGGGGACTCCCGGGTTTTGCCTGAGCAATGGAAAGGATGAAGTTGTCAGCAATGAAGGTGGGGAAGCTGTCCGTGGAGCGGTTTTGGCAGACCACCAGGAGTTCATTTTGGAGCACCTTGTGTTAAGCCTCTATGTCGATAGTGAATATCCCACCTGTTTCCAAATGGTTTTAATGGCTTATACTGAAAGCCATCCATAAAATCCCACAACTCATCAAAGGTAACCACATAAAGGGAAAAGGAGGAGATTTGAATGACAGCTTGCCGACTTTAAAGATTTCCACTCATAGCGTAAGGCAAACACGTTTGTTTATAGGAGAAAACAATCAAGTTTGAAATTCAAGAGCTGCAAATTAATTCCCTTCATTGCAAACAATTCAGTTATGATTTTTGCAGCTTATAAATTTATTTCTGATCCTACAGGACTCAGCTCTGATTCTCTTTTTATAAATTGTCCAATCCCATGCAAATCCCTTTATCTTTTATCCTTTCTTTTTTTTTTGCTTTTTGGCCATTAACCACCTTAACATGTTATGGGACAATGTGACAAAGTTCAAATTATCCAAGTTTGTTACTTGTTAATAGCTCTGGGAAAATTTATTTGCTAAGAGACATAGGCAGTTGTCAGCAAAATTATTTTGTCTTCTGTGAGGAGCCCTGACCAGCTGCCCCAGGACGGGGGCAGATGCTGTGCCACGTGGAACAGTTTCTAGAATGTCCCTTCCTCCCCAGAGTTTCCTAACGGGCTTCTGAGGTAATCCGGAATTTCCAGCAAAGCACTTTGAAGCTTCTAAACAGAACATGCTATTGTCAACTTTTCTGCCTTTACCTTTCCAACACTAATTATTTACTCCTAAATGGCTATTTGTGACTCTAATTCTGACTTTCACGTTTCAGTTGATGAAGGACCACATCACCTTTCTGCGAGGTTTGTAGTATCCGCAAAATTATTTGAATGTTTACTGAATTTTGTCATCATTATTTGATAAAAATGAGGGGAAAAGGGACCTGAAAAATGTTGATAAGAAGCCTTGGTTTCATAGCTTAATACCTATGACCCCAAAATGCCAGTCGTCAGGTGTGTTTGGGCTGGTGAGCCTGTAGCCCCCTTGGGGATGTTCTTTGATCTTCAGCAGGTCATGTGCTTTCCCTGGGAAGGAGGAGATTAAGATATGTGTCAGGTGTGTTTAAAAGCCGGGGTATAAATAGGAATATTATAATTTGTTTAGATCCCTGGGAATAGAAGTCTTCACAGAACCTATAAACTCAGTTTTCCTACTTTTAGGATTGTATTCTGTAAAAAGTAGGGGGGCTGCCCGCATGTCACCTTGGAGGGATCGTGGGCCCTTCCTCTTCTGAGCTCTGAAAGCATTTTGTCTGTATACCTGACGTGGAAGTTAAGATTTATCGCCTTGCAGTGTCACTCTGTGTGCTTGTCGTAATTTACGTACTGTTTTCAAGAGACTGAAAATCCCTTGAAAAACGGGGCCTTTGAGGAACACAAAGGTGTTTTGGATGCAGCAGCGAGCACACTTCTTGGTGAATAGCAGGTGTTTCACTCAGCTGTCTGTTAAGTGGAAGGCAGGTGATGGGCGTGTCTAGCAGGGAAAGGCAGCGTCCCAAGTGTGGGTCCTGGGGGATAAAAAGCAACCTTGGAGTGTGCCTTGAAGCTTCCCAGATTTCTTTTTATAAATCTGGTCGCAAGGGAATTGTGCTGAGACTTCCTCAGAGCTGAAGGCTCTGCTCACTTGCCCACGTGCCTGAGGGACTCTGGGGTGGCCCGTGACATACACCCCGCTCCAAAGAGCCTGACTGCTCTGCGCCTTTAATGCGTTGATTGGTGCCCATGGGTTTGTTTTGACAGGTAAACCAAAACCGCGGCTAAAAAAGAAGAGTAACATCTGTATCCCCGGTAAAAGCCAGCTGATAGATGTGTTTTAAGTTTAATTTGGGGGTACTAATGTTTATAAAAGACAGTGGGTCTGGGACCTGGCTTCTAGCTCCAGGCCTCATGCTTGACCTTGGGCAGGTTATTCTAACTCCTCCTTTTCTAAATCCTCTTAAAATGAAGGATTGGATCAAAGAGTTTAACATTTTTTCTTTTTTGAAAATTCAGTTATTCAATATGATTAAAGCACCAAGTTAAACAACTATAGGAATGTGCATTTATTTTACACAAGTTTATGAAGTGAAAAAACCAAAGTAATGGATCAAGCATTCCATTTGGTTTTGCAACATATCTCATTACCTCTTTAAATAGAATCAGGTCTTGACTGCTGGAGAGAAGGTGTTTGTTAAGGCTTCGTCATAATAGCAGGCTGTCTCAAATATAAAGATCACCAGGAACCTTAAAAGCATTAACCATCCGTTCCATCGCCCTGTGGAGCAGAGGTGTGTTATTATCATTTTACTTTCACAGCTGTGGGTAAATCAAGGCACAGACACATTAAGTTGCTAGTAACTTGGACAAGGTCATGGTCAATCGTAGATAGGGAGAGAACTGTATTTTCTTGTTTTTCCCTCCATGTAGGGGAACTGGATTTTAACCACGTTTTTTTCCTTTTAAATATTCCTCTATTAACATACATAGAGTAAAACCCAATAATAATGTGTCCTGCAGTACAGCAAATTTAGATGTAACTGCATTGGTAAGGGCCCTGGTCTTCTTATCTGGGTTCTTATCTGGGGACTGGGGGTGGCCATTAGGAGCTAACTGCCGTGTGGTCATTTGGGGCTTGCTAAGTGCAGGGAGAGGTCGATTGTTTAGTAATCGTTTTGTTATCTTTATTCCTGCACCTTTATTTATTTAGATAATTCACACTGATTTTCGTTAACCTTGTAGTAACGCAGCTGTATATTTCGTGTGATTTGGTGCTTTGGAACCCACTTATGGTGGAGTTCTATTGTAACCCTAATTTCTCTCCTGTAAAATCTGCACTGGTATCTTTACCTTCTTTTTTTTTGCGGTACACGGGCCTCTCACTGCTACGGCCTCTCCCGCTGCAGAGCGCAGGCTCAGCGGCCATGGCTCACGGGCCCAGCCGCTCCGCGGCATGTGGGTTCCCCCCGGACCGGGGCACGAACCCGCGTCCCCTGCATCGGCAGGCAGACTCTCAACCACTGCACCACCAGGGAAGCCCTCTTTACCTTCTTTTTAAAAAGTTAAGTTTAATTCACACACCATAAGAGTCACCTCTAAAACTGTACAAATCAGTGGTTTTTAGTATATTCACAAAGTTGTACAACCATCACCACTAATTCCAGAACATTTTCATCACTGCAAAAAAAAAAAAAAAAAGGAAAGGAAAGAAGCCCTGCTGCCCTCAGCTGTCCGTCACTCCTTCTCCACTCCCCTCCTCAGCCCCCGACAGCCATGCGTCTGCTTTCGGTCTCTGTGGATTTGCCTGTTCTGCTCTTACATAGAAGTGGAATCGTACAATATGTAGCCTGTGTGTCTGCCTTCTTTTGTTTAGCGTGTTTTCTAGCTTTATCCGTGTTGCTGCGTGACTCAGTACTTCATTCATTCATCCTTTTTATGGTTGAATACTGTTCTTTTTTTACTTTAATCGCACAGAACAGTAGCACTTCCTGAAAGGAGGTGGTCCTCAGGTTTCCTTTTTTCTTATAGCACATCCCCCAATAGAAACTTGCAAGTAATGAGTTTTTAGGGTTCTTCTCAGGGTCTCTATTTTTATTTTAATGTTTTAATTTTATTATTATTATTTTTTCCTTTTTTGCCGCACCGCGCAGCATGTGGGATCTTAGTTCCCCAAGCAGGGATCGAAGCCAGCCGTGCCGCCTGCAATGGAAGCGCGGAGTCTTAACCGCTCGACCACCAGGGAAGTCCCTCCGGGTCTTTCAATAGAATTCCAACTAGGTAGTTTGTAAGGGTTTTGAACTTAAATTCTTCTTTATCAAAGTTCTTTAAGTGTCAGAACTACAGTGGTGTCTGTTACATGCCCCTGAGTATAACTGTGACAGCTGCGTGGTCCTCCCAGCTCTGCAGGGACCAGTTTCTGGTGGAAACGAAACTCTGGCTGAAGATCCTGTTGCCTTTGACTTTGTACTTTCCATCAGGGACCCGGATAAGGTACCATGGGAGGACCCCTGCACAGCCATAGCCTCCTGGAGCCCGAGAGCGTGGGAGCACCTACATTCCCCCCTCCTCTTCCAGGAAGGCCTTTCCCTCCCCCATGTTACAATGAGCGTGGAGGTGGCCTGCAGTACGTTCCCACCATGAAAACACCCGCCACGTTCCTGTTCCTCTAAGTGTTCTTTCAGACGCTGAGGATATTTATCGCAAGATAATTGAATCAAATCATGGCAGCCTGCTATTAAGAAACACTTACCACCAGTATTTACTTCTCTCTTTTATCGCCAGAGACCTTGCATTGTCAGGAACAGTACCAATTGGAATGTGACCTCAGGTCAAGTGCACTGGGAAGATTTATGAAATTACATTTTTTTCTGGCATGACATTTATGTTATGATAGAATTTATTTCTTTGCAAGCATACTGCTGCCTTGAATTTCCTTGACAAAAGAATAATAACAATAAAGAATTGTAGAGTCCCAGATACCTTCTGAAAAGTAGATCAATTTCTATCTACATCAGAAGAACGTACGGTAATGGTGATCTGTTTGTTAATGGTACATGTTAGACTTGACTAGCCTTTGAATGTGGTCAGCAAATACGGTTATCTTTTTCTCTCGTTGAGTAGTCCTTCTGTTATTTCGTTTAAATGGTTTGATTTTCATTCTCTTTCCCTGACCGATGATGATTGATATTTGCTTGGATGACAGAGCACAGCAAACGTCACTAATGAAAGGTGTCACACACCATTGCATCTTTAAGTAAAAGCATGAGTAAAATTTAGGGAAATCTGAGTTAATTAAGAGTAACCAATGCTATACAAAGTTTGCAAATTGATATTTAAAAGTTGAGAGATTTTTGAGCTTTTCTGTGCAAATGAACTCAATGCTCAATGTGCTCTTGACACCAAGATAAACTATGTCAAAAACATTAATACAGAATTGTATGTAGTGTGTGAAGCTTGGAGAACTGAAAAACAATTGTAATTTTGTATTTACAAAATGCTGTATCCTTCTACTGGCAGCCTTGATTTACCAAAATCTTTACCTTTTCTTAAAATTACACTCACTTTTTTAAGTAACACAGATATATCAGATGAAGGAATTGAATTGGATACGTTCTAAGATTCTTTTCAGATGTAAACTTCATTGATTCTTTACAAGCTGTTCGTTTATGGAATTACATAGTAGAGATTCTGAGAAATTGAATAGAGAAATTGAATAAATCAAGTAGATTAAGAACATAATTCACACAAACGTGTGTATGTGATGAGATCGGGCACATTCTGGGTGGTATGGCTGTAGATCAAACTGTGAATATAAGTACAGCTGGCCCTCTGTATGTGCAGGTTCTGCATCCTCGGAGTTAATCAACAGTGGATGGAAAATACTATTCTGTGCTGTAAAGGACTGGAGCATCCTCAGATTTGGTTTCCCTGCGGGTCCTAGAACCAGTCCCCCTCGGATACTGAGGGATGACTGCGGATGTAAAACTGTTCAGTGTCAAGGATGTACAACTTTGATGCCACAGGGCGTTATGTGGTTGAAAACTTAAATCATTTATTATTTACTTGTAACTTCTTTGATATTAGTTTTTACATTTTTTTTTTCAGTCTTCATAGAAGATTATCGTTCTGTAGTTTTCACCTCAGAGGGGGTCTAAGGGCTGATGATTAATCAAATAAAACATTTTTGATCCCAAGATGAGAGTCCCAGTTAAATATGCTACATTATTTATTGAAATGCTGTCTTTTAAATTGCTCTGGTGAGTGTATTTCCTTTTCTCAGGAAGCGAGGGCGCTAATATTCCCTTTGCACCTGCTCTGGGCTGTGTGCTTTTTGGTGCATTCGGTGTCCTCTGATGTCACTGACCCTCCCAGAGGGAAAGTTGAAGTCCTCGCCGTGGAGAGGGGCAGAGACAGTTCTCAGCAGCTGGGGCACTGCCCACCAGTGACGTTTTGGAGGTTTATGGGTCTGTTTTTGGTTTTCATAATGAATTGGGGGAAGGCGACACTTAGTGTTTGGGGCCATGGTGCTGGCTGTCCTGCGTGTTTAAGTCAGTCCCTCACACTGCAGACCTGTTCTCCTGGACATTCATGTAAGTGAAAACCGTGGTGTAATTACTTGAGCCAAGAACCAGCTCCATTTTACAAGTGAACACAAATTATTTTTCCCCCCCAGCTGTAGGGTACTTTGAATTTTATAGGAGTGCATCAACCCAATAAATCAACGGGAGTTTGACCTTTGTTTTGTTCAGAACTTTGTCAAATGTCTTTACCCGTTTGGAAAATCATGTCGCCCCGTAGGTGTGATGGCAGCACCCCATAGGCATTTAAATCTCCACCAGGACACCCCGGCCTGGGTCTGTGATGAAGCTGAGATATTCCCCGTGATTCTCTGTGGGACAGGCTTTGCACAGCTTCGTCTCTGTAAGGCCAACTGGCCCGAGGCAGGGGAACGCAGTCAGACTCACAGGTTGCATCAGACTGAACTTTTCTGGACCACCCAGTTATAGGAACTGACCTGGGGACTTTCCACCCAGCCCAGCCTTCCCGCCTTTCAAGGGGCGGGACTAATGGCCCCAAGACTGATGCGACCTGCACCAGACATTGCCACTGTACTCGAAAAGACCGCCAAATAAGGAATACCCTGCGCCCTCCTGGATTCACCACACCCCTTTCCCTTCTTCCCCTATAAAATCTTGCCCAACCCTCGCCCGGGTGCGACTTCTCTGGCCCCTTTCTCTCGGACCAGTGAACCTCGCCCAGGAGTGTCCCCAAATAAGGCTTGTTTAAGCTCTCCTCCGTTCCTTGGTGCCGTTCCTTACAGTCACGGTTTCTAGAGTGTTTGTACCCTAGCATTTACATATTTTTAAAAAATTGTTACTTTCCATTTATTTTTCTCCTTGTGTTACTATTAAAGCATGTATTATTTTTTTGTGAAATTATGTGTGGAGGTAGATTACGTTAAGAAAGAATTTTCTTTCAGGAGAGTAAAAGTATATATTATCAAAAGGGGGGGCTTTGGAGCTTATAGTATTGAGAATCAGTGTACAATGTGCTTTGAAG
The DNA here is from genome assembly GCF_963924675.1 of Phocoena phocoena. Lineage (NCBI taxonomy): Eukaryota > Metazoa > Chordata > Mammalia > Artiodactyla > Phocoenidae > Phocoena > Phocoena phocoena. The sequence continues at coordinate 11,776,279 of NC_089230.1, read as the reverse complement.
CACAAAAAGTGTAGTTTCAAAATAATTCCTGTTCTCGTTGCCTGTCCTTTCAGTCTCCTTTAGATGAGTCCTCAACCCACAAACTGAAGCAGAGCTTTTCCTGACGCTGTGACTACCATCATTTATTTCTCAAAAAAGTCTTACTGTATGAAATAGGGGGAAACAAACGCTCTCCTCTCACGTTAGTTTCTCGTTTGTGGCCTCGGGATTGATATCTTCTGGAGATTTTAACTCAGTTCCTCTTACAGTTGCTGTTTCTGAGAACACAGAGGCATGCTCAGACGTCTCGCCTTTCTGGGAACCAACTGTCTGGCTGCCGCCCGGGAAGAGCACCTTGCCCGCCCTCCTGCAGCTAGAGGCTGCCTGGTGTCTCTGGGCGCTGCTGGCAGCCACCTGGGTGGGTGTCGGGGCCTGGGAAGGACCTGTTGCCTCTGCCCTGGCTGCCTGGTTGAGTAAGGAGGAAGCAACCAGCAAGACGGGGTGATGGGATGGCACCAGCCAGAGGAGCCCAACATCCTAGCTGCCTGCTGGGCAGAGGTTCCTGAAGAGTAAGCAGCAGGTGGGAGATTGGCAGGGACGCCACCAAACCCTCTTCCCGACCCCCAGTGACGCCCGTTTCCTGAAAGTCCCCTTTGCACACATCAGACTTAGCACCCAGATAGCCTGCTGCTTCTTCCAGGCCTGGGGGGGGATAAATGGCAGAGCCCACACTCCTGCATATTAACCGTGCTAAACTGGATTTGGAAGTGATGTAAATGCAAACTTTGAATTCACGTTGTGAGCTGTATGGGCGAAGCGACCTTAACTTTAGCATTTATCCTAACGTTTCCAGTTTTAAGTTGATACCCAGGATGTTACTTGAACACGTTTTGACCTTTAATTATGAAGGGTTTGGGGTTGCCAGTTACTTGGCCGACTGTGATACCTGTGGGGTCTGTACTGATGCTCAGAACAGGAAGACACTGAGTGACTAGGACGTGTCTCACCTGAAGCCCCGTGTTTCCCTCATTGTCTGTGGGGAACTATAGGGTGTGCAGGAGAGCTGGGGGCAGTCACCTTCCGGGATAGCCTGCCCAGTGTGTCGTCACTCTCCAAAAGTGTTTGTTTTAAAGGAGAAAGATGTCTGAGGCTGGTCTGATGTACGGCATCTGACACAGGACCTGGTACCCTGTGGGTGTGCAGTGCTCAGCCCCCATCTGACCAGGGGATAAATAAATGGACCGTTTGGTCCACATGGAGGAACAGAGCCTGTGACGTGGAAAGCCGCGGCTCTGCTCACTCACGGCTGAGTAGCGGCTCATGTCAGCAGAGTTAGATGCTACATGTTTCAGATTGCTAGTCCTCCCCCCAAATTGTTAATTTCCACAAGGAATGAGACGAGAAAGACAAAAGAGTGTATTTACCAGTTATAAATAGATGACTTGGATTTGTAATTTTGTTATTTTTCATTATTTACAATCACATTGGCTAAAGACTCTTCCGGAGTGCGTCTGACCATCTGTCCTGCAGCAGCTGAGCCCAGGGTGGGCGGTGTTATGGCCCTGGTAACACATGCCCCGTGTTCCCTGGTAGGGATCCAGTGCCCCAACATGTGTCCAGTGAACAGGGCCGCACGGAGGCTCTCCCAAGGTGGGAAGGCAGTTTTGGGCTGGGAGGGGAAGGATGTATTTTACTCACTCTAGCAGCTGGCGCTTAGGATGTGGGCAGAGTGTAAGTGGGGCTGTGCCTAGGCATTTGGCACCCAGGACAGGATGTCAGCGCGGTGCCTGTTTAAAAGAGCTTTGTAAATAAGGATTCAAATTTTACCGGCCTCCACTTTTCTTCTATTCTTCCAGAACCTACTTTGTTCTCATTTCTCCTCTAGAAAGAATGTGAAGGGCACACTGCTTTTTACAGACAGGGATGCAGGTCCAGTTGAAACCTGAGGCTCCTGGACCCAGGTCCGCAGCTGTGGATGCTGTCAAGCTAGGCCTCCTCGGGCTTTGCCGTCTCCAGGACAGCGGGGGCGCCCTGCTGGTGGGGTTGGAAGGGGAATCAGTCACCCCCGAGGCTCTGTCGATGCCCAGCTGCCTGTCAACCTCTTGAAATTTGGGTGGCGGAACAGCTCAAGACGTCCTATCTGCAGACCTGCCTTCTCACGGGTCCCCGGGGCCAGCCTCGGTGGGAGCTGGGTCCTGTGATCCTTCCTGTCCAAGCCCTGCCTCAGAGAGGACCCACGCCACACCAAGGGCCTCCCTGAAGTTAAGGGGCTGCAGAGGTGGCTGCAGAGCCTCACCGATTCATAGTAAAGCCTTTGGTCCTGGGGTGAGCAGGATTTGGGGAGGAAGGGCATGGCATGTTCTGCTAGCAGGAAAACACTTTGCCTTTGTAAGAGGTGAAAGGTGGTTCTGGGAATTTTCAGCGTTTAAGGAAGTTCCAAAGTTGTGTGAATATATTGAAGCGATGACTCAGAATTCGCTTCCGCTTTTGACATCAGCCATGTTATTTTCTCCAGTATATCCATCTGGCGCCTCCGGGCTCCAAGGCTCCTTGTGGCCGTGCCGTCTCTGAGATCTTCGGGGGACTTGAGGTCACTTTCATCTTTGTATCCCCAGAACGTAGTACATACCTGACACAGAGCAGGCGCTGTAGAAATCATCATCACGTCTAAATGCGTGGACTGTGTGTTGTATTTCCTGTACTTCATACAGCTCTTTGGAAATATTGGAGCTTTTTATTTGTAAGGTAAAGGCAGCAGTAATGCAGATCTGCCTCTGTTGCCTAGGTAATGTATTTTTACATTGCATGGCGTCGGTGGCATCGCTCTTTCTTGATTTCTTTGTGCTTCTCTGGCTGTTGCTTCTCTCTGAAGAGACAGGTACCTCCTGTCCTGCACACTGTACCTTAGCAGCTCCAGGGCTCCCTCCCTGGGCCTCTTGTTGTCCCATTCTGCACACGCTCCCTGGAGGCACCATCCATCCCTGTGGCTTCACTGCCAAGTGTATGATGATGGCTCCAAAGCCACATCCCTGTGCAGACCTTTCTTGCACTACTAGACTCCTGGGTGTGTGGCACTGGGCGGCCCAAAGCTGAGCTTGTGACTTCCACTCCCAGCCCGTACTCTCCCCATCTACCCAGTCACCTAAGACATGAAAGCCTTCCCACCTCCCTTGTCTGTATCTCCTTATGTGAGACAGGCGGTGCGGTCCTTTTCTGGGCAGGGTTAGGGTGTTAGAAGAAGTAAAAGGAAGAAGAAATTGGAGCTCCAGAATTCTGTAGACCATTGTGACATTTTCTTGAGGTCTCCTCTTGTGAAGTGATTGGTGATATCAGCCTGGATCATGGACCAGCATTTCTGTCCATGAGTTCCATCAACCTCTTAGGGCTCCCATAGCTTCTAAAGGTCTCCTGGAGACCACTGTCCTTGCCTCCATCATGCTGGATGGTTTGCCAGTGTCTGTCCATGCCTTTTCTGCCTAGATCAACTCAGACAGGTATGAGGTTGGTGACTTCTTTTTGTGGCTGACTGAGATCAGAAACCATCTGGTTTCACCTAGTTGAGAGGATCGTCTACCAAATACAAAAATTAGAATGAAAATCTGTGTAATTTTTTTTTTTTTTTTTTTTGCGGTACGCGGGCCCCTCACTGCTGTGGCCTCTTGAGCCTCTAAGTCATTCACTACTATTCTTTGCAGTTGGCCAAACTCGCCTGTGTTTTTGTCACTTTTCATGCAGATTTCAGCAATGTCCCTGACATCACAACTGGCCTGAAAAGGAGTCAGACTGATGGCACGCTGGACCAGGTTTCCCACAGGGAGAAGAAGGAGCAGACCTTCAGGGTAAGATGCTGTCCCAGATCCCAAACAAGGGCCTGGCAGGCAAGTGTTGATTCCCACCTGCACCTGAGGTGGGGAGAAAAAGATGGAGTTCTCCTATCCCTAGGTACAACAGTCAATACAAACATTATTTTTTTTTCTTTAAAGAAAATAGTTTCCTTCTTTATTTGAAGTGAAGTACTAGTAGGAATCCTTGACCCTGGCCCAACCTCCTGCCTGACCTGTGGCATGCCACCAAAGAGTACTGCAAACGTGGCCATTTGTATACTAGGATGGTTTGACAAGGAAAATCTAAGCTCAGGTGTTCTGAGGGTCACATAAAATTACTATTGTATTCATTTACTACATTTATTTTTGGCTGAAGAGAAACTATTTTTGGAACGTTGTCATTTTGTTATAAAATATATAAAACATAAACTTTGCCATTTTCACCACTTTTAAGTGTGCGCTTCATGGCATTAACATTCACGGTATTGTGCAAACCATCACCACTATCCATTTCCAGAACGTTTTCTTCCTGCCAAATAGAAACTCAGTACCCGTTAGACAATAACCACCCATGCATCCCACCCCCTAGCCCCCTGGAAGCCTCTGTTACACTTTCTGTCTCATTTGCCTGTTCTGGTTATGTCATGTGAGTTTTTGTTTTTTTTTTTAACATCTTTATTGGGGTATAATTGCTTTACAATGGTGTGTTAGTTTCTTGTCACGTGAGTTTGATCGTATAATATTTGTCCTTTTGTTCCTGCATAATGTTTTCAAGGTTCATCCATGTGGTAGCATGTATCAAAGCTTTACTCCTTTTATGGCTGAATGATAGTCCATTGTGTATATATATATATATATATATATGTATGTATACACACACACACACACACACACACACACAGTACATTTTGTTTATCCATTCATCTATTGATGGACACGTGGGTTGTTTCCACCGTTTGGCTGTTGTGAGTAACGCTGCAGTGACACTGGCATACAAATATCTGTTTAAAACCTTGTTTTCACTTCTTCTGGGTGTGCCACTCAGAGTGGAATTGCTGGGTCATGTGGTAATTCTATGTTTAGCTTTTTTGAGGAACAGCCCAACTGGCTTGCACAGCCAGCGCTGCGCCGTTTTACGTTCCCACCAGCAGTGCACGAGGGTTCCAGTTTTTTTTTTTTTTTTTTTTTGGCGGTACGCGGGCCTCTCACTGTTGTGGCCTCTCCCGTTGCGGAGCACAGGCTCCGGATGCGCAGGCTCAGCGGCCATGGCTCACGGGCCCAGCCGCTCCGCGGCACGTGGGATCCTCCCGGACCGGGGCACGATCCCACGTCCCCTGCATCGGCAGGCGGACCCTCAACCACTGCGCCACCAGGGAAGCCCCCTTTCCTACATTTTTAACTGTTCTTAGTTAGCTCTTCTTTCAGAAATTGTCTGTCTGACATGATCTTTGTAAGTACACAGTCCAGTTTTAATTGACTTTGAGATTATAACTCTGTTTTATATTTCTTCCTTTTGTCTTAAATACAAAACGAGTGGAGGAAATGTAAACTGTGATGGGTATTTTAAAAAATTTATAGCAGGACCACACCCCAGTTGGGTTTAAACTAATACTCGTAGGAGCCGGTCCTTAGGTGACTGGCCATTGGCCCAGCCCCAGGTGACTGGTGGTGGTGCTCAGTGTGGGATGGGTGGATGGGGTGGGATGGAGCCTGCCAGCTGCAGAGCAGGGTCAAGCGGCCACTGGCACCTGGCCTCACCTCTCTTCTCTGTTTCCCTTTCTTACCCCCTGAATTCCTCCCCCCATTCCCTAGCCACCTCCTCCAAAATCTCTCTTTCCTTTCTTCTCAGTTCCTCATACAAACCAAATACTCAGCTCCTTTCACTGGCCTGGTTATGCCCCCAGGAAGCAATTTCTTTTACTAAACTGCAGTCATCAGCATTTTTAGTCTTTCTGCTCTGTTCTCTCTCTGGTGGGTTATTTACTTGTGGGAACCCAATATTGTAGCTCAAATTCATCATTTTTTTGGAAGCAGTGGATCCTAGAGCATCCAATAGATGCGTTTGGATTGCTTTGTCTTGACTTTTTTAAAAAAGGAGAATGCTAAGGCGACACTCAAGAAGCTAGGCTCTCTATTTAAGGTCAGTGTGGCTGTGCGGCACTGGCGCAGGTGGCAGCTTTGGGGAGATCATTAACGCCATTAGGGATAATGGTTTCCTCTCTGTTACAACGTTTGAGTTCCCCATTAAAATTCTTAAGGAGGAAATTAAATTCTTTTCCAGGTTTTATTTTATGTGAAGATTCAATCAGATAAATCTGCAGGAAGTTACCATGTTGAGGCTATTTCCATTTCTCTTACTTAATGCCTATCATAACTAAACAAAGGTTTTTAAGGTGAACATTGGAGCATCAGTTAGAAATTTAGAAGAGGAGTGAACTGCAGTTCAGCTTGAAATTGGAGCTCTCTGAGCCCTAATTTTCATTGCTAAGATGATTAAAGGAAAAAGCAAAAGGTATCAAGGAACACAGAAGAAAAAAATATTAAAGAATATTAGCATGTCGAGCATTTGCTGTCAGGTTCCTCTCAAGTCTAGGGTAGTTATCAGCTCACCTTTTTCAAATTTGAAGATATCTATCTATAATAATGCATTTCAGTATATTTTAAAAAAATCCTAGCAAATGCCTAGCAGCTACTCGGTTTACATATTCTTTGTTCCTTGGGGAAAAGAGAATCTGTGATCATCAAAAGTGATCGCTGTGATGGATAGTAGTGAAAAGGAAGTTTTGAATTGAAGAGTTAAAAAATAAAATTTCTCTTCTCTCATTATGTTTAGCCTCCTAGAAACAGCAGGTTATATCTAAAAGCAATGCTTTCCTATTTTCCAAACGGTGATTTGGGAGTTTTAGGGTGCCTGTCCAGCGGGTGCTGGTCCTGGGTCTTTCGGGATGGCCCTGGCGCTGTCCCATGGTGCCCACAGGAGGTGGTAACTCCCCAGAGGGGAGACCTGTCTCTGGTTCCTGGGCTTCTCATGCTGGCCCGTCAACCTTCTCAGGGGTCATTAACTTCTTTACACATAAGACCCTGGTTGAACCTGGGCTGTTTGGGGTATTTTTACTAACAATATTCTACACTTGAGAATCAGGAATAATGTCCCTTGAAAATCAAATGCAGCCTGGCTTGAAGACGCACAGCTGTAAGTAGGGCTTTTGACAGCCCCGCAATTTCTGCAAATGGTTCATAATTGATTGCCGCCATTCTCCTCAAGGGTGCCTATTACTGTCACAGCTCTTTGTGTGCCCCTGTCAACCTCTCCGGTTTGGGGATTTTTTTTTTTTTCAATATTGTTAGCAATCAGCTCGCACTACTGCAGTAGTTTGGAGTCTGAAAGGAATAAACAGTTCCTTTGGAGGTGAGGGAGTTGAAGGAGTTTCTGGTTTGTTCTGGGAACTTGAGGTGTGTAAAGCAGTCCCCACAGAAGTGCCGCTTGCTTTGTTTGCCACCCTCTGAGCTGGCTCTGAAGATGTGGCACTTCGTGGTCCTGCCGTCTCCCCGTGTGCCCTAACCTGGCACCTTCCCAGAGCAGGCGGGTTCAGGGCATGGGGTGGAAATCCAGAGCAAGGGGGTGAGCCTTCCCCAACCCCCAGGCTGCCTTGAAGGAAGAGCTTGGTGGCGCTAGGAAGCCCTTGTGAATGTGACTTGAAAGAACAGTTTGGGATTTTTTTCACTGCCTGGGCTGAGAGTGAGAGAGAACGCGTGTCTTACTCATTTCCCAGCAGCCGACTTAGATGGAATCATTTCTCCCAGAGGGTGCAGGTTTCTTTGAACTTTTCCTTTCTACGTACAGCATGTAAGTAAACAAGGGCTTTGATTCTCAGGGATGTGCCTTCTGATCCAAATGTAGGCATGCTTGCGTGGTTTTCTTTTCTCTGTCTTGAAAGTTGATTTCACTCTAAAATGTCTAAAGACTGTTATGCAGACAAGATAAGCCTTTCTTTCCGGAAGGGATCCGGGCAGTAATCTTCAAGCACTCTTTACAGCTCAGGATTAAGAGAATTTCTTTTGGATACTAGTTGTTCTGTGGCACTGTCAACTTTTCCTTCCTCATTCCAAGGTCTCTAAATGGATCTCTGAAATAGTTTGTCCTTTTGAAATAGAAAGGTATCAGAAAGTCCTAGGGAAATTTCAAAGATTTACTCTGTAAAATATGTTTGAAGAGAGAGAAGGATAATTTGAAGACAGTAAACAATTTTATGCTTTGTCAAATTTTCTTGGAGTGTTGTACATACTTGTATTGGGCGTATTGCTGTAAAAGAAAATCCACAAGAGTGAAACCCGTTTTCTGTAAGGTAAGCAGTGTTTTACTTCTCTTATTCCTGTTTAAATATTTTTTTTTCAGCTTTTTAGAAAAATTTTATGTAATCACCTAGGGTAGCTTTGGCAGTGATTATTCTTGCAGTTTGTAGGCGTTGTGTTGATAGAACAGAGAGCACTGAGGATCTGGAGACATATAGCCTTGACAACTGTGTGTTGTGCTATTTGCAGTTTAATCATGTTTAGAATATATTTTGTCCTGCTTATTTTTTCAAGGTAGAAAAAAGGGACATGCACTGATGGTTAGGTTTTGGTACCCGGCATGAACATAACTTGCGTTTAATATTTAATGCCTGCTCACCCACTTAGCTTAACCTTTTGAGTTTTTTGCATGAATTGCTTTTAAGAGCTTGCATCTCTAAGAAGCTACAGGAAAAGAAAAAGATTCGTGGATCGTGTGATTTATTTTTCAGCATTTTTAACTATGTATCTTTCTTGCCTGTCTTTGAGTATCCTGCATTATTTCAGGATCTCTTGGTTGTCAGATGCTTTTGTTAAAAAGTCCAGTGAGAATAGAATTTATTTGTAAATAGTAGTCTTTCTACATGGTTGCTGTTGAATAGATTAGTCATGATCCTTTTTCAAAAACTAAACATACCTATTTCTAAATGTATGCTATCTGACGTAATTCCTATAGGAGTGAACAGAGAGGCTGCATCCTTACAGCAAACCCATTTGTCCCTGAAAGATGATCTGGGGCCTGATGTTCCCCAGTAGTGAGACAATAATCTTTCACAGTGATTCAATTCCGGGTAGCCTTTTCTTGTAGGTAGTGGTATAATAGAAAGAACTCTTGATCTCAGTAGTTGGAAACCTGAATCTGTATCCTGGGCCACCAGGCTTTACCACTGCGTGCCCTGGGGCAAGGTACCTGGTCTTTCTAAGTCTCTGTGTCCTCATCTGTAAGTAAAAATAACAATAGCTCCAAGCCTGTGTAGTGGAGAGGATCGTGGATGACTAGAAGCCCAGACATGAGAGATTGATTATTAGGTGAGCAGTAACCCCGCTTCCCGACGTGGCTCAGACATTTGCACGTTTTGAATGCTTTCCCACTCTGCTCACCTAATGCACGACTCAGCCACAAGGCTGCCTACCCAGTCTTCTTGAAGTTAGTGTCTGTGGTCAAATCCTGCTGAGCTGTCCCCTGAGATAAAAAAGAATTGGAAGCTGAGGGCCTTGGCCATGGAGTCCTCTTAGCTCTTTGTCATCTGCATGGAGACAAAGCCTGCCCATCTTTTAGCTTATTTTTCTTAGGTAGACTGTTGTGAGTTGATGACCTTTTCTAAAGGGCTGTTCAAATGACTGAATAAAAGCAGTGTACGTTAGGTTTGCCTTTATCCTTAGCAGGATAAAGAGATGTGAATGAGAGATGCTTAGGAGGTCTTGCAGACTCTTCGCCTTTTGGAAGAGAGGCATCACTTCAGGGCAGAGAGAGTCACCAAGGGCACAGAAGGACGCAGGCTGGGACGGATCAAAGTAGAACTGAGTTCCGCATTAGCTCTCCAATGCACTGTTCTACATTTCTAGCACCCTGCTTCCTTTCGGAAGGGACTTGGGGGCAAGTTGGTGAACTTGTTTGAAATGTCTGGGATTCATTTTCATTGGCGTCTGAAAGGCCATTTGGTCTCTTTGTAGTTTGCTGGATTTTAAAAAAAATTTCCCGTTTTCCTAGCTTCAGGGTGTTAGCCCCCTGTTCTTGGTCCGTCCTTGATCGTTAGGGCCTGATGTGCCGGGGAGATGCCAAGTCTTTGCTGGAGTGAAAGGAAGGGGCATCACTGCCCTCTTTGTGGCCAAGGATTATTTATACACTCTGTCCCACAGGCTTCGATGCCACTCACAGTGTCAGATGAGGGAAGGAAAGAAAGAAGGAAAACCAAATCTCAGCGCCGGGCGTGGGCGGGCCTGTTGCGAGTGGAGGTGTGGGGTGCCTCACGCCCTGCAGCGGGAAGACGCCGAGTGGGTGGCTTCCTGGCCGCAGCCTGGGACAGGAGGACGTGCCCAGTGGAGGAGGGGACACGGTGGCAGGGGGAAGAAATCTCACCGGTGCTGGCCCCTCTCTCCACTTCCTCTCACAGCCCCTACCCCCATCGACGTGGCTGTGGTCCTAAAGGGGTCTGCGTTAGGCCCGGTGTGTCCGTGGACAGGGCACACCGGCCAGTGGAAGGGAGCTGTCACTGCTGGCTGAGAGCTGTGGGCCACCTGGGGCCGGAGACCCAGAAGCTGCCCCCAGCTGGGTGATGCCTGACGAGGGCCCAAAGGCCTGAACCTCTGTCTTGGGGGCTCCTAGAGCTCCGGCGCGGGGCTGGCTCGCCCAAGGGGCGGGGCCCTGCGCTCACGTGGGATGTGCCCGTGGGCAGGCAGCAGGGGCGGGGAGCCCGGTGGCACAGGTCTCTGCTCGGGGAGGCCTGGGGCCGCCGCGCCCCCTGCTCTCCGGCTGCACCTGTGAGGTGGGGACCCCAGCACCCGAGAGCTCACTCAGCCACCTTCCCTTTGTGCCCCGGTGGCGGGGCTTTCCTGTGAACTCGCTGGCTCCATGTCCCTCTGGCCTCTTCCTTCACTCTGCCCTCCGTTGTCCCCAGCCCTCTGCTTCCCCGGCCTCCGTCCCCTGCTCTCTCGCTCTCCTCCAGGCACTCCCTTTCCATCCTGTTTTTCTGGGCAAAGGAAAACGTTGTCATGGCGAGGCATCTGCAGAGTCAAACAGTGGAGGAGAAGAGCCCCCCCTCCCCCCCCCCCCCGCCCCGCCCCGAGTGGCAGAGTGGCAGCGGCGGGAGTCACCGCGGGCGGCTGTGCCGTCGGGGCCCGGCAGCTGGACGGACGCGCTCTGGCTCTGCTTGCTGACGTGGTGAGCGCAGCCCCCTCCTCACGCCGCGGGGCGCTGAGGCCAAGCGGGGCCCAGAGCGAAGGCCACCCAGGGTGGACCCTGACCACAGAGATGCTGCAGGGCCAGGCCAGGTCTTAACCGGATGACCGACCCGCCACACTTAACTTCTGATGCGGGCCCCTCCCTCCTCTTCCTCCCCTTTGGAACAGCGGGGAGTGTGGTTTCGCTCCTGTCCTCTCTGGGATGCGACCGCAGAGGGATGTGCTGGTCCTTTGCAAGGTGCCGGCCACCCGCACCTCGGGGCTGGACAGGGGCCTCGGCCTGCTCCTTGAGACCTCGCCTGCGGTGCCGGCGCTTGGACTAGTCCAGGAGGGGGCTGGGCCGTGAGCTCCCTGTGCTCTGTGCTGGCTGAGGAGTGGCTGCGTGCTCTTGGATACGGTCGTGGGGGAGAGGTCGCGGCCTCCATCTATCCCCCATCCTCATCCTCTTCGGCGTTCAGCCTTCTATTTCTCCATCTTTCTTTCTGGGCCTCCTGGGTTGGACATAGAGAGTTACAGAGACTTGAGTATAGCTTTGCTTTTTTGGAGGAGAAGAAAGCAGGGAGTCTGAGTTTCTCAGGCCGAACCCTAACCTCAGTAAACGCCGTTTGCAGGCTCTTGTGTATGCTCAGGGGAAGCCTCCTGGACGGCAGGTGGCCTCAGAGGAAGGACATGTGGGATTTTGCTCCAGGTCTCACAAGGAAGTCCCTTTGTCCTTGGATAAGTCATCACACATCTGTGTCTGTGCAGCTGGGGGTTGGGTCTGTCCATCTTGGCGGCCCGTCCTGGCTCCGAGCGTCTGTGGACGCTCAGAAAGTTGCTCAGATGCCTACGTAAAAAGTCACTCACGGGCTTCCCTGGTGGCGCAGTGGTTGAGAGTCCGCCTGCCGATGCAGGGGACATGGGTTCGTGCCCCGGTGTGGGAAGATCCCACATGCCGCGGAGCGGCTGGGCCCGTGAGCCATGGCCGCTTGGCCTGAGCGTCCGGAGCCTGTGTTCCACAACGGGAGAGGCCATGACAGTGAGAGGCCCACATACCGCAAAAAAAAAAAAGTCACCCACGATTCCAGGGAGCTCATTGATCTTATGATGTTTATCCGTGGATTCCCCCTTAGGAATTGATGAACTCTGGGTTCAGAATTCTGACTGGGAGTGAACATCTGAATCCTCTAGCTTCTGTCTTGACTTAATATTATGGACATGACAGAATCAGATATCAAGTACCCACAATAAGAAAAGCACTGCGTGACATTTCAACTTTGTTTTCCTCTTCAGGTCTACTTGGTTGGGTGGGGTTGGCTATCAGTGCTTGATTCTTTTAACGTGCTAGGAGATCGAGGGCCATCAGATACATAACAACCCCTCCCTAGATGGCAAAACACTGCTAAGCTGAGACAAGGAGGCCATGTTGGTGGTGGTGGGCAGACATCCCTAGATGGTTGACACCAACTGTAACAGCGTGTGCTGCTGTCAGAGCATTCCAGAAAGTTTTATTTTCTGTAATTAGTGAAAAAGAAGTGACGTGGGGGGGTGACACGAGTTTACATTTTGATTCCAAAGCAAAATTGTGGAAAACTCATTTTTGTAAAATGAGCCGCCGTCTGAGGACCAGGAGGGGTGGTCTACATGCTCAGTCTGGAGGTGACCAGGCAGCCCCTGTGTCTCTCTTCTGAGAGCATCACCCCGGCCGCTTCCACATCAGCAGGTGAGCTGAGTCTTAGCTGCTGCTCACTCCGTCCCTTTCTTTGGAAGGATTTACAGCCATGGTTACAGTCTAATTCTGGCTGGCCACTGCTTGGGCACCAGGAATCTTTATCCATCTTATCTGTAGTGTCTGCCAAGAATGGGGGTAGCATCACACTGCCTGTTCATTCCTTTACTAAAATCTCCTTCACAAAGGTGCTGTCAGCTGTTAGCCGTTGTTGAGAGCTCTGAGTTAGTCCTTTCAGCTTTCTGTGTACGTAGAGACGGCAGTCGAACGAACCCTCTGATTGTGCTGGGTCAGTGAAGGTGTACTTGAGCCTGAGTGCTTTTTTGTGATTTTCATTACTCATGGCAGATTCTCACCTTTTGATAATGTCCCAGCCCCACGGGGTAGCCACTTTCACTTTTAAAAAGAAAAAAAAATTATGAGAAGTTGTTCCGAGTCATTTGGCAATTCCCCCGTGCTCTCCTCTTTGAGTAGATTTCTGGGCCACCCTCCTTGGGGCTGGGCGGCTGGTGGAGGGTATCTGGGGAGACGGGGGACTCTGCCCGGGAGCCCTTCACACAAGCAGGCGTTAGTGTTTTCACCCAGATTCCGGCTTCCAACTGCTGAGAGTAAGGAAAGGATTATTAGTTTTGTAAATCGGTCTCCTTTTTTTTTTTTTTTTTTTTGCGGTACGCGGGCCTCTCGCTGTTGTGGCCTCTCCCGTTGGAGAGCACAGGCTCCGGACACGCAGGCTCAGTGGCCATGGCTCATGGGCCCAGCCGCTCCGCGGCATGTGGGATCCTCCTGGACCAGGGCTCGAACCTGCATCCCCTGCATCGGCAGGCGGACTCTCAACCACTGCGCCACCAGGGAAGCCCCTCCTGCGGTTCTTGATAATAGCATGAAGAACAGGACAACAGAAACTGTTATTTGCCGCGTAAGTTGTTAGCATTAGGGGAAACTGACGGAAAGATAATACAGGAACTCTCTGTCCTTTACGACTCTTCTGTAAGTCTCATATTATTTCAAAATAAAAAATGTTTTTAAATGGCCAAGAAAAATGTATTTGTCACTAACATGGGAGCCTGGAGAAAATGGGAGGTGTGTTTTCACAGGCACCCCCCGGTTCTTTTCTCCGCTTCATTCTTTTGCTTGTCGCCACCTCCTTCTCTCTTATTTTGTTGGTTCAGCCCCCAGTGCCCCCCTCGCCCCCGTGGCTCACCTTCCCTCACGCTCTCAGATCCTTGGCTGCCACCTAAGTTCTCGTGTTTTCAGAAAACGGGTCTCAGATGAGGAAGCTCTTCCATGTGCAACTGCTTAGGAAGTCCCCGCCTGGCACTGGCACGGGCTGGGGGTTTCGTTCTAAGTGCTTAGAAGCCACAAGTGTCACATAGCTTGAGGAGTCCTGCCGTCTTCCACCTCTCAAACTGCTTTGAGCTGGCTTTGGAATGTTCTAGAATCCATTCCCTTCTCGGTTCATACAGTCACAAGATAAAGGGTAGTCAGATGAGAAGCCTGGCCCGGCCCCATGGCCTGGGGGTTCCAGGCATCAGGATGGGCCCTGGCATGCTCTGCTCTCCCCTCAGTAGCCTTGCGAGATCTTGTATGTCGTGCTTTTACAGATGAGTTTCCAAGATGGAAAGGCTGATTATCCAACCAGTAACTTCAGGTGAGATTTAAAAACAGTCTTCTATGTCTGAGGCTTTAAAAAAAAAAAAAAGATGTTTTTGTTTGTTTTTTTATTGAAGTGTAGTTGACTTACAATGCTCTGTTAGTTTCAGGTGTAAAGCAAAGTGATTCTTATGCAAAAAAGTTGTAAATTTACATTGTGTCATGGTCACATTGTCTCTGATGTATTTCAGTTTTACTTGAGGGTATGTCTGTCTGTGCACCCCTTCCCTAGGTCATCACCTGTTCTCCTAACCCCAGGGAAGCATGGCTTTGGTTACTTTGTATTTATTGGTTTGTTATTTTCTAGAAGCTTGATCAGAATTGCCAAACCATTTATTGAAAATGGTTGTTGTCCTAGTTTAAGTGTTATTACTTCCTTTCTGTTATTTAGTTAATGTTAAATTTTAGAGATGGGTTGGTGGTAAAGTCTCAGATAAATGTGTATGATGTGGGCACTTTTCGTATGAGGTGATTATTTTGAGGACCCCCCCCCCCCCCACCGCTCAGTAAGAAGCAATCCAGAGTAATGTAACAGACTGGACTATCACATTGCTGAAATCCAGCAAAAAAATTTAACTAAAACCACAAGTCAGGGGCCACGCAGGTTGTACCTGTGCTCACTCAAGGCAGATAGGTAGTGCTTGGCAATACCCACACCCAATTAAGGCTGTCAGGATTTTAACAAATAATTTGATATTTTTCATATTGTTATGATTTTTTTTCTCCCCAAAGCTGCAATTTTTTTTGAAACCAAATTCCAAATGTTACTTTCAGCTGAATATTGGAACTGAAAATCCAGGCCTTTTTATGCACGAAGTGGGTGTGGTGTGTTTCAGACAAATCATAGCACCTGGACCCTTTGTCCCTAACCCCGTGGCAGTCTTCATAAGTGACTGTGTGGCGTCCTGGTCCATGAAACCTTGTGGAGCAGAACTCACTGGAAGTCAGTGTAACTGTGAAGCTGTCCCAAAGGTACCAGCCTCGAAAGGGCATGGGGAGGAGGGTGGGCTGCCGTCTTCCTGAAGCTGCAGCGGGGGCCCCATGTGCTGATCTGTCTAGGTGGCCACCTCGGTTTGCTGGGCATCCATGACAGCTCTGCTTCTCAGTGGCAGCTAGAGATTATAAATGGTAACGTTGAAATGCTCAGGGAAGTTCTTTAAGAATTTGTAATTTGCACCAAATTCAGGCGGGGAAAATGGCTCCCTGCATGACCCCAAGTCAGAGCGTGTGCCCGTCTACCTGTCCCAGTGAGGGCAGCCATGGCTTGGTTTCTTCTGGAGAGTGGTTACGGGGTAGAGGCAAGAGTGCTGCCTGTTTTGTGCCTCCTTCCTTAGGGGTTGAGCATTGCTGTTGACTCTGATCATCCCCACGGCCAAGGCTATTCCAAACCGCACATTTGCAGTTCACATTAGGAGGGTGAGATACGTAAGAAAAATAAGAGGATTCACTAGAAGGGTTTCATCCCCTGCTGTCCTAATTTGAAGAGTAGAGGTTTACCGCTTAACTTGCTGGACCAGGCAGGAGGTGGCCCTGGGTGTCGGGAGCCTCGCTCACTCTCACTGGTTAGTGGACTTCAGGAAAATCACCTCACCTTCTGAGGCCCTTATATCCTTACTCACTAAAAAAGAATGGGATTATATTGCCATGACAGTTCCATGGAAGTGAAAGGACTTTGCAAGCTGCCCGTAGCCTGTGATGCTCAGCCCTTAGCGTGCACTGTGAATTTTATATACAGCATCTCATGAAAACCCCATTTTCTCCCCAGCAGCCCTACTGAGTAGATACCACGAGCCCCTTTTAGTGTGAGAGAACTGAGATGGGAGAAGCTAGCTGATGGTCCGGTCAGTGGTGGGGCAGCGTTCACAGCCAGCTCTGCTGGATGCGAACGTCCATTCTTTCCACTCCACCCATCTGACCAGTGGAGAATGTGCTGATTATAGAGGAAGGGAGAGACCAGGTACACAACGGTGCATTTAAATACCAGAGACATGTACTTGACTTTAAGGCAGAGCAACTCTGTTTGTCAGTTGCGGGTATGATGTTAGAAATCCGGACACAACTTTTTGATTCTTTAGCTTAATTTACAGACGTGGTTAAGCAGTGTACATGTGCTATTTTGCTGTTGTTTTGTTTCTGTTTGTTTCGTTTTGGCCTTTAAAGAATCTATTTCATAGAGCTATAATGAAATTTGTGGAGTTGTTATGGTCAACAAATTTGAAATCTGTTGCAGAAAAGTTCTCAAGTCCCAGACTACCAAGGACTAATATCTGATAGTTGCATCTGACTAGTGATTAGTTTGATAATTTGGAGTGTAGTTTTGTACTAGGTGCAGGCCATATGTGAATATTTTCACCTCCAACTTGTTTTTCAATAGATAAAATTCATGTTTTAAAATCTGTCACTATATAATAACCTTAACATTAAAATAATACAGTATAACTAGTAGATACTGGTCTTTTAAAAAAAAACATTTAAAACTGTATCTTGGGGGTACACAAAAGTACAGCGATACTGGAGAAGACCACTTATATCTGAACAGAATTGCTCTTCTCTCCCGGAGCTGGTTGGGTGTCTTCTTCCTGGATCTTCAGTGCATTGGTAGCTGAGAGTCCCACCCTGGGTATATCTGCATAGAGCAGAGGGTCTAGTAATATTGAATTATAATTTTTGTCAGTAATGCCTAGAGAACATTTCTTCATAAATTTATAACTTTCCTGATCTGAACATACCTTTTAATGTTGGGTTTTCCATGGGAGCTCACTCCTTGTAGGATTTATGTAGACACCCCCCCAAAAAAATCCCATCACCTAAGGGTTAAAGAAAACACTTGATTTGTATTTGTTTTAACATCTTTATTGGAGTATAATTGCTTTACAATGGTGTGTTAGTTTCTGCTTTATAACAAAGTGAGTCAGTTATACATATGTTCCCATATCTCTTCCCTCTTGCGTCTCCCTCCCTCCCACCATCCCTATCCCACCCCTCTAGGTGGTCACAAAGCACCGAGCTGATCTCCCTGTGCTATGTGGCTGCTTCCCACTAGCTATCTCTTTTACATTTGGTAGTGTATATATGTCCATGCCACTCTCTCACTTTGTCACAGCTTATCCTTGCCCCTCCCCATATCCTCAAGTCCATTCTCCAGTGGGTCTGTGTCTTTATTCCCATCTTACCCCTAGGTTCTTCATGACCTTTTTTTTTTTTCTTAGATTCCATATATATATGTGTTAGCATACGGTATTTGTTTTTCTCTTTCTGACTTACCTCGCTCTGTATGACAGACTCTAGGTCCATCTACCTCACTACAAATAACTCAATTTCGTTTCGTTTTATGGCTGAGTAATATTCCATTGTATATATGTGCCACATCTTCTTTATCCATTCATCTGATGATGGACACTTAGGTTGCTTCCATCTCCTGGCTATTGTAAATAGAGCTGCAATGAACATTGTGGTACATGACTCTTTTTGAATTATGGTTTTCTCAGGGTATATGCCCAGTAGTAGGATTGCTGGGTCGTATGGTAGTTCTATTTGTAGTTTTTTAAGGAACCTCCGTACTGTTCTCCATAGTGGCTGCATCAGTTTACATTCCCACCAGCAGTGCAAGAGTGTTCCCTTTTCTCGACACCCTCTCCAGCACTTACTGTTTCTAGATTTTTTGATGATGGCCATTCTGACCGGTGTGAGATGATATCTCATTGTAGTTTTGATTTGCATTTCTCTAATGATTAATGATGTTGAGCATTCTTTCATGTGTTTGTTGGCAGTCTGTATATCTTCTTTGGAGAAATGTCTATTTAGGTCTTCTGCCCACTTTTGGATTGGGTTGTTTGTTTTTTTGTTATTGAGCTGCATGAGCTGCTTGTAAATTTGGGAGATTAATCCTTTGTCAGTTGCTTCATTTGCAAATATTTTCTCCCATTCTGAGGGTTGTCTTTTGGTCTTGTTTATGGTTCCCTTTGCTGTGCAAAAGCTTTTCAGTTTCATTAGGTCCCAGTTGTTTATTTTTGTTTTTCTTTCCATTTCTCTAGGAGGTGGGTCAAAAAGGATATTGCTGTGATTCATGTCATAGAGTGTTCTGCCTATGTTTTCCTCTAAGAGTTTGATAGTTTCTGGCCTTACATTTAGATCTCTAATCCATTTTGAGCTTATTTTTGTGTTTGGTGTTACAGAGTGTTCTAATCTCATACTTTTACATGTGGCTGTCCAGTTTTCCCAGCACCACTTATTGAAGAGGCTGTCTTTTCTCCACTGTATGTTCTTGCATCCTTTATCAAAGATAAGGTGACCATATGTGCGTGGGTTTATCTCTGGGCTTTCTGTCCTGTTCCATTGATCTATATTTCTGTTTTTGTGCCAGTACCATACTGTCTTGATTACTGTAGCTTTGTAGTATAGTCTGAAGTCAGGGAGCCTGATTCCTCCAGCTCCATTTTTCGTTCTCAAGATTGCTTTGGCTATTCGGGGTCTTTTTTGTTTCCATACAAATTGTGAAATTTTTTGTTCTAGTTCTGTGAAAAATGCCAGTGGTAGTTTGATAGGGATTGCATTGAATCGGTAGATTGCTTTGGGTAGTAGAGTCATTTTCACAATGTTGATTCTTCCAATCCAAGAACATGGTATATCTCTCCATCTATTTGTATCATCTTTAATTTCTTTCATCAGTGTCTTATAATTTTCTGCATACAGTCTTTTGTCTCCTTAGGTAGGTTTATTCCTAGATATTTTATTCTTTTTGTTGCAGTGGTAAATGGGAGTGTTTTCTTAATTTCATTTTCAGATTTTTCATCATTAGTGTATAGGAATGCCAGAGATTTCTGTGCATTAATTTTGTATCCTGCTACTTTACCAGATTCATTGATTAGCTCTAGTAGTTTTCTGGTAGCATCTTTGGGATTCTCTATATATAGTATCATGTCATCTGCAAACAGTGACAGCTTTACTTCTTCTTTTCCGATTTGGATTCCTTTTATTCCTGCTCTCTTTCTTTGGTATTGGGAGAAACATTGCAGGAAAGAAAGGGCACCTTTTAACAACAGTAAACGTGTCCTAGTAGTGTCTATCTTGTGGATTCCTACAAAAATATTTCCTAAGATAAAATTATTATATGGCAACAATAATGATATTTAATAAGAAGACTTGGGACACTGGTGGGGTTATGCGCGTTAAGAGCAATGAAGGGCACATAACAAGATGACGGTATTAGTCTGTGATGCCTTGAAGCTCCCCACCATCCCCACTTCCCTACGGGTCAGGGGAGTCTGTGAGGGTGTGGAGGCCCCCGGCTTATGTTCCACAAGAAGGTAGACCAGGCCAACTGTTTAGAGCCAGCTGAGATGTAACGCTACGACAGTCTGGAAGCTGATCTAAGGTGCCCAAGGAGTATCATCAGAGAACTGGGGTAGGGGCAACTGAATTGTAGTTTTCTGAGAATCTTAGAACTGCTCCCAGGGCTGAGGGCTTGGTCTGCAGCTGGGAAGCAGGTGTTGCCCTGCTTTTTGGTTTTCTAGGTAAGGCAACCAGGAACTCTTGTAGATTACAACGAGAAAGAAAATATAGTTCTCAAGGTACCAGGGCAAAGAGAGAAGACTCAGCTGGGGGACAGTCCGGGCTTAGGTAGGTGGGCAGAGCTGTCCTAGGCAGAGTCATACACAGCCTGAGCTGTTGAACCTCAGCGTGCGGGGCCCCCTTCCAGGATTCAACTGTGTCGTCCTCAGTCTTCTGTTTATAGTAGAGACTCTACCTGCCCAGGAAATTGGAGGCTAACAAAGATTTTTCAAAGCTCTAGTCTCTCCAGAATTTGATTACTATTGGTGTTGTTATTGACACATTTTCTCTTCAAATACAGTGACGAAGATAGAAAAAATTCTCAGCTCAGTAAATTCTCAGAATATGTAGCACTTAGGACTTTTGCTGCAAAAACTGCTCAGTAATATATTATCAGTCGCCAAGAATAAAGTTAGAGGCACAGCTCTTGAATAGAAATGTTGTGTTTGGAAAAATCGGCAGTAAACCAAACCAACTAGAATAATAGGGTTCAATGAAAACATAAACCACTGAAGGGAGAGTTACTGTAAATACACAGTTGAAACTAATTTATGTGATTATCAGAACAAAAGTAGGCTGTGAGAGAAAACCAAAGGAAGAGAATTAAGAGGGAGCTAAGACCTGAGATAAATACCTATGGATAGGAAAGTGAGTGAGGGTAAGACAGAGAAGTTGTAGATAGGCAAGTATATGTTTTCCAAACCATGAGTTGAAAGATACTGGTTTAGAGACTTCTTGACCTAGATAAACATATTTAGAATGAACGTTAAATGGTATAATCACAATAGACCTTAATGCGCCAAGTCACAGGAAAAGCAAACTGAATTCTCCCACGCATCAAAAAGCAACACAAAAGAAAGCAAAAACTGTTAAAGAGAATTTGAGTCATTTCTCTGAGCCCTGGTTCTGAGCCAGGTGAACACGCAGCTGTTGTTTTGTTTGGCTTTTGACACAGTTGAAAGCATATGACATAAAATGGTTTATATCTTATGGGAATTAAGATGTCATCCGGAGTCTGTAGACAATTGACATGTAGAAGTCTTTTTTTTTTTTTTTTTTTTTTTGTGGTACGCGGGATCCTCCCGGACCAGGGCACGAACCCGTGCCCCCAGCATCGGCAGGCGGACTCCCAACCACTGCGCCACCAGGGAAGCCCCAGAAGTCATTTTTTAAATATACATTTTACTCACTGAAAACTTTAGAATAAAGTTTTATAGATTATTTCAAGTTTTAATTCAGACTGAATTTCAAAAGAGACATCTTTTTTGGTTGGGCTCAGCTCTTTATCAGGGACTGGCAGACGTCTCCTGTGAAGGGCCAGGTAGTAAATCTTATAGGCTCTGGCAATCACTTACCTCTGCGTGTCAGTGCGGAAGCAGCCATAGACCATAGGCAGATGCATGAGCGTGGCTGAGTTCTAATAAAACTTTATCCACAAGGACAACAGGCAGGCTGGGTTTGGCCTGAAAGCTATAGTTTGCTAACTCCTGCTCTGATGGTCTGCCCTTAGCTCACCTGCTTGTTTCAGAGTGGGGTCATAAGAGTCTCTTTTATACCATTTTTGCGCTCAGAAGTCAAGGAAAAATTCTGGCCCACACGCATCTTCCCTGATGCGCAGGTTTGACTGCGCATCAGAAGTAAGCCGTATCTTTCTTTCTGGGTGAAAAACGGGAAAGAGGGAACACAGTACCTGGCAGAGGATCTGTTAGATAGGGTGAGCCGATTCTTGTGAATTACATACGAGCGATACTGAAACACCCGACATTTTATGTGGAAGAAGCGCCTGCTCGTGTAGAAATGCTGCCCTAGCCCTTGAAACAACCTTGGCTGAGAGAGCGTATCTTATTCATCCCTGAATTCAGACCAAACTCCAGTTAAATAAGGAAAGTGAGCAGAAGGCAGGCAGCAGGCCTGTTTCACGCGGGCTCTGGATCCATGGCTCCCTCCCTGAGGGGGTGACTCTGGCCTGGGAGCCACGGAGCCA
The DNA here is from genome assembly GCF_963924675.1 of Phocoena phocoena. Taxonomy (NCBI): domain Eukaryota; kingdom Metazoa; phylum Chordata; class Mammalia; order Artiodactyla; family Phocoenidae; genus Phocoena; species Phocoena phocoena. The sequence continues at coordinate 11,754,351 of NC_089230.1, read as the reverse complement.
CACACGTGGTGCTTCCCCACCTCCGGGCACACAGCTCGGACCTGCCTTCCCGGGGGTGTGTCTCCTGAGGACGGGCGCTTCCTGCTTGGTACGCACAGATGCCCTCTGCCTTCTCAAACGCTGCGTCCTCTCTGGACAGCCGCTCTCCAAAGGTGAAGTTGTCTCCTTCTCTGCCCACCTGGTGAGGCTGCAGCCCGTCCCACTGGCCCCCCATAGTCTCCTCTCGTTTCGGCTTTCCCCAGAGCCCTATGCCTCTGTCCAGATACTGTGGGCTCCACTTTTTGTCATCCGTCCGTGTCCTTGTTGCCTCTCTCTGCCCTTCCTCTCACTCCACCTGGTAGTCTTACATGAAGGTCAGAGTTTTCCTCTTTTGTATTCAAGCTTCATATCCAGCACCTAGAACAGAGCCTGGCATGGAGGAGGTGCTCAACGAAAAGTTAGTAAATAAATGGAATTTGATTTCTCTGGCCCTTCCTTCAGGGAATGCAGAGGAAATTTCTCCTTCTACGCTTGTAAAAACAACAGAACTCGGAAAATTAAGCTCCCTGTGCATATTATAACTTTCATGGAGCCACTGGCCTCTGTTGATCCCTTGCACTGTGCTAAGTAGTTTTACATGTTTCACCTCATTAAATCCTCTCAACGACCCTATGAAACACGGTCCCTGCTTTATAGGTGAGCAAACTGGGTCAGGGAGGAGTGCGTCAGGACTGGTGATCGCCGTGGCCAGGGTGGTCACTCTAGAACCTGTGTGTTCAAGTCTCCTGTCTTGGAAAAAGTAACTGTCTCAGGAAGCTTCGCCCAGAGCATGCGCTGAGGCCCTTAGTTAAGGTGAGCTTCACACTCATGGGGGGTAATGACAGGACAGAGCTCACGTGACAGGTGCACACCCCACCCTCTCTAATGCTATCCCAGCTACTCACCCTGCCGCCTGCTATAAGGTGTGTACCTAAGGGTGGCCCGCGAACCCAGCACACACTCGCCAAGTGGGTTTCCTCTGCCGCTCCCCTCCCCCGAGAGCAAGGCCTCCACCTCTGTCTCCTGCCCCATCTCCCCATGTGACCTGACTTGGCCATGGGCCACGGCTGGGCTGGCCTTCAGTTCTTGGCCCCCTCCCCAGCCCCAAACTTTGCTTAGGGTGGGTAACTTTGTTTCCCTTGAGTCCATCCTAGCTTCCACCTTGCTTTCCCTGACCGTGCTCCGACCACAGAAAGTCACCCTGTTCTGTTCCCAGGCCCCTGCGCTGCTTTGGGCACCCATCGACCTTGACTGACTCGCTGCCAGTTTGTCTTCCCAGCTGAACTCTGGGAGCTGGGAGCCCAAGGACTGTCAGTCTCGTCCATCACTGTGTCCTCCTAGAAATAGGCTGCCTCTGCCTCAGATCGTTTTTGTAAAGCATCAGGAAAGGATTCCGTTAAGAAATTTCTTTTAAAAATTAAACCACTATAAAAAATGAGAAGATATAGATAAGCCAAAGATTAAAATGAAAATAACTTGAAATGCAGTGTTAACCACCGCATTTATGATATATATTATCCCGTTAGAAAAATCTATGCACATATGTTTACATGCCTTAGATATACATAAAAGTTACTTTCCAAAATTCAGACCTACCTTCTTCCCTTTCCAATAAATCGTGTCCTTTTTTGGTCAACAGATGCCGATTTCTCCCATCGTTGGGAATTGCTGCATAGATTTCAGTGCATTTTTGTGCCATAATTTAGGTTAATCTTTGCCTTTCAACATAAAATAAGGACTCTCATCTGTACGTTTACATTTAATTTTACATCTTTTAACTTCCGTTCTGCCTTTGGAAGTAGAACTGTCTGGTCTAGAAAACAAAGATTATGAGCATTTTCTCATTCTTCTTGTACCATTTTGTTAAGTATGAGAAAATCTCAGGCCATTTCTCTAGAGTTTTTAATCCAAGGATTGTATCACTGTAGAGTGAATGACTATCCCCAGATATAAAAAATCATCCTCTTGGGTCTGTTTGGAGCCTCCCCTTCACCCTGCCAAGGTGGTGGATACGACGCTCTTCCCCGCCTCTTCCCTCCCCCTATGCTGAGACCCCCTAGGGTAGACCAGACCCTCTCACCTAGCCTGTGGGCCCGGCCAGCCGCCTCTGAGCACGGAGCAGAGTGTAGGCCAGGAATCCTGACCTGGCAGAGGTGGGGCAGCACGGGGTGTCTGTGGCTGGACCTGTACGTGGGCGATCCAGCTTACCTGGAATCCCGCCCATCGTCTGTCTCTCTGCCCATTAGCCTTTCTGGGGAAGCCATTAACCCTTGGTGATCCTTCTGGATTCCCTCTGCTGGGAACATTTGGGGATAATGTCAGATCTTTCTGTAAGTTAGAGACTTTAATGGATTACAGAGTCAATGGAGAAAAAGTCCTTTGTACAATTTTTGGGTTTTTTTTTCCCCCCCACCAAAGGGAGCGTTCCTGACTTAATCTGCTAGGATGTGACAGCTGACTCCGTAGCTGCAGTCTGCGGTGATTTACTGACGTGACTTCTCATGCCCTGGACAGTGAACTGGGGGGTCTGTATGAGCACAGCTGAGCACACACCATGCAACCACACCTTTCCAGGCCTAGACTGTCCCTGAGGACGACTGACTGTTTGCCCAGAGCCTACAGCTTTTTTTTTTTTCTTCCCAGCATTCTTTCTAGGGATGGTAGAAATAGTAGAATCTGGTTCTTCTGATTGGTATCCTGGTAGGATGAGCCTCTGCAGACGTGACCCAGCCCGGGCTTCCATCCCCGTCAGTGGCCCGGCGGGAAGAGCTGGTCTGTGTGACGGAGGACACGGGTGGCAGCTGGGGGTCACATACTGTGTAGGACCAGTTAACGAAGCAGTATGGGGTACCCTCCCTTCTAGGTCCGTGTCTTGGCTGAGTCCATTACTGACCTCCCCTCTAAGTTAACCTCCTTTTCCTCTAAACCAGGGATTCAAAAGTCGAGCACACGGCAAATGCTGTCATTTACCTTTCAGCATTTCCCTGCAAACTATTACCCCGAAATGATGCAGCACTTTTAAACCGTTTTTCTTCAGCTGAAAGTGTTTTTGGAGTCCAAGTCAGACAACAGATGCCTTTGACAAAAGAGTCTGCAGTACCCGAGGCCCCTAAGTGAGGACAGGATTGCAAACCGAGCCCGGAAAGGTGGGGCAGAGCTGAGCTGCCGACAAGGCGCAGGGCTCCCGGTGGGCACTGATATTTCACGGAGTAGCTACGAAACCTCAGTCGTCGTCCGGGAATAGTTCTGGATAATGTGATGTACTTATCCCAGCTTCGGTTTCAAAACCCACAGGGAAATTGAAAAGCCTCAGGTAGCAATGTCTTCAAAGAAGAGCAAAGCAAACATCAGAGCAGTTATGCTCAGGGGAGCAGATCTTAACTAACCCAGGCCAGGAGGAGCTGCCCGAGGCTTCGGATGAGAAGTATTGAGCCAACTCGAGGTTAAAAAGGTCACCTGTGGGATTCCAAGCTTGTGTGAGAAAAAGGCTCAGCCCCCCACCTTCCTCCAAAGAGAATCCGGGGCAGGGCGCTTGGTCATCCTGAGCAGTTTCATTGCCACCCCCAAGAAATGGGGCTCCTGAAAAAGAGACACATTGCAGCCCCTAATACAGGGAAGCAGGTGTCCGTATTCACATGTTTAAGACACAGAAACAAAGATAACTCTGTTTTAGATGTCTTTCCCTGCCAACTTTATCAAGGTATAGTTGACAATTAAAAATTATATATATTTAAGGTGTACAACTTGATTTGATATACGTATACGTTGTGATGTTTATCACGGTCAGGTTAATTAACACACCCGTCACCTCACATAGTTACATTTTGTTTGTTTGTTTTTGGTGAGAACACGGAAGAGTGACTTTGAATTCAGAGGTCTTGAGTGAGATGTCCTCATCTATAAATGAGATCAAATCACCTTCAAGCAGGGATCAGCCTTAGTGAAAACTTAAAAGCCTGAAGAAAAATTTTGTGGGTCAATATCACTACTTTTTCATATAGCATAGTTTTAGGGAAATCTGTTTTCGTTAAATTTTTTTTTTTTTTTTTTTTTGCGGTACGCGGGTCTCTCGCTGTTGTGGCCTCTCCGGTTGCGGAGCACAGGCTCCGGACGCGCAGGCTCAGCGGCCATGGCTCACGGGCCCAGCCGCTCCGTGGCATGTGGGATCCCCCCGGACCGGGGCACGAACCCGCATCCCCTGCATCGGCAGGCGGACTCTCAACCACTGCGCCACCAGGGAAGCCCTGTTTTCATTAAATTTTAAAAATGAATTCATGAGGAAAAGATGTTTGATGCTTTCTTATAAAAGGCAAGGCCCCCAGTGAACCCAAGGTTCTCAGCATTGATCACTACGAACTGGGAGATACCAGCCTGAGTTTCAGGTTCCAGTGTGCTTTTTGTTCTGCACAAGCACACACTGGCTGCTGAACCCGCCTGCATGCCCAGCCCTGATTTGTGAACATCTGTCTCTTGCTTTACAAGCAGCATCCCTGGGGATGGAGGGGAGCGGGGATTAGCCTAACAGAAGTCACAGTGGTGTGCAGATGTGGGGAGCTGCCTTTGCTTCCCTGAGCAGAGATGGCCTCCAGAGGCCGCTGGCTGCATCCCGGGCACGCCTGGGGTGTGTCTGGATTCTCCTGGGGCCGGGAGAGCCCTGACGGCGCTGTGGGCAGAGGCAGCCGGAGAAGCAAGCCTGTTTTGCCCGTGCTCTGCCAGATACCCAGGGAGTGGTTGGCACCGTGCCATCAGATGCAGCCTTCGCACTCGGCACCTGTAGTCTCAGCCGGTTGCATCGTCAGGACCGAATGCCTGATAGTTCTAGGAGAACACCGCCCCCTGGGTTTGTCTCGTATACAGCAAGTGCTCAACAAATCCAAGTTTCCCTTTCTCCGTGGTCCAAATGGCAATTTGAGGGGTTACCTGATGGACTAGGTAATGCTTCCTCTGTCTCATCAATAAGGAAATTGAAGGTGCAGCAATGAGTCTTGCCCAGCACGCGTGGAGGACTGTGGGCAGGGGCCAGGGCTGGAACTCGGTTCCTCTCAATCTTGTCTGTGCTTTTCACCTCCATCACCACGTGTACGTGTGAAAAGAGCCCAACCGAAATAGTCGCTGTTCCTAGAAACTGCTTCTCAGATACACCCAGAATTCTACCTTTAGCAGTTCAATTTTACAACCATTGCTAAGAACGGAGGAAATGAAATATAACCAAACAAGTGACCCTTTCAGATGCAATCTAAAGACATAGGTATAATTACCCTTCTCCTTTTAGTGGCTCTGTCCTGTCGGACCCCAGGTAATCCTCACCACCTTCCCTAGACGGCAGCTACGGTGACTTTGTAGCACTTGAGCACTTCATTATGAGCCCTACCTTCAAAAGTACATTTGCCGTGAAACTCTCAGCTAACATTTACTTTTCCAACTTAATCTTACCAGAAGCGTTCTCAACATGAATTCTGATTTTCTAAAATGGCAAGATACTTTATTTTTAAAATCTCGTTATTTTAACACTGCATTGTTAGGTGTGATTTTTGACATCCCAGCAAGGCAAAGCTGCATCTCACCAGCTGCCGCTTCACTTATGGTGCATTTTGTCAGATCTTATTTTACACAGTATATGTGAGCGATTAATTTGGATTCTACAGCCCTGGAAACCGTTGTTTTTCAGGATTGCAGAATTGCATTGTCTGAGCTTGTGCTGCAAATACCAGTATAGAGATTTCAAATAAGTAAGTTGGAGAGTCTCAGTATTATTATCTTGGGCTGTTGGACCGTGAGTGAAGCCACACCCAGAACACCAGGCGCACAGGTGTGATTCTGCCTGTTTCCTCTTATCTCGTGAGCTCAGTCCACACACCTCTTACGTGGCCATCCTGTGGTGCAGACCCTGGGGACAACATGATCCTCCCAGAAACCGCAGGCAGAACGCTCGCTGTACTGATGGGTAGACCAGTAGTTCTCATGTGAGTCCCACAGCAGCATACCTGGGGCCCCAAAGATTCTGATTCAGTTGGTCCAGCTGTGGGTGTTTTTTAATAGCCCCGCCCAGAGAGCAGACGTGTGACCTGGCTTGAAGTCACCTGCTTCATGGGAAGCAGGAAGAGGAGGACAGAATTGGGGCTGGTTTGGGGATGTTCCCTTGTGCTCCGTCGCGAGGCTCATGTCCTGGAAGAGAAGGAAAGCCACCTTTTGGCTGCGCTGCTCTGGTTGCCTTTTGCTGTGCCATCAGGCTTCTAGGGTAAAACCGAACAGTTTGGAGTTTCTTCAATAATGAATCATGAGACTTGGTTGTTTCAAACATGTTATGAGACATTCTGATAGGTCAAGTTGCATTCTAATTGGTGCTTTAAGATCCACGTCTGTTGTCTTTTTTAAAATTATTTAATATTTATTTTTGGCTGCATTGGGTCTTCGTTGCTGCGCGCGGGCTTTCTCTAGTTGCGGCGAGCAGGGGCTACTCTTCATTGCGGGCTTCTCACTGCAGTGGCTTCCCTCGTTGCGGAGCACGGGCTGTAGAGCGCAGGCTCAGTAGTTGTGGCTCACGGGCTCTAGAGCACAGGCTCAGTAGTTGTGGCGCACAGCCTTAGTTGCTCCGCGGCATGTGGGAGCTTCCCGGACCAGGGCTCGAACCCGTGTCCCCTGCATTGGCAGGCAGATTCTTAACCACTGCACCACCAGGGAAGCCCCATGTCTGTTTTCTTGTTCTTTGAAAGTTTACTCTGAATGAACATCTTCTGATAGGCATTACCAGCAATATGCTAGTGCTATAGTTAAGGATAAAAACAAGGGGATAATATGTGTACTTAAGCAGGATCATTAGTGCTTACACATGCTTTAACTGTTTTAGAAGTAAATCACTTCAGATGTGTCTGTGTGTCTAGTTGGAGGTTTAGTATCTGTTACATGGTTGATTTAACTTTTGCACCAAGATTAATGCCAAAATACAGGAGAAGCAATTATATGAAATAGGCCAGCAGTCTGGGAGTTCTCATCGTAGACACCTGCGGGGGCCCCGCTCTCACCCCCCCGCCTTGAGTTGGGCTCTTTATGTTACTGGGCTTATCCCTCCACCACCACCACCTCCCTCCCCCCGCTGCCTTTGGCTCATTCCATGGTTCTCCCTTGGTACACGCTCCTTCCAGGACCAGTTACAATCCACTCTTCACTGAAGCCTTCCAGACAGCCTGTTCCAACATGACGCTCCCATTCGTCTAACGTGTGTCACATTTCTCGTTTGTTCCACACAGGCTCGTGTTGGTTTCCAGTCTGCCGTAGGCTGCGCTTTGGTGTTTCTTGGCAAGTCTTATATCCTTGTGCAGGGGCTGGTTTCTATTTCTTTGGAGGCAGAGCAATTGGTTCCCACCAGATTGAATTGAAAGTCTAGCCAGAACATCAATGCCAAGTGTCAGTGTTGTCTGTTCCCATCATATGAAGACACCGTGTTGAGGAAAGGCGGGTGGGGCGTAGAACAGAGAAGGAGAGGAGAAGGGAGGGCAGGTGTCCTACTTTTACTTCGAGGCACTTCGGTGTGTCAAGTGACAGCTTTTGTAACAAGTTGGCCACTGAGGTTGACCAACGTGCTGTGTGAGTTGTAAGCATCCTGAAATATCCAAGCAAAGAAAATGAATTCCGTGAGAATGAAGAGGAGCTTCTGACTGGTGCAGCTTTTGACCCGAGACAGCGTGATGGAGATCAGGCATGGGGACATCTAGCTGAAGAAAGGAGAGTTTTAGTTGAGGGACAGAAAGTTGCCAAAGACGGATGGATATTGGTCATTCGTGTCGGGACTAAGCTGCTCTGTTATTCAGTAATAAATAACGTCGGTGCACCAGAGGTGGACTCGGCACTGAGCACTTGGGGGCGACGACAGAGAAAGGCAGGACCCTGCCCTTGGCTGGCTTACGGGCTGCTGGGTGGTAAGATGGGCTGGAGCTTGTGTGTGGGAGGAATGGAAAGAAAGAGGAATAAAAAAGATACTTTGAGTGTAATCTGATAATGCTCCAGGCAGGTAGAGGCGCATAGCAGGAGGCACATTTGAGACCTTAAAGCATCAGCTTTAAGTGTACACATGGTTCTCCTGGAGAAGGCTTTTCATGCCGTGCTTAAGTCTGAGCAGGAACTTGCACAGAAGGCTGTTCATCCCCGCAGACGTTCCCGCTCCTTCTTGCCATTTAACGTGTGTGATTCTGTTCCCACTACCTGGAATGAGAACCCTCCGTGCCCCCACGTCCTGGGTCTGACACGTCTGCTTCCCGCTAAGAAGCTGCTCAAGTCTCCGTCCTCCGCGAAGGTTCCCACGGAGCCTCACCAGGCTTCCTGTGTCATCTGCTCCCCGGGCTCTGCACCCCTTCGGCGTGGGGACCTTATCTTTCCTACACATCCTGCCCTCTACCGCCATTCCAGGCTTCCTGTGTCATCTGCTCCCCGGGCTCTGCACCCCTTCGGCGTGGGGACCTTATCTTTCCTACACATCCTGCCCTCTACCGCCATTCCAGGCTTCCTGTGTCATCTGCTCCCCGGGCTCTGCACCCCTTCGGCGTGGGGACCTTATCTTTCCTACACATCCTGCCCTCTACCGCCATTCGTAGCTCATGCAGCGGCTCAAACCCTCACTCCTAATGCTGCTACTTGGCCTGAGGCTGCAGAGCTCCAGGGCTGGATTTAGGGGCAGATCTAAGGCCCTCGTGGTCAGGCCATCCTAAAACTGCTGCCCTGCTGCCCCGGTCCTGAGTCTCTCAGGGCCGTTTAGTGTGGGAACTGAACTCCGTTAGGCCAGCCTTTGAGGGGACAGAGTGGACTGGATGAGTCTGTCTCTCTCTGTGCTCTCACAGAGCCATGACCTTGATTTTAGAGCAACCTCAGCCATATTGCAGAGGGTTAGCTCTGCCTTATTCTCTAGTCTCAGCACTAAAGAAGCATCTGTCAGACAGCTACTATGAAAGCGAAAAAGCATCATGGGTAAGTACTGAACAAGTGTAAGTTCATATCTTCACGACCAGAACCTTGAATGGTAGCCAGCGTCGTTTGAGATGAATGAAGCCGGATGCCCTAGATAAATGCCCCGTGAGACTCCTGAGAGGGCGCTGGGCAAAGAGAGCGCCCCTGTGTCTTTGGTGGGCTGTTGATAATGATGGAGAACGTCCTGTGCCTCTTGTTCCCTCCCAGAGTGCTGAGCAGATCGCCGCGCTCTGTAGGAGTTATAACGACACCCAGACCAACGGCATGGAAGGACCAAGGGAGAGTCAGGACCCGCCTCCGAGGCCGCTGGCTCGCCACCTCTCGGATGCAGGTCGCCTCCGAAAAGTCATCCAGGAGCTCATGGACACAGAGAAGTCCTATGTGAAGGTAACAGAAGATGCTGTCACAATTTCCTGCTCCCCTCCTGTGACAGCCAGTTGTATGTATGTTGGCAGGGGTCTCCAGGTATCTGCCGGGGACCCTGCCACTCACGAGGGAGATGCCTGCTCCCTGAAGTGGCGAGTTGCTGAAGGGGAGGGCGAGAGGATGAAAGGGCTGAGAGGGCTTGCAAAAATTAGATTCCCCGGTCGTTTTGTTACTGAGGTAGCTTTCACTATGGAAACAGACGTTCTGGTTTGCCATTTGCAGTCTGTGGGAAGGGAACCTGTACCGGTTTAGGGAAAGGGGGAATGGAGATCACTTTAGGTGTTGAGGAACCAGGGAACAGCTTGTCTGCAAGCAGCTGCTGGAACGGGCTTTGGAGTGCAGGCGGTCACCGCGCAGGACAGAGCCCCGCGGTGGAGGTGCCGCGCATCTCGTAGGCGTCCCCAGCCATCACACAGGGCAGCAGCCGAACCTTTCACCACCCGGGGAGTTTATTCATCTCAGAGGCTTCAGTTAGTAGTTTGAAAAACATTTTACAAAAAATGCAGGTGCCTGGGAAGACAGAGGTCTTTTGCTTTAAGTATTTGCTGATGGTTTGGAATGGTTTTAAACTCATCTCATCGGCCAATTGCTGGCAGCAGTGTGGGAGCTGAGAATCCAGGCCTGGCCTTGCCTTCACCTGCTGCAGTGGCCTTGGGCGGCTCCCTCCAAGCCCCTCAACTGGGGTCTGAGACGGGGGTGTTCTTGTTCTAGCTCTAACACACTGTGTCCGTGAATTAAGCCTCGGCATGCGCGCACACACACACGGCTCTCACCTTCTTTCTCCACATGACTTATCTGAGCTTCCCCTTTCATTAACATCACTGTCATTTTATCTGAACTTTGCCGAAAGCCTCATTCACAGGCAGCCCAGGAGAATTACCCATAGCCTTTTCTTTTGGTCCCGTAGGGGAGAAAGGAAAACTGCAGAGACGGCAGTTCCATTTCATTTCCCACTGTGTCTTTTCCTGTATCGAATGTGGGGAGATGAAGCGAACATCCAGGGGCTTCCGACAGTGACCTTGCCCAGCAGCTCTGTGCGCTGTGGCAGCTTGATGATGGCCGTGGTGTTCTCACCTGCAGGGTCGAGGGCGTAGTTGAGAGCGGAATCCAAGTCCCTTTTTATTTTTGTCACTGCTGTCGTTATATTTTACTGTCAGACCACTTTGAACGGGAGGGTCACTGCATCGTGACGCTGGTCTAGGACTGAGATGGATGCTCTGGGCGAAGTGCATACAAAGGATGGCTCTCCCTTCTCTCTGCGAGAGCCCTGCCCTTTGTCTCCTTGGGGCCCCCATGTTGCGGCTCTGGCTCCGCGGCTCAGCCTCCCTCGGTGTGTCACTGCTCCTGGGTGGCAGTGACCGGCTCAGGGAGTGACCACAGCCCACCTGTGCCTCTGACAAAATAACCAGTGCCTGGTGCCTATGGTGATTCTCTCTCTCTCTCTCACTCACTCACTCACACACACACCCCTTTTTCATTTTTTAATTTCTTTTTGTTGCTGACATTCAACATGGACTTTTACTTGTTTTGTAACCTGGACCCTCTGCACGTGACTTGGCGTTTTCAGCATTCATGTGTTCCCTGAGATAAGACTCGGTGACTTCTCACCTCTCCCTGCTCTGCAGCGGCCGCCGTGGGGCCTGGGGAGGTCGGGAAGGCCAGGGCAGATTTGATTGTGAAGCACTCAGTGTCACAGGCCTGTCCACTTGCTCTCAGGACCTACACCACAAGGCTGTGGAGGCTTCTGGCTGGACCAGGCTCTCCAGAGCTGGATTTCTCCATTGTAAAAGGAGGCAGACGTAGTCACCTACTTCTCATAGTTTGGGACTCAAAATTCTTTGGAATAAATGAAACAAGAAAAAGAAATCTTTTCTATCACTAAACTATATCCTGATCTTGGCTTCAAATTATTTAAAAAAAAACCTTTATCTAAAGAGTTTTGTAAATACAGTCAACTCCCACTATTCTGTACCGTTGGAGCCCAGTTTACTGGAGATTCAAAGATGGCCTAGACTGTAAACATGACGACTGGTCATCTTCAGAAATGTTTTCTTGCATTTGAGCATGGGAGTTTGAAATTCTGCTCACGTGTCAGCCCCAAAGCCGAAGAGCTCTCCGGATCTCGTCCCGTCCGTCATCAGCTCAGCTGTCCACGCTGGAGCTGTCGCCTTGCTCTTTGAGGCAGAGAAGGAAGCCAGGTCGGCCAGCGGATGTGGCCACACCTGACAGAGGTACCTGGCCAGAACTCACTTCTCTGAAGGGAGATGAGGGTTCCTGCTGCAGCAGCCGAAAGAAAGGTCCTGGTTCTGCCACTAAGATATTCAAATACGCAGAGTAGGTGATCGAGCTATAAAGAAAAATGTGGAGTCCAGATGCTGGTCGTACTGTGTTGTTAATTAACCTCTCTGAATTAGCGGAGCGGGAACCACCACTCGCAGGGCCAAGCGTTTCAACCAGACATAAACTTCATTGTTCCTAATGCGAGTCTGAGCTGCAGCCCGGGCTGCTGGAAACGCTTGGGTATTTTGGAGACTTAAGGGTTAAAGACTCTCTTCTGTCTTTCAGGATCTGAGCTGCCTCTTTGACTTATACTTGGAGCCACTTCAAAGTGAGCCCTTTCTTACCCAGGATGAGGTAAATACCTTCCCTTCGTCCGCTGACCCATAGGTTAGTCTCAGTTTGCCTTTTAGCAGACCTAGATTTTATCTACTGATCCGCAAAGAACATTTGAGACTTCGGGATCTTCAGAGAGACCCAAGCGTCGCCTCCTTCAAAGCCATTTATGTGGCCTCCATCCCGTGAAACACAGTGGCAAGAGTTATAAATGACCATGCCTCTTTTGTAGTAGAAGGTGTCCCCCAAATTACCTTTTAATACATGACTTTTTAATGTTAAATCACAGTAATTAGTTCTTTCCATTTTCCCCCCAGTTTGAATTCTGAAAACTTGACACCCACTTCCAGTTATTTTAGTATTACAGGGACCGGGGCAGTCCAAGTCTCTGTGTATGAGCTATGTCCCCTACTGAATATGCCGTCTTCTTTAAAGGCGTCACTTCTGTCTCCTTCTTGGTGGATGACTTGTGATTCATTTGTGCATCTGGGACTCAGAGTGGTATCTGGGTCGTCATCGCTAACACCCTCTTTTCAAATTCTCATCTTCACGTACATAGATGGAGTCACTTTTTGGAAGTTTGCCAGAGATGCTTGAATTTCAAAAGGTATTTCTGGAGACGCTGGAGGATGGGATTTCAGCATCAGCTGACTTTAACATACTTGAAACCCCCTCGCAGTTCAGAGTAAGTATTTTAGACTTAGGTTTAAAGCAAACATAGGTGGGAACAGTGCAAAATTCTCCCTTTGAAGAGAAAGTGTTGTCCCTTGACTATTGAAAAAGGTAAGTTTAGCGCTCTCATTGCATGGCTTTCCTCTGGCAGGTGGTAAAAGAAGGCCCCGTTTCTCCCTAGAGTAGATGCTCTGCGACTCAGACGTCTGGGCAGCACAGCTTTTATGGAGTCTGCCTGCTGTTGACACGCACGCGCCTTACTCAGCTCTACAGAAGGATCTGTAGGGCGACTGCTTCTGAGGCAAGAGCACCTACTGCATCCGATTCTGCCTCTCTGTGGTCGTGTGACACTGGGAGGAAAGCCTAGGTTTTCACTGGCTCTGAGAGAGCCTCCTCTTCTATGGAGCCCTGTCTCCAGTGTGGCCATTGGTGACTGGCAAGAGGTCCCTCCAGGGAAGGACAGGCGGAAGGCAGTAGAAGGGGACCGAGAAAGTACATAGCAAGCATCATTCGTCCCAAGTAATGCAGAATCAGCTTTATTAATTAGCCTCTCAGATTATTTATATCCCACTGTGTCAGATGTATTTTTTATAGAACTTGCCTGCTTGTCCTTGAACTTTTCAATCAAACTGAAGCCGTGCTAGAGGGACGCCCGGGCTGTTCTCCACCTACCGGGCAAATGGGGCCGCCCGGGGCTGCTTTTAGTCAGTGCCTTCCCCGAGGCATTGGTGCTCTGGTGTCCGAAAGACAAATGCCATGGAGACAGCAAAGCGGTCAGACACCATGCCAGAGCCAGCAGACAGACACTGATTAAACCACGCCTGATGTAACTTTTCCTCTTTCCTTCTAGAAACTACTGTTTTCCCTCGGAGGCTCTTTCCTTTATTACGCGGACCACTTTAAACTCTATAGCGGATTCTGTGCTAATCATATTAAAGTACAGAAGGTTCTAGAGAGGGGTAAGTTGCTCATACCTTTTATAGCTATACTTTTGAAATTGTAATTGTTAATAAAACCCCACACGCAGCAACGAAGTTCCCGCGCGCTGCAACTAAAGACCCAGTGCAGCCAAATAAATATATATATTTTAAAAAGAGTAAATTTGTATTCGTCAAGTAGGGATGAGTGCCATTTTAATGGATTGTGCTCCAATGTTGGCCTTGAAGTTGACACACATGAAGTTTTCAGTTTATTTCAGTGTACCGGTGACAGTGAACGTGTGTACCGAACAGCAGAGATGTTGCTCTGCCATGTGTCACTTTGCTGTTACATTGCATCTGGATTCTTTTTTCACCAAATGCCTTGCTCTGAAAACGTTTAACCAACCGTATAAGCCGCTGGAGGGGGTAGAAAGCAATGTATGCCATTTTCTTTCTTTTTAAGATTAATAATTAATTTATTTTTATTTTTGGCTGTGTTGGGTCTTCATTGCTGTGCGCGGGCTGTCTAGTTGCGGCAAGCGGGGGCTTCTCTTGTTGCGGAGGACAGGTTTCAGTAGGTGTGGCTCACGGGCTCCAGACGCGCAGACTCAGTCGTTGTGGCGCACGGGCTTAGTTGTTCCCCGGCATGTGGGATCTTCCCGGACCAGGGCTCGAACCCGTGTGCTCTGTATTGTGAGGCGGATTCTTAACCACTGCGCCACCAGGGAAGTCCCCTCTTTCCTTCCTGTTAACCTTCTTCTTAAGCCCGAGGATCCACTGCAAAGAACCACCACCAAACAGCAACCACCAAACTCACAAGAAGTGTGTTAACTAAAATTAAAGCCTCTTTGGTGAAACGGGCGCTTATCGCAGGCCACATTCTGTCACTGAAGTACCTTTCGTCTCTCCACATTGTTATCATCTTATCTTATTGACCTTAATTGAACATTTTTATCTTTCTGAAGTCCAAGTGGACCTGGGTGACCCACCTGCATTGCTCGTCCCCTTCATGTCAACAGCAAACGTTACTCTGTGGAGCTGGCGAGATGCCTGAGCTTTGGCCGCCGACTTGCAGCGGGTCACCTCGGGGGCAGGTGGCCAACACGTTGATCTGCCTGGGCTTTCAGTGACGGGCCGGCCAGTCAGCCCGTCCTGGGAGGCGCAGTCAGAGATTGGATGGCAGCAGTGACCTTCTCCAGGTGTAGGAGTGTTGGAGGGAGTTTTTGTGCCACAGTCACCATCACTGTTGTCATCAACCCAGTGTTTAAGCTATTCCTGTAATAACTTGTTGACAAAAATAATCAATAAACTGTCTATAATAGGAATAGAAAAGAGTTTTATTTGAGCCAGACTGAGGAGTGCTGCCCAGAAGACAGCTTCTCCGATCCTCTGAGGATCTGCTCTGGAGAAGCAGGGCTGTCAGCACAGTTTCATGTCTTGTCAGAACAAAGAACGTCAAACAAGTCAGGGATACATTCCTTCCAGATTTCAGGAAAACCAGATCAGCACGTACACAGCCCGTCAGCATGGCCTTGGCACCTGGGAAGGAATTCTTACCATGGAAGGAGGACCAGCATTGGCGTCCCAGGAAGGGAGGCATTTCATCTTTAATTTTAACATGGACATTCTTTACTTCTGGTCAATGCACCCTTTTCTTTAATAATTAAAGCAGATGTACAGTGTATGTTTGAAAGGCCACGAACAGGCTGTTTTAGTTACATTAAAGTTAACTCGTGTATAGGCCAGAATGACTTCCCCAGACCTCAATATGTGACCATTTCTTTTACCACACCCTAAACTAGCAATGCTCAGCTGAGGTTTTGTTATTACCAAAGGCTTCTTTCAGTCATCACACACCTCTTTAGGTATGAGATTAGAATTCTCGGATTTGTCTCTTTCAGAAGATATCTTTCTATCCCATTCTTTGGAATTCTCATTTCTGGGGCAGAGATGAGAGGAGGCCTTTAAGCTCAAGGTCACGAGCAGCAGTAATTCAACCTGCACGGAGAACATCAAACAAATACAGGTCCCCAGGGGTTGCTCCTGTCCTGCATGGGTCCTACAGTGGAAGGCGTCTTATGAAAATATATGTAATCCTATTTAAGGTCCCCTGAACCGTCTCCAGGGAAGCTCGCCAGGCTACCCGCGTTTTCTCACGTGTACCTGGAAGTAGGATCTGAACCTACTGAAGCTTAAACTGTTACAAATTCCCAGGATAGGAAATGACTTCCCCAGGACTTGAACGCCTTCTTCACAGTTAAGGTTGGCCTCGTGTAGTTCACTCCCGTTACGATTTGCCCAGTGAATCAGGGCTGTCCTGCGTGACGATGGCGAGTGTTGGAGGGGATTCTGCATTGGAACTTTTTTAGTTGTGTCAGCAGGGAAGTAGGAGCCGAGCTACATTCCAAGCCCTTTCTGTCTGTCATCAGACGCTCCTTGATGGCATTGCCATAAAGAATCCGGAGTTTGCTCTTCGTGTTTCTTTTTCAGAACTGGGGAATGGCCTCTCTGTACTGTCGTGGAGGGAGTGTAGGCTTCATCCAGACACCGACAGTGTTTAGCCAGGTCCACTGATGCAGTTCTGCCATTTGGTTTAAATCCTAGAACAGGCTCAAGTTGAAAAAGGGAAGTCTTGGAGTGCTTCAGGCCAACAAGACAGAGCCCAGTCTGTCTCCTCTTGTTCTTTAAACCAGAAAGAACTAGTTTCCTCCCATGAACACCTTCTTATCGACAGTGTAGTAAATTAAAAGCATACCAATGGTTTGCTCAGTTCCTTCTTTGCCACAAAGATGATCATCTCACCATCCACTTTGTGTAGTAGCCACATTCAGAATGGTACTGCATCTCCTACAAGTTACATTTTACCTTTGTACAAAACCCCAAATAAAGATTTGTTTTCATCCAAATTGGCTGAATTCCAACAGCTGGTCAACCAGTGCCAGCAGGTGGAATCCAAAGCAACAGCTGGGGTGTCCACTGGCACCCTCAAAACTGAAAGCACTTGGGTTCGTCTGTGTACCTTCGTGACATGGAACAGAGGGGTGGTTTTCACTGCCCAGAGGGGTCTGAATCTGGTGGAAGGTTTAGATTGCTTGGAACTGTAGAGGTGTGGAGGCTGCAGTGCTTATCAACTTATTTTTAAAGGAAAAAAAAGCCTGCTTCAGATAGCCCTCAAGTGTATAGAATAAGAAACAATTTGTGCTAGGTCCGTGAAAAAAAAATACTGGTTTGTTTTGTTCTATGAATCTTTTGGGGGGTATGGCATAGGGTTTGGATACACTGTTTTGTGGCTTTATGAATCGTTTGAAACTCACTTTTTCGGCACCTATACCAATCTCTCTCATGGGTATGCGTGTGAATGTGCCTTTAAAGTCAGACACCCCTGCATTTTGACTCCACGTTCCTCTTTAGTGTGTGGCTGGGACTCTTCTGGCAGCCTGGTAAGCCCCCTTAAGCTCTCATGGGATTCATCACAGAGCAGCGGTGCTGAATCCACCCTGACAGCCGGGCAGTTGACCCGTGGGTGCATCTGGGTTTTTCTTGAAGGATGTCATTAGGAGGACTGTAGAAGTGGATCATCTGTAATTCCATTAAAACCTAAATGAAGTAGAATTTAATTCATCCTCCTGTGCTCTTCTAAGGGTCTTTTAATGCATCTGCTTGTAGCTAAAACTGATAAAGCCTTCAAGGCTTTTCTGGACGCCCGGAACCCCACCAAGCAGCACTCCTCCACGCTGGAGTCTTACCTCATCAAGCCCGTTCAGAGGGTGCTCAAGTACCCACTGCTGCTCAAGGAGCTCGTGTCCCTGACAGACCACGAGAGCGAAGAGCATTACCACCTGACAGGTAAGAAGCGAGGGGCCCAGGCCGCGATGTGACGGCTGCCGCCCCCCAGGCCCACGAGCTCCCCTCTTCCCTGCTTGCTTTCACATTCTGGAACCTTTGTCAGTACTGTGATTGTTAACCGTAGGTACCATTTCAGTATGTGAAAATAGCTAGGTAGTATGGCCATCCCTGTAAGGTGGGCAAAATACTTTGGCAAAAATTCTCTCACTGGAATAGCCTCTGGAAGGGTGTTTCCATTTTCATTTTTCAGAGAAGATAATTTAAGCTCAGTGAGTTGAAATAAACTACTTCAGGTTACGTGGTTAACAAACAAACAGTGCTGCCAGGACCAAAACCCCGGCCTTTTTTCCTACAACTTTGAAGTTTTGTGTTGTTTGCTGCCCAAGTACGGCTGATCAAATATGTTGTGTGAGGCTCCACCTTGTGGACGGCTCTGAGCAGAGTCTGACTCTGAAACCAACACCCGAGGACCCGTGAAGCTTTTTACGGCTGACGCGGAGGTGTCTTCTTTTGTAACCTCAGAAATTATTGGCCTAAGATACAAATTTGTCAGATACACATAGAGTATCCGTTAAAGAGCTGCTGTCAGATACACACAGAGTATCCGTTAAAGAGCTGCTGTTTGGATTGCAGAGAAAGAGTGATGTGTTCTCCACGTGTCAAAGCTAGGAGGTCCAGTTACGGTACCTGTAATAAAGCACGTGGAGAGGGAAACTTATTAATAAATATTAGTATTACTGAATAGCAAACACCAAGAAGAGTGTAACTGAAACTAGCTGTTTTTCTGTGACAAGCATACTTTTGTATCATAAGTAATGAGGATGATTTTTTTGTATGAAAGTTAAAGCTTATACATAAATGATACAAATTATGATTAGCATTCAAATACTGTGTGAATAGTTCACTTTGCATTAAGATGATCTTTAAAAGGGGTCTGTTAAAAAACTGCCTTCCCAGCATCCCTCCAGACTGAATTAAAATACCAAATCAGAAGAACAAAGTATGAAAAATAGTGAATTTGGAGGTGACTTGAAATTTTCTTTTTGCCTTGGATGAAATCATTTTGTCCCTCACGTGCCCACGCATAAATGCAAACAGCTACTCTGGCAACTGGGCATTTACAGAGGCTCTTGCAACTTCTTGTTAAGAAAAATTGTCATTGATCACTATTCCAGTAAGTGGTCCAGGAGGAGAGGCAAAGTTTAAAAGCAGGTATGCTGTGGCCAGTCAGCCTCGGATTTTAACTCTGGCTCCACTCCTTACGTCTGTCTTTGGAAGTCTGGCAAAAAAACTGAAACCCTCTGCACCTGAGTTTTCTCATCTGTAAAATGGGATTGATAACAGGTCCTACAGTCATCGAGTTATTGTGGGGATTAAATGAGATGCTTCACATAAATCGCCTCATAGAACACGCCAAATAGAAAGTGCTCAATAAGTAGCTCTTATTATTAGTGATACTTTTTACTTGTACTCTGCCTCACTTCAAAAAGAATTTGAGGTGGAAGAGAACTCTGCTCTTCTCCATTATTGTAACTAGATTACCGTGGGCTGCTCGCATCATACTCGAATGCTGCTGCTCTTAGTAAGAACTGGTCTCGGATTCTGGCTTGAATCTTGAACCTTTTCGTTATTGCTGTTGAGTAGGATTGCAAACAAACCAAAATTATAAAATAAATATGATTGCATATTTTGCAGAAGCACTAAAGGCAATGGAAAAAGTAGCAAGCCACATCAACGAGATGCAGAAGATATATGAGGATTACGGGACGGTGTTTGACCAGCTGGTAGCAGAGCAGAGCGGAACAGAGAAGGAGGTCAGTAGGACTTCCGGATTCTGAGAGGCTGAATGCCTGTGACCACCGGGTCTGGAGGTCACCTGTTAGGGATTTCGTGCGGGAGAAAATGCCTAAAATTTTCTTTTTGATCTTATAATGCTTATAACAAGCCTCACAACTTAGGTATAAATGTAACATAAAATTGATTACATTGGTTTAAAAATATAACCTTATGTCCTGTTAATATCGTATTAAAAAAAAGAAATATCACTGAGGTCGTATCTGTACCTCTTCCTCCTTTCCCGTGGAGTGTGAGGTTAAGACAGATCCCAGAGGCTAGAACATAAATGGAGAGCTGGGGCTGGTGGGGGTAGGATGGATAAAGGCAGTGGCAGTCAGCATGTGGAGAGAATTAAGAGCTTTTTCCCGGGCTTCCCTGGTGGCGCAGTGGTTGAGAGTTGGCCTGCTAATGCAGGGGACACGGGTTCGTGCCCCGGCCCGGGAAGATCCCACATGCCGCGGAGTGGCAAGGCCCGTGAGCCTCGGCCGCTGAGCCTGCGCTCCGCAACGGGAGAGGCCCGCATACCGCAAAAAAAAAAAAAAAAAAAAAACTTTTGTTTTTTTCTTTTCTAACCTCAAATATCGGTGCTATCTCCTTACTTATAAAAGTAGTTTAAGTGGAACATCACAATTTCTCTGTTTTTCTTCTCTGGCTGGATTACTAAATTTAGAATTTTGAGTTTTAAAAAGCCTACATGTAAGAAGTAATATAATTTAAGTAGAAAAAGACAAGAACAGAAAACAGCTGGAGTTTAGTTTTTTTTTTTTTTTTTATTACAATCAGTTTCAACGTTGGTACCTCTGCAGGCCTAGTGTGCTTTTGGGATTAGAGGTGGTGAGTTGTACTAGGTCTTGGATGAAATGTTAACAAAGGCACTTGGGATGAACCTTGACACTGGGGTGGAAGGAATGCCATCCCACAGCGCAGGAGGCGTGTCTCACCCACGAGGTGTGCACTGGAGCAGAATGCCTTCACGTTTATGGTATTTTTCAAACAGTTTGATGCTTAGCTCATATTTTCAAAATCGCCACTATTTAAGGCCGCATGTTTACAGGAACCATAAAAATCAAAGTGAACGTACTTGTGTTTTAGCAATAACCATATATGTGTGGTCCCTCTCTCATATGAGACAGCCTCCCCCCAGGGTTTCCACGTCTTCTTGATCTCCCGTTTTTGCCATTTAGGTCACAGAACTTTCAATGGGGGAACTTCTGATGCACTCTACGGTGTCCTGGTTGAATCCATTTCTGTCTCTAGGAAAAGCCAGAAAGGACCTCGAACTCACAGTATTCGGTCAGTACTCCATTCAAAAGAATGTAAACTTAAAAGAGGCTGTCAAGAATGAAGAACCTGCTAAATAAACCCAGCTAACTCGTGATTTCCAGAAGGACTTAGAATCATTGCTCTAATGGCTTTGACTTAACATGGACAGCTTCCAACTCTTTAGAACTCTTGCCCTACATACTCATGATCTCCTCCCTTCTGCTGCTTGGCTTGGTGGATCTCACCACGTGTTACGGGAACAGGTCTCCCCGAGGCTGTTTTGAAGTCATCTGCTGCACTTCAGAATGTCTTAATTCTCCCGGACAGCTGGGAGAGTGGGTATAGACCGTGTATGCTCACTGAGACGAACACACATGTCCTCAGCTTTCGATAAAACAAAACAGGAATTCAGAAAACAAAACGCCGGGATCTCCTTCAGATAATGGCTCTTAAATTAGCAGGTACCTCTGCATAATTCAAATATGAACAGAAGGAAGTACCACTTGTTCACTCATGTCAGCATCGTGGGATCTTGTAGAGCTTCGTTCTATTAAAATATTCAGCTACAGTCCAACCTTGGGAGAGTCTGTATTAAATAATGAGAGTCTTTTCTTTCTCTTTTCCTTTCTTTAGTTTTTAAGAGAGCCGTCATATTGGTTTATAAAGAAAACTGCAAACTGAAAAAGAAATTGGTAAGACATGAATTAATTTTAATTAAAGCTATCTTTTCATGCCTGTTATCCTCCTGTTGTTGAACTGGGAAGCCTGCTAAGGATGAAGGCCTCACTGAGTGATGCGACTCAAGGTGTTTCTTATCCTCCCCACCAAAGACGTCTGTTTTAAAAGAAGATGTAGACAGGGGCTTTCCTGGTGGCACAGTGGTTGAGCGTCTGCCTGCCGATGCAGGGGACACAGGTTCGTGCCCTGGTCTGGGAAGATCCCACATGCCACAGAGTGGCTGGGCCCGTGAGCCATGGCCGCTGAGCCTGCGCTCCACAGTGGAACAGGCCACAACAGTCAGAGGCCTGTGTACAGCAGAAAAAGAAGATGTAGACAAATACCCATGCTGGGCCCTACAGAGAAAACCAGCTTTTCTATCCCTAAAAATGGTCCACGTTTTCTCCATACACCTGAGTCTGTGTAATTTTGGGTTTTTTAGAGGTAACATGGGGTCATGGAAAGCTTGCTTGTCATTTTTGCTTAAAGATCTAGAACTTTCTGCGTCCCAAAACATGACTCTGCCCTGTCCCCAATCCCTGAGAGCACACCTGACCTGATCCCCTTCTGCATCCTGAGCCCCACACGGTGGCAGGTCGGCACCAGGGTGAGCTCACAGCTGCTGTCATGCGCGCACGTGCCCGCGGGAGCGAGCTTGCTTTAACACTGTTCTTGGTGGGCTCTCACGTTGCAGCCGTCGAACTCCCGGCCGGCACACAACTCTGCTGACCTGGATCCGTTTAAGTTTCGCTGGTTGATCCCCATATCCGCGCTTCAAGTCAGACTGGGGAATACAGCAGGTAATTGTTGTGTGTCGTACAAGTGCCAGAATAAACATTTTAAGGGAATTTTTAAACTGTGGAATGAAAAAGTAGCAAAGAACCTGGGAATAATTTTTGGTATTTTATTTTATAGGCAAGGAAAATGAGGACAAGAGAGATTGGAGAAAGTAAATGCCAGTGGATGGCTTTTCTTTGCCAAATACCTCTCTTTATTGCTTCCTTATTTTCACTGTCGATGGTTTTCAACATTTTTCTAATATCCTAATATTTCTAATTATTTTAATAACTTTAGGGATGATATCTATCTCTAAAATTTGTTAAAGAAACAAAGGTCCACAAATTTAAATTTTTACAAATTTTGATACACCGGAAAATTTCCTAAGATTAAGCTTTATTACAGGTGATATAAAAAAATTTTTTTTCCACTGTGGAAAATGTTCAGAGATCCTTTCAGAATAACCCTGTCCTGGTGACAGTACCTCTACCTCTGGTTAAGCAAAGGACCAACAGGCTGAGGCCCGCAGTGACGGCTGGGCCCCTGTTCAGTCTTCGTTGGAAGTGCTCATGTTTCCTGGACCATGACTGAGTTTGGGGCTGGCCTCCTTTACCTCAAGAGCCTGAGCACATCCTACCGTTCCTTCTAAGGAACGGGGTTGAAAAATGGGATCCATTTAACCTCTTTCCCAGAGAGATGGAATCCAGGGTAGGGCGAGAGCACCAAGACGGATAGGAAACCTCAGCAGGAAGTGTACAAAGTAACTACAACGTATTTAACTTCTTGTAACTATTTGTGAAAGTCATACATAGGAGGAGCCACACCAGAAAATGATGAGAGTCAGGATGGGGAATATTTAACTCTTTAAAAAGTTACTAAAATTGTGGTTTTTAAGCTTCACAAGTGTCCTTTACCACAGCATCTTTGGCAAATTTGCGGCCCCTTGTTTCTTTTTACACAGGGACAGAAAATAATTCCTTATGGGAGCTGATCCACACCAAGTCAGAAATAGAAGGACGGCCAGAAACCATCTTTCAGTTGTGCTGCAGGTATTACTGACTTCCAAAAATTAAAGCCAATGGGTATAAGACAGAATTATGTTCTCTTAAAAGTGGGCTTATTTTTAGTGCCCTCCTAAATTTTGATGACTTCAGGATCACACCCACCCTCTCCAAACTGGCAACTGCGGCTCTAGGAGAATATACATTGATTAAACATACATCCAAACGTTAGTGCTTGAAGGAAGTTAAAAAGTGATCAATTCTCGCTCCTTTTGTAAATGACGAGAGACCGAGGCACACAGAGGCTGGGTGACTCGCTGTCAGTCTGTGCTGAGAGCAGTCACGTGCCACGGGAGGGCCAGGAGGCTTGGAACGGAAGCAGGACCAGACAGCAGACACTACAACATGTCTTCTCTCCCCGCCAGTGACAACGAAAGCAAAACCAACATTGTCAAGGTGATTCGATCTATTCTGAGGGAGAACTTCAGGCGTCACATAAAGTGTGAATTACCTCTGGAGAAAACATGTAAAGATCGCCTGGTACCCCTCAAGAACCGCGTTCCTGTCTCAGCCAAATTAGGTAAGAACTCTGCTAGCCTTGGGTTTATTCAGGAAAACACGAGGAGCTCCTCTGCAAGGATGTGTGCTTTCAGGATAGAGCAGCAGGTCATCGCTTTGTAACTCATCAGCAGTAGCTTCGTAAGCTCTACACCAGACACCCGATACACAGGGTGACATGAGAATGTAGCGGCAATTTTATTTCCTTTTAAGAAGCCTAAACATGCTCGGTCCCAGACCTCCTTTTATAAAACATAAGCACCCCCAATCCAAATCCTTCGTCTTTCACCTGCGGACACAGTCTGCACTTACCGTCTTCTGTCTTTCTTCCGCTGAGAGGTACAGGAGTCAAGGGACTTCGTTGTGCTCATTGCCGCATTCCCGGTGCTCAGAACAGTGCAAGGCCTCTAGAAGGTCAACACTCAGTGAATTAAGGTCAAGAAACCTAATGCTCGCTAATGCTCATTCTTAATAAGCCCACAGGTAAACATTCCAAATCATGCTGTTCTTCAACTTTCTGCCCGTTTTTAAAATGTCAGCTTAAATTTTTAGAACCTTCTTTCTATGTTAACTATTTTGTTAATATCACTGATCTATTTTTTTTAGTCTTACAAAGTGTATCTCTTCTTTTTGGTCACAGTTTGACCTCCTCAAATTTACCATATATTTTCCATTTTTTCCTCTCCTGGAGGAAAATAGCTACAGCCATTAAAAATACACTGTTGTCTGCAGAAACACAACTGAGCTCCCCCTTTCCCTTCTACCCAAGAGAAAGGAATTATACGCACGCACACACACACGATTCAATATTCATATTAAATCTCAAAGTTGGCTAGAAATTCCAGCAGAGACAGTCCTCATGAGAGAGAAAAAGCATTTTTGTACTTTTAATTGAGCAGCAAGGGAAATGAACCGGTGAGAAGGTGGGCAGAGAAATATGGTGATGTAATCTTAGTTCTCAAACTACAAAGTACTTTAGTGAAAGAAAGGAACCTAGATTTTATTAGCAACTAACTTTTAAATTTATTCATTAGCAAGAGCTAATTTATTCATTAATTAGCTGTAAAACTAACTTTTAAATTTATTCATTGGTAATAAGAAGCCTAGCCTTATGATAGTTTATAGCTTATTGTTCTCAGTAATTAAGCTCTGGTAATTGGTCCTCTAAAAAATGCCAAATTCCAACTTAAAATTTCAAATAAACATAAATAAAAAATGTCCATATTTGCAGTATCTACATTTTTTTTTGCCCAAGTCCCAGGATAGTCCCAGGATTGAAGTGAGGTGATAAAATTTTAATTAAGATGTTAAATCTGATAACCCACAAGGCAAAAATGAACACATTGTGGAATCGGTTCCTCTATCATAAGGGAAAATGTGCTTTTCTCACTGCAGCTTCATCCAGGTCCTTAAAAGTCCTTAAGAATTCCTCCAGCGAGTGGCCCGGGGAGCCGGGCAAGGGCAGCTCGCTGGACTCGGATGAGGGCAGCCTGAGCAGTGGCACCCAGAGCAGCGGCTGCCCCCCGGCCGGGAGCAGACGGGACGCCCAGAAACACCCCCACGAGGGCCTGGCCGACTTCTCCGACAGTCTCATCAAAGAGAGCGACATTCTGAGCGACGACGACGAGGATGACCACCAGGCTGGGAAGCAGGGCAGCCCTACCACAGACATCGAGATCCAGTTCCAGAGACTGAGGATCTCGGAGGACCCGGACGCCCGGCCAGCTCAGCAGCCGCCCGGCCAGGACGGGCAGCCCAAGCTGGTCCGGGGGCACTTCTGCGCCATCAAACGCAAAGCCAACAGCACCAAGAGGGACAGGGGGACTCTGCTGAAGGCGCAGATGCGTCACCAGTCCCTGGACAGTCAATCGGAAAATGCCAACCTTGATCTCAGCTCCGTTCTCGAGCGAGAATTCAGCGTCCAGAGCTTAACGTCGGTTGTCAACGAGGAGTGTTTTTATGAAACAGAGAGCCATGGAAAGGCCTAATACAGGTCAATCCAGATATGGGTTAAGTTGCTGGTTTCACTTTTAAACTGGGGGTAAAATGGAAATTGCAGAAAAACTATTCATTATTGGGTTTTGTGCAGTATACATTTTCCCACAAAATCATTGTAAAGATTTAAGTTATTTTAATTTATTGTGGATCAGAAAACTAGATTAAACTGGTCAGAATTTGTAAATTACTTAGTTTGTATCCCTTTTGAGCAGGTATCAAAATGACGACTTAGAAACCTTAAGATGAAACTGCATTCTAATTAATTTATGTGGAAAAGGGTGGGGAAGTTGTGATGAATAGCTTTTCTGGGCATTTTCTTTGAGCTCTTAGGTTCTGCTTTATTTAAAGCATATTTAAATTATTCTAATGTGGGTTAGGGGTACAATGTGCAGGTATTTCATTTTTGTAAGGTTGTAACAGATGCTGTTTATACTAAACATGTCATATCTATGCAGTATATATATTAAAAGAAAGCTTGTACTGTACCTTACTTGACGATATTTATTCTCTTTACCAAGCTGTAAAAGGGGAATAAGTCACACCTGGGGAGCACACATAGGAGAAGTTCAACACTGTGAAAATCAACATCCAGTCGGCTGCCAGCCCCTGAAGTAGCAGCTACAGTCTGTAACTCTCCTTGTCATCCCCTTTTGCTTGAGTTCTTCTCTGAAATTGTAAGCAAAGAGGTGTGGGTCTTCATCACACATTTTTCGGTATGCGTCACAGAGGCTCTTAAAATGTAAGACAGAGAGCTGGGTGGGTCGAAGAGTAGGGTCCACATCTGCCAACTTTAACAGTTTCCCAGTGCTTTCTAATCGCTGAGCTTCAGGGAATAACATTCTGAAAGGAAGAGAAAAATGTCAGAATTCCACTTAAATTCTGCCCATCATCATGCTTCCTTCTACCCTCATTTGAAACCGGCATGGTTCTGACAACTTTGCAGAGGCTTTTCTTCCACCCCCTAGAGCCCTGCAGGACCCCGAGCCAGTGGAGGACTCTGCTTACGCCACCAGGCAACAGGTACGAACCACCACTGAAGGCACAGCTAATCGGACCTGCACGGTGTGTCCACATGAGAAAAGAGTTTCTAAAGCTCAATCAATACATGTATCTTGAAGGTAAATTTTATCATATGCTCAGTTGCATTCTTAAAGAAACATAAGTTTGCTGTGCCTCACATTTTAATGTAAAAATTGCATATTATTTCTGGTGAACTTTTGATTCTCTGTAACTTGAACTTACCAGCCTTTGGACCTCTTCATCCCAAAAGAATGACCTTTCTTTGCAAAGTTAGAAAACAGTTCATGTGAAACTAGAAAGCTATTTTCCTCTTTAAGATGTTTGAAGCATCTTTAAAATTGATTCAAAGTATACATTTTAAATTTCGTCTAAATCAGATCATTGTTTTAAAATGAATAGTACAAGTGACTGACTGACTGAAATATTGCAAAGCTACACCTGGATTTTATTTTCTTCTCTCAAGTCTCAGAGGGCTCGGAAGACATCGTGGCGAGAGGAGACTGACTTTTTCTTACAGGCTGATGGTCCCCGCAACCAGGAGCTGCGTGTCCCTACATTCTCAGGGTGAGCTGACTGAGATTGCCGAGTTCACTTTCATGGCAAGCAGGGGTCTGATCATAGTTTCTAACTATGATCTGGGACTGATGTGTGGTGTGGTGTGACTGAAGGACACCAAAAGGTCAAAGTGGGTCACAAGATTTGGTCCGTTATCTGCGTAGGGGTCTGTGCATGTGAAGTAAACGGGGCCCATCACTTAGCTGGGGGGTTGTCTTGGAAACACTAGGGCCAACTCCGGGCTCAGGCCAATTCCAGGATTTCTACAAGTAGGACGTACTTTCTGTAACTTTTTCCCTGCACGAGTCAGGGCTATCATGTACAACTGTGCGGGTCACACCCTGGTGGAATCCAGCTTGTGTTTCACCTGCCAAGTCGTGCGTCCTGGCGGGCCGGGTGGGCCTTCATCCTCATTAGCACGAGGATCGCTGGTGGCATCTCTGTCCCCAGCTAGAGAAGCAGGAACGCTGCTGACGTATGAACGCTGGACTAACTAGAGCCAACAGACGGCAGGCAGGGTGAGGTTTCTTCCATCAGCCCTCTCACATCCTCAAGAGCGTGCTTTGTGGATTCCAGTGGATTCAGGATACAGCGGTCTAGCTGTGCCTAAAGTACTTTCATGTGCTATAGGGACCCTTCACGAATGAGAGAACTGAAATGGAGCTATTCTTAGAAAATAAGTACGGGCCACTGAAGCTGAACCCCCTTAAACAGCTAAAGTTGACTATATTAGATGAAAATCTTTTAAAAATACACATACACTTTCCTGCCTTCGTACACAGACTGCAGTTGGGCCTAATTACCCACTTTCTAGGCTGTCACCGGATGTAACACATTGCCGCGGTGACTTCAGGGCCATCAGGCCGCAGACTCTTAGGCTGCCTTCTCTGTCTGGGCTTCTGGACGTACCTCAGGGCCTGGCCAGAGCGGCGCCCACGGCAGAACACAGGAGCCGCCGCTGAATGGAAATGTGCTCATGCGGATACTTCGAGCCACTGTCTTGGCTACTCAGAAGTTATATTTGCTTCCTTCTTCTAAGTACGTCTTTAAAAGCTTCAAGAGATAACAACTGGATGGAAAGAAAGCATTTAAAACCCACTAGCTCGTGTGATGGTAGGAAATACATATTTGGTCTTTGTCCCAGGTTCTTGAGACAGAGCTGCTAAAATCTTTGGAATTTCCTGAGTTGCAGGGGTGACAGGAGCATCTTTTGTTACTCGTAACAAGCCCCTTCCAACCACATCTGGGCTCTGTGCTAATGCGGCGACTCCTGGTGGCCCCTGGAAAGCTTCAGGACGGGGAACAGTGGCAAGAGGAACCAACCACGTGACTGAAGGATGGACCTCTCTCAGCTCCACTCCTGGAAAACTGAGCTCCATCGCCAAAGGCCAGTGATTTAATCAATCCTGCTTAGGTAATGGAGCTTCCATAAAACCCCCAAATGATGGGGTTCCGAGGGCTTCGGGGTTGGTGAACACACTTGAGGTGCTGGGAGGGTGAGAAACCTTGAGAGGGCACGGAAGCTCTGTGCACCCTGCTCCCCATATGACGCCCTGTGCCTCTCTTCCATTTGGTAGTTCCTGAGTTATAGCCTTTAAAATTGATACATGACAGTGAGTTCTGTGAACCATTCTAGCAAATTACTCAACCTGAAGATGAACGGGATCGTGGAAATTGCCAATTTATGGCTATAAATGCAAGTGGCAACCTGGAACCCGCTACTGGCGACTGAAGTGGGGACAGCCTTGCGGCACCGGGCCCATAAGCTGAGGCGCTGCGCTAATGCCAGGTAGTGAATGACCGGACTAGAATTAAGTTGTAGGACGCCCAGGTGCTGTCTGGAGCGTTAGGGAGTTCGTCGGTGTTGGGGAAAACACCACACATTTAGCGCCAGAAGTGTCGAGACTGAAAACAGTTCAGATGGTCTGAGTCCTGAGTGAGGGGTCGTGACCTCCCCAGTACAGGCTCAGTATAAACTGTGTGATGTCAGTTTTAGTTTGTAACGATCAAACCAAACAGAACCTCTCGGTGGCATCTCAGGTTAAATCAACATTTTGCTTTCTCCTCAGTGGCCATGAAGGTTTGTTCATCACAGGATCTGAAGTAAGAGTAATATTTACAGGCAGGTTGAACAATCATAAAAACAGAGTTCTTACTCCTTGAAGGTGTCTGAGGAGTTTGTAAAGAGCGCTACTGAAAAGGAAGAGGAAGCGTTCTTACCCAAGCCCTCGATGGCAGTATTTCCTTCGGAACTGAAAGGCATTCTGAACGACTCTCTCCACCAGCCTGAACGGCTGCTCTATCCTCGGCCGGGTCAGGGGGGTGAAATGCACCACCCCCGAGTCCACCTTCATGGTCAGAAAACAAACAGTTTACTGCCTGGTACAATGTATTCAACGATCTATCTTTGTAGGACACAGGAGAACAGGTCGTCAAGAGCATGGTTTTCACGAACAGCCCTTTATGTGGACTTCAGTTTCGTGTTCTCCAGGCACGAAAGACGCTACGCTCGCATCTGAGCTGCCGCAGAGAGCTAGCTCACGGTTGGCTGCATCTATTCTATAATGACATTCACTAGGCCTGTGCTTGACAGTCACTTAATTTTAGAATGCAGCTTTACAGTGGCCTTTTAAGATCAATCCAAATAATCATTAAAGTCAGTAGGCAGATAACAGATAGCATTCGAATATTTTATTTAGCTTTTGAATGAGCAGAAGATAAGCTGCAGCCGCAGTTCTGACTCTAAGGCTGGACTTCAAACCAGAGAGACACGGCAGATGGGCCTCCAGGGACCACTCAGCACTGAACTCCCCGGAGTGTCAGAGGCACTGATTAACCAGCTGGACTGAACTCATACCCGTCTGCACGGCCACATAACCTTCTGGTAGCGACTAAATGCCCCAAGAGGCACGGGCAGGATCCAAATAGAACGGAAACCACCAAAAATATTACTGTTTAAGTGTCAAGCTGCTAGCCGGTGGCTGAAATTCTTTATCAGAAAATAAAACTTTTCAGACATATCTGATAAGAGATTTATACCCTGCCCTATTCTAAAAATGGACTCATGGTGATTCACAAGGATATATTCAAAATAACAACAGAAAAATACTGAAAGTAAAGACTAACGGAGAAACGGAGTCAAAGCAGTTATCGCCCACACAAAAGCCTGACAGAGACCACGGACTAGGAAACGGGAAGTGCATTCATAATTTACAAAAGCTTTGGTCGCTAAGGGATTACTGCTAAACTTGCTACTCAGAACATCACACAGACTCTACAAAGGCTAAGCAAGTACAGCAATTTATGAAGTGTGGGTTGTACCACTGCTTTTCAGAAGGAACTCTGTATCTTCAAATTCCATAGGGGTTATCATGTTCTCTTGGGAGGACTCGCTCCTAAAGCTCGTTGTGGCTACAAAATTCCTTAAAATGGGCCTGTAATATATGAGGATGGGGAAGTTTTTGTTTTGTTTTTGTTTTTAGGTTGGAGGGAAAATACTGGCATATGACGTGAGACCGTGTGGACGAGATGGACCAAAGATGGCCAGCCGGGACGGGCTTCCAGAGGTGTGAGTGGCGTTTCTCCTGCGGGGTCTGAGCCGCCTCACCACGAGCTGCCCCACCAGACCTCTGCCCCATCGTCAGTCACTGAGGCTGGCAAACGCTGGGAATGTTCTAAGCAGTCGAGTGAAAACTGCCAATGGAGAGGACTTTCCGCCTGAAAATGCTCCCCGAAATGCCCCTCGGCCTTCAGACTACTTTAGTGACGATTATACACCTTCGGTGGAAGAGCTCTTATTCCACTGCAGAGTGACCATCTCAACGTTCTTATTAAACTTTAATAGTTTTTCAAACTGTGTTCTATGTGTTCCTCCAAGTTCACTAACAAATAATTCCTGTGGGAAAGTGTTTTGGTTAAAAGGCCGGGACTTTCCTTGGACCATCACAAAAGCACCATGGAACAGGGTCCAGGGGTCCCAGAGAGGTTTGTGGTCAGTACAGAGAGGAGAGCCCCTGGAGAGCACATGCGGCTGGGGAACCACTCTAGGGAGGGATGAAAGATGCTTCACGTGAGAGCACTTCTGTGGAAGGGAAAACAGAAGTGAACTCAACTGTTCTAGACCATTCTCTTGACTTCGCCCCGCCCCTTTCCACCGTCTGCGCTCACTGGCATTCCCGTCCCACCTCTCGTGTTCCGCCAGCCCTCTATGACTCAGGTCCTCCAACCCTTTCAATCCGATCCTTCCAAGTTAGTCAGTCTGACAGGATTCTTCCACAGTGAGCAGCCTGCCAGTCTCCAGAGAAAATAATCTTTTAGTAAATTATGAGATAAAATTAAACCCTACCCAACCCTAAACCCATGAAATATTATCAAAACTCTAATGTTCAAATACTATTAAGACCAAAGGCACAAAAGCAGGGATAGATGCATTCTCCTTCCAGTACAGAAACTGCCACTTCTGGATTCTTTGGATTTAACGTTGTGGCCTCATCTTTATTTGCCTGATTTTATTCCTTTGAGATACAGTTGATGTTTGCAAATACAGGCAATGTCTAATGTTGTTATTTAAATAAAGTTTTAAAACCCCGTATAAATACAGCAGCACCCCGTGTACACTGTAGCAGTAGACTTCTAAAGTTTGATTATAATTTTGATACCCAGTTAAGTTGGCTACTAGTGTCTTTCGGATAAAAGAAAATTTCCACTCAACAATCAAATAGTTACTATTTAGTGGATGACCACATAAAACTCGGCGTCAAAAAGGCTCTTCCTGTAACATGTCCTGCTTCTCTGGGAAACCTGTACCACCCTGTCTTCTACTCCTGCCTCCAAACGCACTTCTCAGAGTTACTCTGTATGACAGAGCCCATTTTCTCTAGAACCACAGGAAAGCTGCTCGGTAACTATGGTAACATACAAAAATGCTTTTTACTCATAAATGAATGCTTATTTGAAATTACAACCATTATTTTTCCTTGAGTTTTAAGTCCATTAAACGGTTTGATTACAAAAAAGAGATCAGTACATAGGCACTAGATGCACTTAAAAATTCTAGTTTAAATGTTGCCAGCCCCTCTCCAAACTCAGCCTATCAGTATACCAAAATGACCTACTATGATGGCAAATTAGAGGGTTTATAGCGACTGTAAGTATTTGCCTCTCCAATCCACTATGAAGTCAGTGCTGTGCAAAGCTACGGTTATGCTTCTCCGCATGGGCAGCCCTGGCTGCGGGCAGGCTGCGGGCAGGTGTCCCATGTCCCAGGCCAGGATGTCTAGGACATGACTGGTTATGAGCTCAGAGCAGCACTGTGGGCTCACAAGAACTGGGGTAAGAAGCTATTCAATCTTAAATATTAGATCCTGCTAACTCAGACCTTGAATCAACATGGTACAGGGAACACCAAAGACGGCACAGCCCAGTTTCTGACTTTGAGATGATCATAATATGCCAAAGAGCTCAGTAACTACCGTATGAAAAGGTACAGAAACAATACTGGCCATTGTCGAAGAAAGGGTCTTCAACAGCTCCCATGGTGTTCGAGACCATTAAAGGATAAGCCAGTGGGGAGGAAAAACGATTAGGAAGTTACAGTTTACTTAGCCAAGATATAACCATAACTGGGAGACCGTAGAAGGAATGATGAGAACAAAGAATGACTACAGGGAATAATCAGAAAGACTCCCAGAACAACACAAGAAGGATTCACAGTTCAAGGTGGTACTGTCTCAGACAGACTTGTGCAGACGGGAGTGGGAAGGGTCCAGCACCACCTGATGGAACACGGGGTCAGGAGTTCGGGAGAGTCACATTCAGTGTCAGGTGAGATGAGAGTAAGGTGAGCACGCTGGGGGATGCTTGGTTCCTCCACCCACCAGTGTCTAGGTTACTCCTCAGGGTCCTACGCCGAGCTAAGGACAGTCTCCATTAGAATGTCATGGGCCCTGCAGTTACAACTTCCCGCCAACAAGGGGAGCAGTCGCAAGTCACTGCTGCCTATGCTAATTATAAGTATGCATCTTGTAGAAAAACAAAGTCTTTACAAACATGCAGATCACATTTCCTAGAACTGTTTTATTCTGCCCATAATTCTCGTCCCAAGCCCAATTTAAGGACAGAATTTCCGCTGTAAAACCTTACAACTCAAACACTCCAACAACATTCCATGTATTCCAAACCAAGGTATTCCATGAAGACTGACTGTTAGGACCTATAGTTCTTTCTTTAAAGTTTACAATTTGTGTTTGTTATTGAAACAATATTAATTTCTGCAGATGTTCCACCACACCTTTTGTCTCCCACAGATGTCTGAATGGTTTTTTTCTCTTTTCCTCCTTGGAATCATACAGAAAGAACCGATCTTAAACTGTCAGTGTTCCTCTCAGAGCACGAGCATGTAAGAGAATGACAGGGCGAGCTAACGGCACGATGAGAAACAAGCCTAAGAGGTGCCCAGGGTGAGGGGAGGGGGTGGAGAAAGCTTTTTACTGTGTATATTGTATATGTAAATATAGGTATGTATGTAAATTATGCCTACTAGCAACAACAACATGATGAATGAGCGTCTCTTGGTCCCAAGAAAGGAAACAATTTCAGGGATGTGAACACTTAATTCTAAACAAAGTACAAGAGGGACGAGAACTCACAAACGCTGGATTAGGATTTTCTGTTATCTTAGCCTGCAGTTCCCCAATGAGCACAGGGAAAACACCTTTCTGAAACCAGGACCTTTCCCACAAACCATGACTTCGGCGTCTGTGAAAGGGCGGCACCTGGAGGCGCCTGTGTTAACTGTGCCAGGACTGTGCCCCCCTCTGTGCGGGTGGGGGAGGTCCCTGCCAGGGGAGGAGCCGCGCTGTAGCAGCCCAGGGGGCGAGAGCGAGGGCCCGACCTCCGGTTTCTCATCCACAGTACAGGGAAACTCCTCGGGGACGGTTTCAATCTAAGCAAACTCACGAGGTACTCAACTGCTGCCGCTATAAACATTACTATTAGGAAAAGAGTGATAAACAAATATGGGTGCAAATACATTCATTCATAATGAGTCATAACTCCCAAAGAGACACTCAAGTGGACCAGTCAGTACCTCCCCTTCCTATAAAAACCACTTAACAAGCTCTGTTATGCTGAGAGCGTTGTGCAGAGACACGGAATGGGAACAAACTCATACAGACGATGCTGCAATCGTCACTGGCCACTCACTGGCACAAGGTACAGGGTACCAGATGCTCCTAGGCCGTGTGCTCTCAGTACCCAGGCCAGCTCTCCATTTGCAGAGCTATTCTTTAAATGTGTTCATGTTGTCCAGCTCTTCCTGTTTCTGACTTGAAAGACATTGTGTCTTTTTAAAGATGAATGCCATAGCTACTGGATCTCCTCCTTTACATGCTGATTTTACTAGTTTAACTCATGGAGGTTTGGGGGACCTCCTATGTATGTAACTGGAGGTATAAAAATAAATAAGAGAAATGATTAAAACTGATGCAAGCTCTCTAATTTGGCAACATCACAAAGTCCACATGAACCCACCCAGGACCCTAGAGTGTGGGCAGGGACTGAAATGTAGGAGACCCAGTGGGCAGAGAGAGAGAGTCACAGGGAAGGAAGACAAAGAGGAAGACGGGAAGAGGAGGAGAGAGGGGTGAGCTGAGAGCCAGGCCCAGACGAGGGGTGTTCAGCCCACTATCTGAGATACTACCAATAAGTGAGGACGTTTTTAAAAAGATGTCCTGCTCTTCAAAATAATGTGCAAAGAGAATGCAGTGGTGAGGCCACAGCAGATACATACTTACATTATTTACGAGGTTGAAAAAACTAGGCTGATCTGCCAAGTGTCACCACAAACTCCAAGACAGTCTTAATATTCTAAAATAATGTGATAAAGACATAGAAAACAAATCCTCAAGATCCTTTCACATGAAGACATAAAAAGGAGCAACAAAATGTTGTCAAAACAAACGACAGAGCAAATGGCAGTGCAACCTACAAGCAGAAACATACATGACTTGCACAGAGCCATCGGAGCCAGGATGGCCTCTTTAGACATTTGGGGACACACAGCAACCAGAGAATAGCCATCATTTTTAACACGGTCCTCACTATAATCAACTAGTCTACAAACTACCAATTCTAAAAGATAAAGCCTTCGGGCAGCCTAAAGCATTATTTTAAAACTAAAGTAACCATAAAGATGGAGGAAGTAACGCACTGATTGTGCTCATAGCCGATACTGTTAATTTCCCACGATTGAGTAGGAAGAAAAACATTATTTTAAGATTAAGTCAATCACTTTAAATTTGTGGGACTGGAACAGGTAACTATCTTAATCTTACTCTGAACTTTAATTATTTTCAAGGTTGAAGAGAAAGCAAATGAGAAAAGACACTGTTTTTTTAAAATCAGAACCTTAACTTTTCATTGGAATTACGTGGGCGGCATTTTAAATACACAATGACTGGGCATCATCCCTGACAACGGAATTAAGAGCCACTGGGAGGGGCCTGGGCCTCAAGGCTTTTCTAAAGCTAGATGATGC
The DNA here is from genome assembly GCF_963924675.1 of Phocoena phocoena. NCBI lineage: Eukaryota > Metazoa > Chordata > Mammalia > Artiodactyla > Phocoenidae > Phocoena > Phocoena phocoena. The sequence continues at coordinate 11,718,637 of NC_089230.1, read as the reverse complement.
TCACGTGCGGGCAGGGGTGAGAGACACAGGTCTGGAGAACCACTTCCCACAAAGGTTTGGTATTGTTATTACTTCTCAAATATTCAGTCAAACTACCGATTCTTTGAGAAGAAAAAGAAAAGCTTGTCTTGACTATCCTGAGTATCATCACTAAGAAAAACACACTAAGGGAACCACATGTAATTTTGTCTTAAAAACAGATAAATAAAAACATTTTAAAGAAAACAGATGGGACTGCTGAGTCATCGGCCAGCTACTCTGCAATCACTCATGGACTTGGCATGAGTGAGAAGCAAATGTTTATATGTAAAGTTACAGAGATGTCAGAGTTCATTTGTTTCCACAGCTTAATCCAGACTACCACTGAAAGGAACGACTCATTATAATGAGACTTAAAAACACATTCTGTTCTAAATGGGGGCAGGGCAGGGCTATGAGTGTATGAGGGTTCCAAAAATCACAGTCTTCTGGGCCTGAATCCCACATTCCTGCTACGTATATTATGGACCTTAGTCAAGTTATTTAACTTCTCTGGAGCTTAGTTTTCTCACTTGTAAAATTAGGATTTCTGTTATCTCATAGGCTTGTTTTAAGAATTAAATACCTCAACAGTACTTAGCATATAGGAAGCAGTTTATAAATGGTAGATATTATTATTACATCAAGATTATAAAACTAAAGAGTTACAAAATTACTTAAAATGACAGTCTCTTAAAAAAGGACAAAATTATACTTTTAATCATGTAAAGGTAATGTATTATTGTTATTTTATATACTCAAAATCAGCTTCTGAATTCATTCAACAAATATTTATCATACTCGACAATAAGGCAGGCACCACTCCTGGCCCAGGAGAACCTGGCGATTAGCAAGACAGAAATCCCTGCCCTTGTGCGTTCACATTCTAGAGGTCTTCACCCAGAGCAAGCAGTAGAGGGGCTCAGACGGTAGGATACTTGACTTATTCTGAAGTTTAGAAACAAAAGGATTTGTTGATTGAATGGCTCTTGGGTATGGAATCAAGGATGTTTTTAAGATCCAGGGTCTACCAAATGGCAGGATGAGTCTGCCGTTAATGGACACTGGGAAACTGGGGAGAACTGGTGTGGGGCGAGTCAAGAGCTCAGTTCTGTCCCTGATAGGTCTGAGATGTCTATCAGTGACATCACACTGGCAGCTTGGACATATTCGGTTGGATGTTTAAAATTTTACAACTGTAAGATGCTACAGAAAAGCCCGAACAAACTTTTTGGCCAACCCAATACAAACCTTCGGTGTTTAGGGGGGAGGGCTAGAGAAGAGACACAAACTAAGGTAAAGATAAACAAAGAGTTATCTAGGGAAGCCTCTGAACTTAAAAGATTTAATTCTCTTTAATATCCACATTGGAAGTAGATAATAATGTCAATGAATTATATTTCTCTACACACCTCTACTTTCTAGCTCCTTTCTTATACAAGAAATTCTGCCTTCGGTTAAAGGCCTGTAGTTAATGAAAGTTCTCTGCATTTCAGAAGTTTGCCTTTTTAAAACAGGCAGCTAATGTATTAGAAGATAAGTGTTCTCATCAAGGCAGAAAAATAATCAAAAAGGTTTCGAAAATAGCAATGCACATTAAAGCATGCTTAACCCATTTACCCTCGGCAAGCTACATTACGCTGGAGGTCAGAGCTGGGAGCAGACTGGTCCCCCCACCGGCCACCAGTCAGCCTCAGCACAGGTGAGTCTGCACGACAACCACGGCAAGGAGCAAAACAAGGCACTGAAGGGACCTGGTGGATTTCTTGCTACAGCAGTAGTAACAGTGCTGTTAGTGCCTGAAATTCAACTCTACTTCACTCAGTACTTAGACAAAGAACTGTTTATATATCTCGATGAACTTAAATAAGTAAGTTTATAAAGCAAAATTACAACACTATGGCTAAAAACACAAATCCACAGGCATTAGATTTCTAAGAGGAGAAAACAATATGTATCTTGCTAAATGCCAGACTTAGAAAAGATGAAAACCAACTAAAAACAACAAAAAATCCAGAAAAATCCAGATAACTGAAACAAGCATATTTTTTAACATCTTTATCGGAGTATAATTGCTTTACAGTGTTGTGTTTGTTTCTGGTGTATAACAAAGTGAATCAGCTATATGTATACGTATATCCCCATATCCCCTCCCTCCAGGTGGTCGCAAAGCACCACGCGGATCTCCCTGTGCTATGCGGCTGCTTCCCACTAGCTATTTCACATTTGGTAGTGTATATATGTCAATGCTACTCTCTCCCTTCATCCCAGCTTACCCTTCCCCCCCCCTTGTCCTTAAGTCCATTCTCTACGTCTGTGTCTTTATTCCTGTCTTGCCCCTAGGTTCATCAGAACCATTTTTTTTTTTAGATTCCATATATATGAAACATGCATTTTTATTATTCACTGCTTTTAAAGAAATGGCTAACATCTAACATGGCTATTAGCAGTTGTAAAATTTTAAACATCCCATCATAAAATTATCTTTTTCTCTCTACAGTGGCTATGAATGTACAGCTTGTAGAATTAACATTACTGAGGTAGAAAAAAAATGAGAACCCAAAGCAGATGAAGATGGAATATGTCTGTACCATTATTCATGGTCTAGAACCTCAGTGTTTGATTTTGGTTCATCTAATATTTTTCATCACATTATTTTGGTGTAATTTCTTTACAATGCTTTCTAAAATCTCTAATTTACTAAGTTATAATTGTTTTTAACATCTTTATTGGAGTATAATTGCTTTACAATGGTGTGTTAGTTGCTGCTGTATAACAAAGTGAATCAGCTATATGCTTACGTATATCCCCGTATCTCCTCCCTCTTGCGTCTCCCTCCCAGCCTCCCTATCCCACCCCTCTAGGTGGTCACAAAGCACCGAGCTGATCTCCCTGTGCTATGTAGCTGCTTCCCACTAGCTATCTATTATACTTTAGAAATCTTTCTCAGTGGAAAGATTAATAGAAGAAAATTCAGGATACCGTCCCCCTGCCCCCGCCCAAAAAAAAAAAATACTTGTAGGTTTACTGCTCAGATTCTAGTCAACAGCTGTTGCTGGGTTTTCTTTTTACTTTTATCAAGATATATATAAAACTGTCTTTTGAATGTTTAGTTTGAAAGTTACCAATTTTGTGAATCTTGATTTCAGACAAGTCAGAAGCACCAGAATAAACAGATAGTCTCAATTAACTATCACTTACAAAGCACAGTCTAGTGAAAAATATTTCAGACCATATTCTTTAATCGGGGACATAAAATAATAAATGGTATCCTCCAACATAGATAAAAATTCAGAAATAAATTATAACTATGGACTACAACATAATATTAAAAGAAAGTCTTTTTGTGAGCACCCAGATAATTCCTCCTCTGTATATGTGACACAGAAGCATTTTCAGCTTTCAGGTTTCGACAAATCCTGTTGTAACAACAGCTCCCTCCCACCCCTGCCTCTCTTTTCTGAATTTTCCCCCAGCTCAAAAAATGAGATGGGGAACCCGGTATTTATCTCCTGGCACCACCAGCAGTTTTCCCTGCTCGGATTTCTACATTGCTCTTCATTTGCTACTTGCAAGTTAACCTATTGGAGCTTCATCACTAATATTCAGAAGCTGTGAACTGAGCCTCAGGTATGTGGCTCCTCTGGGGTTCAACTGAAGACAACTGACAGAAGAGAGTTAAGTCACTGAAGGCTACTGACAAAAGGTATGGAAAACGAGAAGCTTCCACAATGCTTCGGGACCTAAATATAGATCTTCAAGTATAACTCGGTTTGAACTGTACATTGTAAATCTGTTTTTAAATACTAGATTTGATATAAATAAATCTTGTCTGGAAAACTGACTTTACATTTTAACGAAATCCAGTTCAGAATTTCTTTGGGAAATAGCTCATAAATTTAACATTATAGGTTCTGTTCTATATGCAACAGATTTTAGAACCACGAGAGAGTTCTCATTTAGAACTGTTTTCCATGCTTACTTTCACAGCATTTCACCACCATCACCACCACCGCTGAAACAAAGTATGTCTTTATTCCCTACGAGACAGAAATCTGAGAGAATAGGCCACAAACTGTACCATGCTTGTGGCTGGAGGGGGAAAAAAAAAAAGATTTCACAGCAATATAGCTAAGATGCCAGTATATTTTTATAAAGGGAAAAGAGTGACCTTCATTTTGGAGAACAAATTCTTTCTGCATAAGTTCTCCATGCAGAAGAAAGCACTTAAAGTCCACTATTCAATAGTAAGTGGGCCCCATGCTAACTGAATGCAATGTCTTATTGTTTACACCGAGTTTGGCCATCTGTAATTTATCACTGCCAGCACTTGTTAATTAAGATGAACAAGCTGTCTCCAAGTCTGAATTACACTGGAATTTATAAAATGTATTGGTTAATGGGAAGAAAAGAGTTATAATTGGGAAGCTGAGCAGAGACTGATCAACACATAAAGGTTACTCAACCAAAGGAAAAAGAAAGAAAGGAGATGCTCGCAGGGAATGCTAACAGCAGTCTCGCTCTTGAAGAAGCCCTTAAGCCGAAAATGGTCCGGGAAGGCAGTAATTGAGTGAGCTGGCTGGAGTCTGAAATGTTAAAACCCAAACCTGAAAACAGCTATTATGAAACTATAAACATGTGCTTCATTTTTTTTTTTCTAGAAACTTTAACTTTCGTTCTATTTTGGTCTCAGATATGAAAAGAAATTTGGAAAACAGAAAAAGAAGGAACTGTAGGATGACAGGCAAAGCCAAGGCACTTTGATGCTCAGAGTGAAACTGACTCTAAGAATTCAAAATCTCAGGGAAATCTCCTGAAACTAGAGAATTTACATTTTAAGATTATGAACAAAAATAGAACAATGGAATTCAGACAGCCCAGGATTTAAGCTCTTAGGGAATCAATGTTATGCCTGTATTAACTATACAACTGTATTAAAAGTACCACCGGCGTGGATTCACATCACTGCAGATACGTCACGAAAGCCAGGCATCAACCTCCCTGGCGAGTCTCTGAAGCTACGCCACTTGCTCATTTGCTCTATCAATTCCCTCTGGAGTCTTTTTTTCTGTGTGAGAAAGGGAGTGAGTGAGGGGATGATTAATGGTGCTTTGTCTCTAGATGTAGCATTCTCCCTGCTTCCAACAGGAAGTACACAGGAGGATTTCACCCGGAATTGCTGTGGTAAAGGGGGACAAGGGTGCAAGGTGCAGTGAGGTGGGAAGAGGTGGGGAAGTGGGCACTGCCGATCTTGCCGCTGAGGTCTGTGTGGCGTGGGGCGATCTACTACCTAAGTGTCCTAATCTGAAACAACACTGATGGCCAAGATTACATCTATGGTTTCCTTCATCTCTAAGTTCCTATGAAAACAAATGAAATCGGCCTAAGGAAGGAAGAGAGAAAAAAAAAAAAATCCAGATGTCATTAAATATCAAGTGTCACGTGACATAATATAAATTTTAGAAATACTAATAACAATGTCATTGTAATTTACTGAGTACTTTCTATGGGTTAGATATTGTTCTACACCCCTTAAAATTCTGTCATGTATATGAAACTCCATGATATAGACACTATAATCCTCCCTGCTGTCCAGAAGAGAGTACCGAGGCACAGAGAGGTTCTGGAAAGCCAAGATTTGACCCAAGTGCTTTAGATTCAGAGCTCATACTGCCTTTTGTGACAAATATATGAATCATGATAGAGCCATTCTAATACATCACTCAAAAATTCAGAAACACAAAAAGGTCAATATTGCTGTATTTCAGAAACCATTGTATTTTCCTCAAAGAAGGCAGTAAGTACTGCCTGATTAAAACACAGCACGTCACAAAGGAGGTACTATCTATTCCCTCTTACTAAACGGAAGGAAGGAAGGGAGGGAGGAAAAAAGTGTAAATTATTTTTGAATCTCTCTCATACAAATAATGATGTGGTTACTTCTGGTATGTATTTGCAAGATTCAATGTCACTACTTCTGAATCGTTTTGAATAACCGGTTTTGCAGCAGACTACTTCATTTGGGTCAGGGAACGATTCTATTCCCAACTAGAAAGGATCTCACATTCTCCTAAGCAAAAGACAGTGGCTTAATTGTTTCAGTTTTGAGTAAGCTGTACCTGAAGGGAAACAACTGCTCACTTAGGTAAGGATTTTGCAAGCTGGAAATTAGAGATAATCATGCCAGTGCCTTTGATTTCTTTTACTACTTTCTTCTCCTTCTTAAACAATTCACCTGGGCCATGTGAATGACACATGGGGAGTGTTTGATACATTTTTAAAAATAAAATCATTTTTTGAATGCTTCAAACTTTTCTAATATATATTTATAAATCCTTTTTAACAGGTGGGTTTAAACTATTCTTCCTTATTACCTATAGAGTATTTTAACTAGAAATAAGTTTTTAAAACCTGTAATACTATTAAAATTCTATATCAGATATCGTACAGCTGGCGTTCCATGTCTAAATCTCCTAACAAGGCACACAGACAACTTCAGCAGAGCTTAAATTTTAAATAAAAGAACGAAGTGGACAGCCCTCTCCTTTATGCCATGTATCAAGCACCACCCAACCAAAATCACTCAGGACAATGGCAGCCTCTGTGGGCCTGGTGTGAGCTTTTCTCCTGGGAAGCAGTGTCCTCATCCACTGCTGGGACCTATTCAGATGGGTTCTCAGCTCCCACTGTGCACAGAAGTCTTTTTGTTTTTTCTTTCTTTCAACCCTGATTTTGTCTTCTTTCCCCAGCCTTTTGTTACCTGGTTCTCTACTGTACAGAAATAGCTACAATTCTGAGCGAGAGCCATCAGGATTTTCTAGGAGGACAAAGGTAACGGTGACGTTATGATCTCGGCGGGTCTCCAGCTCCTTGCTTTTGCCCTGGCCTTATCTGGGGTCTCTGGAGTGCTCATGGCCACCCTGCTGCCCAACTGGAAGGTGAATGTGGACCCGGGCGCCAACATCATCACAGCCATCGTGCAGCTGCAAGGGCTGTGGATGGACTGCACGTGGCATAGCACCGGGATGTTCAGCTGTACCCTGAAGTACTCCGTCCTGGCCCTCCCCACCCACGTGCAGGCCGCTCGGGCCGCCATGGTCCTGGCCTGTGTCCTGTCTGCTGTGGGGATGTGCACCGCCACAATCGGGATGAAATGCACTCGCTTAGGAGGGGACAGGGAAACCAAGAGTTACGCTTGTTTTGCTGGGGGAGTCTGCCTCATGTCTGCGGGGATCTCTGGTTTAATACCGACGGTGTGGTACACGAAGGAGATCATAGCCAACTTTGTGGATGTGACAGTTCCAGAAAGCAACAAACATGAACCCGGAGGAGCTGTCTACATTGGATTCATTTCGGCCATGCTGCTGTTTATCTCTGGCATGATTTTCTGTATAAAAAAGGATTCGGAGGTTTGGCTCCACCCATCCAAGCAGCAGCACGTCCCCACCACACAGCCAGAGGACCGTTCAGCATACAGCCTGAAGGATTATGTGTGAATAACTGTGTGATGCACATGACTTAAGTGCCTGCTGTGATTTCTGTCTTTATTTTAGATTAAATACAAGAATTGTGCTTACCTTTCTCTACAAAGAATGTAAAATACTTAAAAAATGAAGTTGTTCAAAATGCCAACAAACTTCGTGTACAATTTATCTGTTTTAGATGATTTTTCCATTATTGTTGTCATGTTTTATCTAAAGGTTTATAATGGAAAGAGGTTCTGATTCTATTAATAAGGCAATGGAATTGAGGGCTTTTTTTTTTTTCCTTTTTAAGATAAATTGTTGATACATCTTCCTAACTGGTACTTCACTGGATTTTATAAAAGAGCTCCACTGCCAAGTATAAAAAGCACCTTGTCCTGGCGTTAACCCAGGATACCCTCTGCTTTTGCTCCCTTTCCTTGGCAACCCCACAGTCACCTGCTTCTGTTTTCAAGCCCCTCTATAGGCCTGCGCCTTACGACGCAGGGAGGAGCTGCCCGCTCCCTTCACAGGATGCCCAAACAGGCCACCCCAAGTCCCCACCTACTGTCATCTCCCCGGCTCTGTTGACATTTTAGGAAAAATATCTCCATATAATATGGCATTCAAAGATTAGGCAGAAATAAAGAAAAGAAATTGGTAAATGCTACCACAGCAAAGCAAAACCAAACCAAACCCAAACTGAAATCTCTAGGACTTGTAAAGCATCAAGTACAAGCTAAGTGAGAACATGAAGAGTTTGTTTTAAAATGGCTTAAGAACTGCCCTGTTCTGGCTGCTAATAAGAGGATTCTCCAGATTAAGTTCACTTTCCTCTATCGTTCTTGATTTACCCCTATCATTTAATATCGCACTGATTAGTATCTGGATGATAAAGGTTACTTTCAAGTTGTCATTTTTTTTTCTTTTAGGTTTGACTCATGTTAACAAAAATGTTTTTATAAATGAGCTGCTTCAATTGGTTAATGGATGTGAAAAGAATTCTTAAAGAATAAAAGACGCTTTAAAAGATGTTAAATTATGATATGTAATTCAAACACTTTATAAGAAAATAAAAATTGAATTTTCTAATGTGCAAAGGTAACATTGTACACTGTTGTTTCTAACAATTTATTCATTTACGCTTAGGTATTGTTCATAATACAGTGGTAAAGGGGAAAAAGGCTACTTCATTGTACATTAATAACTCATGAAGTGGGAAGTTATCTTTTATGTGAGTAAATAATTTTGGATTGTGCATACAGACCTACAGACTAAAATGTTTTATACCTATTTTATTTGGTAGATCATCCTCTTCTGTATCATCATTACATATTAACAGAATGGCTAAAATAAAGGTACGATTTCACATGGGAATTAGGAAGGCATTGAAAGTATATACTCCTGGACTTCCCTGGCGGCGCAGTGGTTAAGAATCCGCCTGCCAATGCAGGGGACACGGGCTTGAGCTCTGGTCCGGGAAGATCCCACATGCCGTGGAGCAACTAAACCTGTGTGCCACAACTACTGAGCCTGCGCTCTAGAGCCTGCAAGCCACAACTACTGAGCCCATGCACCACAACTACTGAAGCCCTAGAGCCCGTGCTCTGCAACGAGAAGACACAGCAATGAGAAGCCCGCGCACCGCGATGAAGAGCAGACCCTGCTTGCCTCAACTAGAGAAAGCCCGCGCGCAGCAACGAAGACCCAACGCAGCCAAAGATTAAAAAAAAAAAAAAGTACATATATTCCTTTTGAGCGGTCAAAATACTTTCTAAACAAATGCCATCTATATTTTTAGCTATATGACTTGAGAATATACTGACTTCACTGACGTCTGAGGATTTCCATCATAGCCTATAATTTTGCAGAACCCTGTTGCATATCTCTTACCTCCAATAATTTTGTTCATTTCATTGTGCTTCATACATATAAAAAACGTGTCATCTGCAAAAATGCAATTTTGTTTCTTCCTTCCTTGGATTTATAATACTTATTGCTTATTTTATTCTTGAGTACATATGAAAGCATAACTAATGTTAAATTAGATTATAACAGTAAATACTCTTATTTCTATTCAACACTTATTTTATCTGATTTTTAAGGAGGACAACTCAGGTATTTTTTTCTAATTATAAAACTGGTTTTTAGTTTACATATTTATTTCTTTTACACTCATCTACTTTCAAAAAGCATTTGAGTCAACTTACAATAAAGCTGCTGGTCCAATAAACAGAAAAACCAAAAGATAAAGAAGAAAGGTTAAAATGACAAAGAAAAGGAAGAGAGAAAGAATGCTATTAAATAATCCTGGTTGAAGGTTGCTGAAGCAATTACATATGAAATGTAGTTTAAAACTTCCCACACACCAAGTCGGAGAAGGCCACATAAGGAATCTGATAGTTTTGTCTCCTGGAGGAAACCAACAGAGGCCGTTGCTGCTGCCACACTGCCCTGCCCCCCCATTCCCCAGCTGTTCTGAGCGCTGGGTGCTAATGGCTCATAGATGTGGAGCCGCCTCTACTACAAGGTGAGGGCACCAACTGTTCCTAGGAGGTGGCCAGGAGCCAGACCGACTGACAATGGTACAACAGCCGCCCCTTGCCTCAAGGGAGGACAAACCCTGTGGGGCCGTTTGTGCCCCAGCGCTCCCCTTCAGACCTTACCCTGGGACCCCCGTGGGACCAGGCTGAAGCTGCGTCTCCAAGCGCAACAACACCCTTGCTTAGCTTTTGCCCTGCCTTGGCCTGCTTCCCTCACTCCTCCTCTTCAGAGTCTCCTCAGTACATCACTTTCCCAAAAATCCTTACCCCAATCTCTGCTTCTAGGAAGCCAGACCAAATACAAAAGAGTATTAGTTAAGCAGAAAAATATTAGTCTTCTGACCTTATGTCCAAAGGATTTTCAAATACAGGGTAACAGACAGAAGTAACAGCCTCAGTATCAGATTCAAAAAACACAAAAGCATGAAAAATGGCTCTTTCTCATGTGGACCCATCCATTTACTAAGCTTATTTGACCAGAGGTCGAGGCCTCAATAGCTGGGGGCTCGTAGCTGAAAGCTTCTAAAATGCTGTTCTCAAAGGTCATGCGTGGATGCCCCAAAGTGCTGACCTTTTCTTTACGTCACAGGTGTAGCATCATTAATTCATCTAAGATTGTATTGACACAACTTACGCTTTAAATCTGTACCATGTTTGGGAGTTACTCGCTCCATGTGCCATACTTCTAAATAGGCAAAACTATATATAAATTATATGTATGTCTTAAAAGTTATAATCCACATTATTATATCAGGATATAACAACTTAGTCCATAAATATTTGTTTATAATCATAACAGTAAGATCTACCTTTCACTGACTGCCTCCCTGTGTGAGATACTCCTGTTAGGCACTGTATATTGATTATTTCTATTCCTCACCAACAATCGCTTTTTGGAACGTCCTGGAATTTGTTTTTCTTGACTATTTTTAATCTGGGTGTTGGCTGAATCCACCAATGTGGAACCCGTGGATACGGAGGGCCGACTGTAATGTGCAGGCTAGTTGAAATAAAAATTACTGTGGAACCCCAGAAATATATAAATTCTCAGGGGTCTTCAGATGCCAGCTTGAGAAACTTCAGAAACAAGTCTTACGTTCTCATGGAAGCATTTTTCAACTGTGAATTTGCACTGCAAAAGAGACATTTTGTTTTCTAATTGGTAAAATAATTTTATGAACTCAACAGTGAAATTAAAATACAAAATTTAAAGAATTCTAACTTAAAAATCCATATACTACAAACTCTAGTAGTTTACGAAACATCAGAGTAGACCAGTTAGTCTAATTTTAAGAACCTAAGAGGCTGTGTTTTCTGTAAAGAAATTGGGGTTCAAACTTTGGGGACTGGGCTAGGTAAGTTAATGAGAGGGAAGAATCTGCCAAGAATTGAGCCCAACTACTTAGGAGCAGCATGTAGTTGTAATAGCTCCACAGCTGTGAGAGTTCTGCCATTAAAGCTTGATTAAGTTAGTTAATTTAAAGACCGATAATTAGAAGGGTTAACCGATTCTCACAGGAAAAATCCTAAGATGGTTATAAATAAGCCCTTCTTGTTATATCACACAGGAAGTTCTCCATATCTATTCTTAGAGTTTGGGTTGAGAACAAGCACTGAAGTTTAGTAAATTTTTTCTGAGCATATTTTACCTGTGTTATGCTTATGACTTTCTCTTCTTGCGTTTAAAAGGGTTTAGCCAGAGGGACACCCTTGTACTGTTATTTTTATCATCTCTGTACGAACTCTTCCCCATTCTTACTTAAGAAAATGAATTTTTAAAGATTTGCTCCATGTAACTATCAGTCAAATATTTTCTGGCTTTCCTCAGAGCATTCCCGATTTGCCCTAATATGGTAAAACTACTTCAGAGCAGCAGCATATTTTTTTACAACTAAAATTTAATCATTTGATTGATTGTTTTCCTTTATCATAATACATTCTCTCTCCTCTTTGCTTTCCTGGATTAAAAATAAATCCTCCGCATGTAGTATTTACAACATGATGAAAAGCACATACAGAAAACTGCTATGAGTATGTTTAATTTGCCAAAAAGCAAACATCCTCAATAAAAAGAGAATCAAAGACATAGCTGGCTTTTTAACGAATAATAGTTTCATAAGACCTTAATCCTGGAGGAAGAGTACTTTAACTATATGTGGATCTTATCCCTAAATCAAAGATAAAGTTGACAATAACTTCTAAACACCATCAATTACTCTCAACTAGGTAACTAAAACAAAGAGTTAGAAACTTTCCACTAAAAATATTCTAATATCTACCCTGAGAAACCCTTGGTACAATTTAGATGTCTAAAGATTCTGTATTACAGCAATCACCATAACTTTAAAAGCCTAAAAGTGAAGATAGTGGTTTCTGATATAACTGGCTCTTATACTGCTGAAAAAGTTATATACACATATATATGCACTGCGAGAAGAGAGAAGGCTATATGGTGACTTGGTTTTCTTCATTACAATGGCCACCTATTCTAGGATAAAAAAATCCCTGAGAGCACCACTGTGTTAAATCTGATCATGATCTATATCTCCAATCATTAAGTTCTGTCTAGGATCTAATAGGATCTATTATTTTGGAAGAAGTCATTTACAATATCTGAAAGCTTGAGATGCTGAAGGGAGGTAATACTGACCTTGATTTAGAAAAAGCTGACAATTAAGTTTGTTATAAAAGTGGAAGATGGACTGAATTCCTAAAGTCACCCGAAAGCGTGGCTAACTGTGGTCGACAACATGGCAGAGGACGTGGAAGGTGGCAGCAAAGGCCATGGCGATGCCTCAGATCACGGTTCAATTTGTACAAACAGGTCAAACGCTATTGGTCAGGGGCTCCATTCTAAATCTATAACTTACGTCTATACCTAAATCTAAAAACATGATTTTTTCATGATATCTACTTATATTAGTGAATGTCAAATAACGTAAGGGAAACTTTGCAAGACTTGAGAGTTTCAGCAAGAAGAAAGCTGTTCCTCACTAGCTGTGCACTCCCTGAAGGCAGATGTCTGACTGGGCTACCGCTCCTGTCACCACCCCCTCTCTGCCTAGCTAGGGCTTTTCATGCGGCTGGGGCTCAGGATATCTTCAATGAAGAAATAAATAAGTTTTTATAGCACACGTCCTGTAGTAACTCATCCAGCAGTGCTTTTGCTAAACTAGACACTGGCTTACTGATTTGTACTTTTGTCAGAGAAGCCTTGGTTTCTGTAATTAGCACTTACTCTTCTGTGATTAGCATATAATAGTCAGAGTCTAGTTTAATATCCAACTAGTTTTCCACAGATGACTGATCACAAGTAATACTGTCAAAACAAGGTCTCTCAAAAAAATGGGGGAAAAATCATGATAAATATAATATGTTCGGATCTTTACAGTGACATCAGCATCCTGGCAGCACGACTTGTCTCTCTTTCTCTCCCCTTTTATATACAATTCATCATTCGTAAACGAACAGAAAAAAGTGCCTCTGCACGTTACACCGGACAAACCAGGAGATTTCCACCCACCTGTGCTTCAGGAAGTAGACAGACAGGACCGGGAATGGGGCTGTGGACCCCAGGAAGGCAGTGAGTCTGCCCCACACCCAGCACCTTGATGGGGGTGGGGTGGGGGGGAAGTGAGACTGGCGACTGAAAACCGCAGCAGACGCTCAGGGAGACAGAACTTGCAGAGGTCCAGACAAACAGAGGGAGAACCAGGCACGCCACCAGAGCGTGATAAAGACAAGCGTGGAGCTGAGAAGGAGGAACTCAGGAGTGAGCCCCCCTCCTTCCCTAGAGCGACACAGCAACGTGCTGGGCTTTCACCAGGACAGTGGTGACCTCGCTTCACAGAGGAGGTGGAAAGAGAAAGGGGCGAGTAACTGACCTCCCGGCTGCCCAGATCGCAACTAGATGGACCTGCTTCTCTCCAGCAGCATCTGGATTTCTGAGGAGGGACCTCCATGACTGGGACGAGGGAGAGGAAAGGGAAAGAGGCAGACAGGAATAACAGAGTGCATGGAAGGTGCTGTTCTCTGCTGTCTGCCTTGGGATTTCAGCAAGGGGTCTGCCATGGACCTCTGGGCGGACCCCCACTCGAGGACCATCCCTACTGGGCTGTGAGCACTCAGAGCCTCAGGTACTAAGCCCAAACCTTCCGCCGCTCTGCCACCGACTTTTTCTGCCGAACTTTTTTTTTTTTTTTTTTAACACCCCCTTCAGAGTGCAGCCCCAAAGCCAGATCAGGTCAAGAGAAACCAAAAACTTGAGCTATAGCGCCACCTTCTGGAAAACAAAAGAAGGGTTTCTATTTGCCAGTCTTATTTTAACAAAAGTAAAACTAAGTGTGCTACTTCAAATGAGATGGCAGAGGCACAATTCATCAAACACGATGAAAAACTGGTAATATGGCATTCACAAAAAGAAAATGATAATTCTCCAGTAACTAAACTCAAAGGCACAGAATACTGTAATCTAACTTACAAAGAATTCAGAATAGCTGCTACGATGAAATTCAGTGAGCTACAGATAAACTGAGAAAGGCGATTCGATGACCTCAGGAACAAAATGAGCAAAAAGAAGGAGTTATGTACCAGAGAGATTGAAATTTTAAAAAAGAACCAAATTCTGGAGCTGAAGAATTCAATGAATGATATGAAAAATACATTAGAGAGCTTAAGAAATAGGGCAGATCAGACCAAAGAAAGAATTAGCAACTTGGAAGACAGGAATTTAGAAATGACTCAGGGGTGAGAACTAAGGTTTTTAAAAAGTGAAGAAATCCTAGGAGAGCTATCAGATGTGATGAGAAAAACAAATATAAGAATAATCGGTCTTCCTAAAGGAGAAGAGAGCAGAGAATGTATTTAGAGAATTAATTGCTGAGAACCTCTCAAACCTGGGGAAAGAATTAAGCATACATGTCCAAGAAACTAATAGAATACCCTATCACCTCAATGCAAAAAGACCTTACCCAAGATACATTATAATGAAACTGTCAAAAATCAATGATAGAGAAAGAACCTTAAATGCAGCGGTGGGGGGGGGGGGGGGGAAGTAACCTACAAAGGAATGCCACTAGGCTATCAGCAGAAACACTACAGGCCAGGAGAGAATGGAATAATGACATATTCAAAGTGTTGAAAGATAAAAACTGCCAGCCAAGAATACTTTATCCAGCAAAGTTATCCTTCAAGTATAATGAACAAATAAAGGCTTTCCCAGACAAACAAAAACTGAGGGAGTTCACCACTAGGTCTGCCTTGCAAGAAATGCTGCAAAGGAATTCTTCAAGCTAAAATAAAAAGACACTAATAACGACATTAAAGCAACAAAAGAAAGCGCACAATACTCTTGCAAAGGTGAAAAACAGAATTAGAAAACTTTATATTAGAATGGTGTGTTAACCACAATTACAGCATAAAGGCTTAAGGAAAAGAATATTAAGGAGAACTATAGCTATTACAATTTCTCTGTGAATCCACAGCATAAAAAGTGAGATATCGAAGATATAAAAGAGGAAGAGTGAAAGGATGGAAACTTTATAGACGAAGATAAGGTGCTATCAGCATAAAAAGAAGTGTCTTGTTTCTGAGATGTTTTACGTAAGCCACATGGCAACCACAAAGCCAAACTCGATAGTAGAGTCATGAAAGATAAAAAAGGGAAGACTGAGCAAATGACCATGGAAACCCACCACATTAGAAAGGCAGACAGAAACAGAGAGGCAAAAGAAACAATGGTGATACAAAACAACCAGAAGGCAAATGGTAAGATGGCAGCAGTAAACCCTTGTATGTCAATAATCACTCTAAATACAAATGGACTGCATTCACCAATCAAAAGGTACACAGTGACTGCATGGATTAAAAAACCAAAACCCAACTGTATGCTGCCTATAGGAAGCTCATTTCGGCTCTAAAGACACACATAGGCTCAAAGTGAAGGAATGGAAGTAGAAACCAAAAGAAACTGGGTAGAGCCACACTTGTATCAGACAAAATAGACTTCAAGCCAAAAAATGATAACAAGAGACAAACAAGGTTGTTATGTAATGATAAAAGGGTCAGTACGGGGCTTCCCTGGTGGCGCAGTGGTTGAGAGTCCACCTGCCGATGCAGGGGACACGGGTTCGTGCCCGGGTCCGGGAAGATCCCACACGCTGCGGAGCGGCTGGGCCCGTGAGCCATGGCCGCTGGGCCTGTGCGTCCGGAGCCTGTGCTCCGCAACGGGAGAGGCCACAACAGTGAGAGGCCCGCATACCGCAAAAAAAAAAAAAAAAAGGGTCAGTACATCTTGAAGATATTGATATAATAATGGTAAATATATATACACTCAACATTGGAGCACTGAAATATATTAAGCAAATACATACAAACCTTCAAGTTGCAAACTTTCAAAGATGTGAACGTGCCCCTGTGTGCCAGCTGTTGTGCTGTACTACTGTACTTTGCAAGGTACTGTAAGACTAAAAGTGTTTTTTAAAATTTTTGTGGGTTTTTTAATGTATTATTTGTGTGAAAATTATTATAAACCTATTACAGTACAGTACCATAGAGCCGATTGTGTTAGGTGGGTACCTAGGCTTTGTTGGACTTAGGAAAAATTGGACTTAAGGACACACTCTCGGAATGGAACTCATTCGTATGTAGGGGACTTACTGTACTAACATATCCAAAGGGAGAGATAGACAACAATGCAATAATATGCCACTGTCAGCAATGGAAAGCTCATCCAGACAGAAAATCAACAAGGAAATGCTGGAAACCATACTCTAGAACAAACGGACGTAAACATATAAAGAACATTCCACTCAACAGGAGCAAAATACACATCCTTCTCGAGGGCACATGGAACGTTTTCAAGTATAGATCACATGACAGGGCATGAGACAAATCTCAGAAAATTAAAGAAGATGAAAATCACACCAACTATCTTTTCTGACCACAATGGTATAAAACTAGAAATCAGCGAGAGGAAAGCTGGAAGATCTAAAAATACGTGGAAACTAAACACACTTCTGAACAACCAATGGGTCAGAGAAGAAATCAAAAGAGAAATAAAAAATTATCTCGAATAACAAATGAAAATACAACATATTAAAACCTATGGAATGCAGCAAAAGCAGTTCTGAGACGTTTACAGCAATAAATGCATATATTAAGAAATTAGAAAGATCTCAAATAACCTAACTTTATACCTCGAGGAATTAGAAAAAGAACAAAGCTAGCAAAAGAAAGGAAATAATAAAGATCAGACTGGAAATAAATGAAATGAAGCCCAGAAAAACAACAAAAGAATCAACAAAACCAAGAGCTGGTTCTTTGAAAAGATTAAAAAAATGGACAAACCTTTAGCCAGACTAAGATAAAAAGAGAAGACTCAAATAAATAAAATTAGAAACGAAAAAGGAGACATTACAACGGAGACTACAGAAATACATAGAACCATACAAGACTATTATGAAAAACTATATGCCAACAAATTAGACAACCTAGAGGAAATGGATAAGTTCTTAGAAACACACAACCTATCAAGACTGAACCACGAAGAAACAAAATCTGAACAGACCAATAGTGAGCAAAGAGGTTGAATCAGTAATCAAAAACCTCCCAAAACAGAAAACCCCAGGACCAGATGTCTTCACTTGAAAATTCTACCATTCAAAGAAGAATTAACACCAATCCTCTCAAACTCTTCCAAAAACAGAGGAGGAGGGAATACTTCCAAATTCATTCTATGAGGCCAGCATTACTTTGAAACCAAAGCCAGATAAGGATACCACAAGGAAACCATAGACCAATACCCCTAATGAATACATATGCAAAAATTCTCAACAAAATATTAGTAAGCCAAATTCAAGAACACATAAAAAGGATCATGCACCATGACCAAGTGGGATTTATCCCTGAGATGTAAGGATGGTTCAACATACACAAATCAAAAAATGTAATACATCACACTAATAAAATGAAAGATAAAAATCACATGATCACCTTACTAGATGCAGAAACAGCATTTGACAATTACAACAACCTTTCCTGATGAAAACTTTCAGTAGATTGGATACAGAAGGAACATAGTTCCACAGAATAAAGACCACAAACAACAAATGCACAGCTAACATTACACTCAGTGGAGAAAACCTGAAAGCTTTTCCTCTAAGATCAGGAACAAGACAAGGATGCCCACTATCACCACTCTTATTTATTTAAGAATATTGGAAGTCCTAGCTAGAGTGATTAGACAAGACAAAGAAAAGGCATCCAAATTGGGAAAGAAGGAGTAAAACTGTCACTATTTGCAGATGATATGATTTTGTACAGAGAAAATCCCAAAGACTCAACCAAAAAACTCTTGGAAGTAATCAACAATTTCAGTAAAGTTGCAAGACACAAAAATCAACATACAGAAATCAACTGCATTTTTATATACTAAGGATGAAACATCTGAAAAGAAACAGAACTATCCATTCACAATATCATCAAAAACAATAAAATACTTAGGAATAAATTTAATCAAGAAGTGAAAGACCTATACAGTGAAAACTACAAGACTTTGCTGAAAGATATCAAAGAAAACACAAATGGAGACATCTTATATTCATGGATTTGAAAAATGAATATTATTACAATGTCCATCCTACCCAAAGCCATCTATAGATTCAATGCAATCCCCATGAAAATACCAATGCCATTCTTTACAGAAACAGAAAAAAGAATTCTAAAATTTGTATGGAACCACAGATGTCCCTGAATAGCCAAAGCAATACTGAGGAAAAAAACAAAGCTGGAGGTATCACACTTTCTGAGATATCATACTTCCCGATTACAAACTATACTACAAAGCTACAGTAAAAACAAGACAGAACAAAACAAAAAACAGTAATGTTACTGGCACAAAAACAGACGCATAGACCAATGAACAGGATAGAGAGCCCAGAATTAAACCCTTGCTTATATGATCAACTAATATTTGACAAGGGAGCCAAGAGCACCCAATGGGGAAAGCATAGTTTCTTCAATGAATGGTGTTGGGAAAACCGGATAAACACACGCAGTGAAACTGGACTCCTTTCTAGGATCAAACACTTAAACACAAGATCTGACACTACACAACTCCCAGAAAAAAAGAGTAGGAAGTAAACTCCTCCACTTGGTCCTGGCAATGATTTTTTTTGGATATAACAACAAAAACACATAGAACAAAAGCAAAAATCAACAGAAGGGACCACAAACTTAAGAGCTTCTGCATAGCAAAAGTAACACTTCACAAAATGAAAAGACAAACTACAGAATGAGAAAAAAATTTTACAAATCATATACTGGATAAGGAGTTAATACCCAAAATATAAAAAGAACTCCTACTACTCAATGACAACAAAACCCCAAATAATCTGATTAAAAGATGGGCAGAAAAACTAAATAGACTTTTTTCCAAAGAAGATAACCCAATGGCCAACAGGTACATGAAAAAATGCTCGACATCACTAATCATCAGGGCAATACTAATGAAAATCACAATGAGATATCACCTCACACCTGTTAGAATGGCGATCAAGAAGGTAAGAGGTAAGTGCTGGTGAGGATGTGGAGAAAAGGGAACCCTTGTGCACTGCTGGTGGGAATGTAAGTTGGTGCAGCCACTACGGAAAATGGTATGGAGTATCCTGGCAAAATTAAAAACAGATCTACCATAGGATCCAGCAATTCAACTTCTGGGTATTTATCTGAAGAAAATGAAACCACTAACTCAAAAAGATACATGCACCTCTGTATTAATTGCAGCATTATGTACAATAGCCAGACAGGGAAGCTAACCTAAATGTCCATCGATAGATGAACGGATAAAGAAAATGTGGTGTATATTTTATATACATATATTATGGAATATTATTCAGTCATAAGAAAGGAGGACACCCTGACAACACAACAATCTGTGACAACACAGCTGGACCTTGAGCACATTATGCTAAGTGAGATAAGTCAGACAGAAAGACAAGTACTGTATGTTATCACTTACATGTGGAATTTTAAAAAGCCAGACTTGTGAAATGGTGGTTACCAGGGGAGGGGGGGACAGGAAGCTGTTTAAAGGTACAAACTTACAATGAGTCGTAAATAAACCCTAGAGATATAATGCACAGTAAATATAAACAATATTGTAGTATAATAAAACTTGCTAAGAGACTAGAACTTAATTATTTCAACTACCAAAAGAAAGGATAATTATGTAATAAGATAGAGGTGCCAATTATTGCTACAATGGCAACTATATTACAACATATAAATGTACCAAGTTAACGTGTTGTATACCTTAAATTTATACAATGTTAAATGTCAAATATATTTCAATAAAAATAAACAGATAATGTTTGATGTAACTTTAGCTAGAAGTCTCCATCAGAAATCACAAAGAAATACTGATTTCTTTTTTTGAGTATTGGGTGACCATATAACTCATCTTAAATACTGGGATACTTTTAAGGGTAAAAGGGGATAATAATAATAATGATAATAGCACCACCAGGGCAACATGGATAAACCTAGACATTTGGTCACACTATAGAAGGAGAAGAAAAATTAGAATAAGAACTATTCATACTGTGATGTTTATGATTCTCATTTAGGAGAGGTAAAGAAAAAGGTGTGGTACGGTGTGCATATAAGATCAGATTCTAGAGATAATTTCCTATGACATATCCTCACAGGAGCAAAGATTACAATTAAAATCCTAATTCTGGTATGCTAAAACAAACAAAAAGAAACTCACCTCCGGTTTGGGGATGAAAGCCTGACCTGGAATTGTCAAGATGTGCTGAACGTCGCAGAGGTACTGGGCCATGATGGAGAGGCGACTACGCTGCTTGCTTCCTGTACTGGCTGTAAGTCTCTGCACAAGGACACAAAGGAATTTTAGCAAGTAATTCATTCATTATCTATGAGCACTAGGTAGATTTTCTGAGATAAATTTTAAAAGCATAGGCTATCTGACATGATACAAAGCCAACATGGAGAATATTTTCCTCCAGTACTAACTGAGGTACATCTAAGAAGCGTGAATTATATCATATACCGTGCACTCGAAAAAATCATATAAGAAAACTTCCCTACCACTGGCTGTTGGGATTTTCAAACCACTGTTATATTATGTAGAAGATACTGTATGAAACAAGTAATCCATAAGTACTGATAAATGAAAAAGTTAGCAAGAATAATGAAGAGCTAAAGATGCTTTAATTTTTTTGTTTTTGTTTTTGTTTTTGTTTTTGTTTTTGCGGTACGCGGGCCTCTCACCGCTGTGGCCTCTCCCGTTGCGGAGCAACAGGCTCCGGACGCGCAGGCCCAGCGGCCATGGCTCACGGGCACAGCCGCTCCGCGGCATGTGGGATCCTCCCGGGCCAGGGCACGAACCCGTGTCCCCTGCATCGGCAGGCGGACTCTCAACCACTGCACCACCAGGGAAGCCCCAAGATGCTTTAATTTTATGAACTACCCCAATATCTGCATGAACATTTTCAGTGGTGTGCTTTTCTTTACTTAAATGTAATAAAACCTTGAATATTCAGAACTATTGAAGAATTGGCTGTTTTTGCAACTAATTTTTACAAAAAACTAGGAATTTATTCTTTTAAGCACCCAAACTTTTTTTTTTTTTTTTTTTTTTTGCGGTACGTGGGCCTCTCACTGTTGTGGCCTCTCCCGTTGCGGAGCACAGGCTCCGGACACGCAGGCTCAGCGGCCATGGCTCACAGGCCCAGCTGCTCTGCGGCATGTGGGATCTTCCCGGACCAGGGCACGAACCCGTGTCCCCTGCATCGGCAGGCGGACTCTCAACCACTGCGCCACCAGGGAAGCCCCAAACATTTTTATTTTAACATTAGGTATATTCAAATTAACTCATAAATACAATTTCAGCCAATAACCGAAAAGGATTTTTAGAAAGAACTTTAAATTCCATATAAATTTCATATGAAAAAGCAAAGGGCCAAGACAGCCAGGATACTCCAGAAGAACATCAGGAACTGGGGGAACAGGGGGCAGAGGCTGCTGTGTGGAGATGAGGTGGGGGGGACTCGCCTTGCCAGATATCAAAATTAAGGCAGTACGGTATTGCTAGAGGTACAAACAGACCAATGGAACAAAAACCTTAGAAAGAGACCCAAGCACATGTGGACATTTGAACTGTGACAGATGTGAGGTAGCAGCTGCCAGTGGGAAAAGGAAGGATCCTTCAGCGATACTGTTGTAAACAGGAATCTACAAGGAGGACAATGGAGGTCCATATCTCACATCACAACCAAAAATAAATTCCAAGTGAATTAACAGGAAGTGAAAAATTTTTAATTTTTGTAAGTAAATATCTATGACCCCCATGGTAAGGAAGAATTTCTTCATAATGAAAAAGCAGAAGCAAGAAAAGACTGATGTATTTTGTTCTATTTAAATTAAAAACTTCTGTGTAATAAAAACACTATAAAGGTAAGGCACAGACTGAGACAAGGTATTTGAAACTGATATCTGACAAAGGATTAGTGCTCAGAAGAACTCCTATAGCTCCATAATCAAAAGATAAACAACTAATAGAAAATATGATGAGAAATATGGTAAGAGCAACCCCAATGAACCATAACCATAAACTATGTGTAAGTAAATTACAGATTAGGGACCTGCACATTAAAACCGTATGAGATACAGTTTCATATTCATGAAATGAACAAAATTTAAACAACAGAAAAAGAACCTGACAGAACCTAATACTGGCAACAATACGGAGCAGCAGGAATTCCCATACGCCGCTAGTGAGACGCGAAATTGGCACAAGCACTGTGGCCTATGATCTGGCAATATATATAGCAAAGCTAAAGTTGGGTAAACCCTGATGATCCTTTAGGTCTACCTTTATGAATATATCCTAGAGACCTGCTTCACAGGGAGATATGTACAGGGATATTCACTGCAACATTATACGTAGGATCCAAAAAAAAGTGGAAAAATATAAAGGTCCATCAATAGGTGAATAATTAAACTGTGGTAATTTTGACAATGGAATGCTAAATAATAGTTACAATGAATAACAAGAGACACCAACATAAATCCCAAATAGAGTAAACAATAATTGACAGAAAATATGTACAGTATGACTCCACTCACCTCATAACTTCAAAAGATTATTTATTGTTTACTCTCTATGTGCATGTGTATATCTATCTATTTATATCTGTAGAGCAAGCAAAACATGTTCATGGGCATGATATCAATTTTAAGACAGTTCAATTCATAGGAGGGAAAAGGGGGATAGAAGAGGGCTCCAAACATATCTACTTCATTTCTTAAAAAGATATGAAAAATATGGCAGTATATTAAGATTGGACAAAGCTGAGTGGTGGATAAAACAATTAGGCATACTTATTTTTCTAAAATGTAGCCTGCTTCTCTATGTTCTTAGAACTCCCTGGACATTCTAAATCTCTTTTGAATGATAGAGTCAACATTACAAATACCAACAATTACTGGAATAATCCTGGGGCCAGGTATGCCTGTGCTGTGCCGTACTACTAAACAGTCAAAGACGGAGCGCTTTCTGAGTCACTGGGTTGGCCAAAAAGTTCATTTGTCCCCCCCCCGGCACCCCCGCAAGATAGCTCTAGTAGCACTCAGCTGTCTTTAACTGCATTCGAAACAGATTTGTTAGATTGTGATAGCTGTCGTATCAGCGTGCATTGAAAAAACCTTATCAAAACTGGTAAATTTTTGTGTAGCCATTTTAGTATTGAAGATTCAAGAAAAAAAGCGACATTTTCTGAATATTATGCTTTATTATTTCAAGAAAGGTAAAAACGGAACTGAAACGCAAAAAAAAGATTCGTGCCAGTGTATGGAGAAGGTGCTGTGACTGATCGAATGTGTCAAAAGTGGTCTGTGAAGTTTCGTGCTGGAGATTTCTCGCTGGACGATGCTCCACAGTCAGGCAGACCAGCTGAAGTTGATAGCGACCAAATCGAGAAATTAATTGAGAACGCAACATTATACCACCCAGGAGCTAGCCAACGAACTCAACATATACAAATGAAGTGCTGAAAATCATTTGCACCAGCTTGGTTATATTCAACGCTTTGTTGTTTGGGTACCACATAAGTTAAGTGAAAAAAACCTTGACTGTATTTCCGCATGCAATTCTCTATTTAAATGTAATGAAAATGCTCCGTTTTTAAAACAAATTGTGGTGGGTGATGAAACGTAGATACTGCACAATAATGTGGAATGGAAGAGATTGTGGGGCAAACAAAATGAACCATCACCACTCCAAAGGCTGGTCTTCATCCAAAGAAGGTGATGTCGTGTACATGGTGGGAATGGAAGGGAGTCCTCTATTGTGGGCTCCTTCCAGAAAACTAGACGATTAATTCCAACATGTACTGCTCCCAATTAGACCAACTGAGAGCAGTGCTCAATGAAAAGCGTCCGGAATTAGTCAACAGAAAATGCATAATCTTCCATCAGGACAATGCAAAACCACATGTTTCTCCGATGACCAGGCAAAAACCGTTACAGCTTGGCTGGGAAGTTCTGATTCCTCCGCCATATTCACCAGGCATTGCACCTTTGGATTTCCGATTACTTCAGTCTTTACAAAATTCTCTTAATGGAAAAAATTTCAATTCCTTGGAAGACTGTAAAAGGCACCTGGAACAGTTCTTTGCTCAAAAAGAAAAAGTTTGGGGAAGATGGAATTGTGAAGTTGCCTGAAAAATGGCAGAAGGTAGTGGAGTACATTGTTCAATAAAGTTCTTGGTAAAAATGAAAAATGTGTCTTTTATTTTTACTTAAAAACCGAAGGAATCTTTTGGCCAACCCAATATATTTACTGTGCTGGGTGTTTCTCTTTCCTGCTTCACTGTCACGTGTCAAACTCTAATAGTCCCTTTTACTTTGCTGCTTCTAACCAGCTGTGGGCATGAACACCACATAATTTGGCTTGTAAAAGCTTTGCCTTAGGTAAGATTTAAAAATAGGCTTTAATCTGAGATGCTGAGAAAATTTCCTATGGGCAAAGTTAACTGTAGATTTTGTAGCATATTTTGTTACTTAGAAGCCATCCCTCATCTCAACCCTTTTTACTTTAGATTACCTGGCTCTTGTCTGTATTTGGACAGTTAAAATTACCGGGAAGTCAAGTTAAGACAAGTGATGAGTGGCTACAGTATATATAACAAAATAAATTCTTCCCTTCTAAAATGTAAAGCCGAGAACTGTACATATTCTCATGCAAATATCAAAAACAGGGCTTCCCTGGTGGCGCAGTGGTTGAGAGTCCGCCTGCCGATGCAGGGGACACGGGTTCGTGCCCCGGTGTGGGAGGATCCCACATGCCGCGGAGCGGCTGGGCCCGTGAGCCATGGCCACTGAGCCTGCGCGTCCGGAGCCTGTTGCTCCGCAACGGGAGAGGCCACCACAGTGAGAGGCCCGCGTACCGCAAAAAAAAAAAAAAAAAAAAATCAAAAACAAAGACAAATAATGGAAGTACAGATTTAAGTTAAAGAATAAGCTTATGGATCAAATGGTCAAAAATATTTCTAGTTCTTTATAAAGAAAAAAGGAACTTTACCACTGGCATAAGATTCAAAATTTTTAAAATGCATTGTGCAAACCGGCAGCATTCAAAGCCGTTGTGTAAAACTAAAATGCAGCATGAACATAATCACAAAATTAGAAAATAAACCAAAAGAAATGCCCAGACTTAAATGATCTCATCCTGGATTTTCTTCCAGTATTTTACTTTACATCTGAAAGGTGTGTTCCCACTGAAGAGAATTTAAAAATCACTTTAACCAAAAAGCAAACCAGGGAGGCATGGGTGGTAAGCTAATTTGCTATAAAGACACACTTAAGTACAATATATTTCACCTAGAGTGCTATGTATCCAGTTATGCCAGGGGAAGGGGTGTCCTGATAGACACCTATCCAGTGTAACCCATCCAATCTTTGTAGCAAATACACACACAGGCTGTGGAGATGAAAATATGTGAATCACATCTTATAACTTAGAAGAAAGCAGCACACATACCTGTCCCTAATTTATTAAGGAAAAATTCAAGCCACAAACCAGAAAGCTCTGCAAAAAGATTGCATTAAACGCTAGCATAAGAGTTAAACAGTCGATCAACCACTCAAACATGAATTGATGTTTCTTTGATAGATGTACTGCAGGTAAAGCTATGAAAATTCAAACTCCATCACAGGATAGATTTGAAAAGCAAAAGCCCAGGGAATCAAACCAGGTAATTTTTCAGTAAAAAGAAAAACTCTTAACCCTTAAGCTTTTAAAAAATTCTGATTGAATATAAGAAAAACAACGGGTCCAAGAATTCACAAGGACAGTGTTATTTATTTTCCTATTCATCTAAAATAATTGTAAGTACAAATAGAAAAATTAGGCTTATACTTGAGAAGCTGCACAGCCAAACACCAGGGACGATGAGAACTAGATAATTAACGGAGAGGTGATTTCCTCCCCGCCAGGGATGTGACCATTCACCAGCCAGGGTCCCCTGGAGATGGCAGGAGATGAAGAGGCTGATGCTGGACCCAGAAAGAAAAGACCACAGGTCTGGCCACAGAAAGAACGTGAACATCGAGACTTCAGCAGAAAACATATGACCTGTGTTCAAGTTCAGCTTTCCCTGTAACTAGCTCCACAACCTGTGGAAGACATTAAACCACTTGGAACCTCAGTTTCATCATCTATGAGATTTGTTAAGGTCTCATTTATTGCTACACAGTCTGATTCTATTTTATGAGCTGTTAACTTTAAACTGTCTACACGCCTCATAATGTGTGAGCTGAATTCTTAAATTTACACCCTGTAGTCTTAAGAGGAACATGCTCATTTCTGTTCTGTAACTCACAAAGCCAAGCCAAGCAAATGTTTAAAAGTGCTTTCTGTGGCTAAATACAAAATTACAAATATGACAGTGTCAAGAACAAACAGAGTTTACATAAGACAATGCTGCTTAGTCTCCCACTGAAACTTTCACTTGCAAAAATCAGTCAGAGGAGCAGTGTTATCTACACTTCCAAAGCACTCCGTTAATTACAGACTCAATACAAACTCTTCTCAATATTAATACTAAAATCAACTTTTTGTTAAAGAAAAATAATTGCGTACGGTTAAGTGGAAGCAACACTATTATTAATAAGCACAACTGACACTCAGTCATTGAAAATGTTATCCCACCTCTTCAGCCTCTGTTCCTTTGCTCTTTCCCCCCAAAGAATCAGAGTACATAGTATTTTGCATTTCTATTGTGTTACTGAAGAACAGAAATACCATAATCTGTCAGCTGAGAAAGAAAAACCAAGGACAAATCCAAAAGCTGAGAAAATAAGAACTATTAGCATGGCCTCAATTCAAACCAACAGAAGAGAATGAACAGAGTCACGAGGAGGAGACGACTAGGACCTTAGGAAAAAGAGGATGTCATCTTAGAGTTTCTAACAAACACAAAAGGGTCCGAATTTTTGTGATGGATTTTATAGCCAAATAATCTAAAACAAAGTTTTTCCAACTGTGGCGTTATTGACATTTTGGGCTGGTTAGTGCTGAGTAATTCTTTGCTGTGGGGGACTGTCCTGTGCACTGAAGGATGTTTATCAGCATCCCTAACCTCTATCCACTAGATGCCAGAAGCATTCCCAACATTAAAAAACCAAAAACCTCAGAACATCCAGTATCTTGTCAAAAATTATCAGGCTTGCAAAGAAGCGGAAAAACGGGACACATAGCAAAGAGGGTGGGCAAAGTCAACTGGTAGAACAGTACAGAAATGACAGAGGTAATGAAATTAGTAGGCAAAGATCTTAAAATAGCTATTACAGATATTATACATATGCATAAGGATGCCAAGGAAAGCATGAACATAATGAGAGAAAGGGAAGATATAATAAGACTCAAATGAAACTTTTAGAGATAAAAATACAATATCTGAAATGAAAAATAAACTGAGTAAAATTAACAACGGATTAGACACTGCAGAAAAGAGTGGTAAATTTAAAGCTGCAGAATGATCCAGCATTGCCACTTTCAGGTTTATACCCTAAATAAATCTTGCCTATGTGCACCAGTTGACATCAAAATAGGAATGTTCATGACAGTTGTGATAATCAAACACTGAAACTAATGCAGGGTCCCGAAACAGGAAAATGGACAGATAAATCTGACAGATAAATAGTCAAAGAGTGGGTAGTAAATAGCTGTACAAATAAACTACAGCTATGAACATGAGCAGATCAGGATAAAAAGAATACACGTTGTATGAACCCACCTGTATAAAGTTAAAAAATGGACAGAACTAAAGTATATTAATTCTACAGATAAGAATCTATGCGATAAACTATGCAGGGAATAATAATTCGCAAACTCATGGTATAGATTATCTTGGTAGCAGGTGGGGGACAGGAGATGTAATCAGAATGAGGTATAGAAGAGGGTGTCAAAGATGTTTATAATTTAATTATTAACTTGACTTGGGTGGTAGAGATTCATATGTTCTTTTTATTAAGCCATACGTACACAAAGCCATGCATATACATTATATACTCGTTTGTATTTATATGTCATAATGACTTTTTTTAAAAATGCTTATAGTCTACAGATTCCCTCCTTAAACCTCTGCACTTCAAAAACTGCTCTCATCTGCTCTAAGGGTTTATTTTCTAGAGAGACAAACTTGGAACACTCCAGCCATGGGAATGCCTAGCAGGCTTATTAGCTGAATCAAAGTCTATCTATTGAATAATAAGACATGCAGCCGCCTTCCCTTTCTCAACTCCAAATTATCACATTCTTTTTATTTGGTAATTTGATCACATGATAAAATAGCCAGAAAAAGTTAAAACTTACCTCTGCCACTTCCTTTTGAAAAGTCAAAGTCATCTGGGTTCTGCCATAAGCAAAAGGTCCATTTCTATGAGAAACATTTTCAAGCCATTTGATAATCAGTGGAGTTGATACACTAAAAGGCAGATTTCCAATAATATGTACATTTGGAGGATCTGTTTGGCATAAGAAAAAAAACTTGGAATGATTATTTCATCAATATATTCTGAATACAATTTTAGCTAAGAGTAAAATCAAACTGGATATTAACAGCATCAAACAAAAATATACAAAAAGATATGGCTGAGTATTTTCCAGTCCATTTATTCTTCAGAAGCCGTGTTTTCTCACAATCCGCTTTGAATTATCAAGGGAAAAAAATCCTACCTAATTACTATTCAGTCAGTCAAAGTCTTCAGGTTTTGGCTTAGGAAAAATATGAAAAAGAACTGGTTTGAGGGAAAGGATCATTTGCTTTGGACATGATGAGGTCAAAGTTCCTATGGGGCACCCAGATGAAGCTGTCAGATACCTAGGCAGGGGATACAGGCTGGACATGAAGATTAAGTGTGTGCAGTATATACATGGTAAGTGAAACCACAGGCGAGGAGCAATCCAGGCAAACCTGCTGCATGGGAACAGCAGATTCCACCCCTTCCCCCCAGCTCAGAAACAACATGTAAGATGTGGCTGGAAAAATAACCACCAGCAAAGAATACTTAGAGAAAGCTCCCAACAATGTAAAAGGAGGAATAGGAGCGCCTGGTATCGGGAAGACAGGAGCAGAGAAATAGTCTAGAAGAGAGTAACAGTCAGATTAATGCCAGGGAACTTGAGATGGATTGAAGCAGGCAGTTAGGTCGGTTGTCACTGTGTCTGTGACGGGCTGGGCAGGCAGAAACCTGAAGGCTGGTGCCGAGAAGAGGACAGTGGGAGCCTGGCGTGCAGCGGCCAGAGACGAGGGGGGCAGCCGTGGGGGCATGCCAGAATCGCTCCTCCAGGTGTTCTGAGGGGTTTTATGGGCAAGAAACACACCCCATTTATCTATGTATTCCAAGGAGCTGGCACATAGCAGGTACCCAGTAAACACTGTTTGTGAATGAAGAGCACCTTGGTTAGGCATTGAATGTGACAGACAATGGAAATAAAGTTAGAAAGGTGTGGGTACAGCTTGGTTCACTAAAACACTTCTTTTTTCACCACTTGGAAAAAGTAACACTTTATAGTTCATTCCATCCTTATATGGTATCATAAAAATAGAAAGTTTATTTGAACAGAACCCAAAGTATCTGAAAAATATCGGGTAAATAAATTAGAATTATAAAATCAAATTACTTTATCTTACTTTGGAACAAAGTGAAAAAGCAGAAAAAAACTGCAATGTGCATTACCTATTTAATTCTATTCATTTAATTTTTAATATAAATATATAATAAACATTTATAATGTATAATAAATAACATAAATATTTGTGATCTAAATAATTACAAAAGAAAATAAGAAAACCAACCCAAAGTCACTTACCATCCTCCCACTGTCTTTTGAGACTTTCTGGAAAAGCATTTTCTAACTTAAATGTCAAGACATCTCCATGGACAATTCTCAGTTTTCCAGGTGCTGCATCAGAAAGCATCTAGTTTACAAAAAGGTCAATAAAATGAGCTCATACACTTTGGAGAAGAGTAGAACTATTTTTTTTTTCTTCAAGTCTGTGCATCGTTAAATAAATCTGAAAAGGAGACTAAGAATGATCATTAATGAACTAATACCATGCTGTGTCCACTGCCAACAGGCAACTGTGGTGTTTGACTTTCAACACATAAGAATGACTGGGGATAGTGGCAGATACTAGTATAACAATAGCTTATAACATCACAAGTAATACATTATCTTAATTCTGACCCGCAGAATGACTTGTATTTCTGTACAGATTTAGCAAAAACTCAACTCTTACCTGTCTTTTTAAATTACAGACTAAGCAGTCTCCCAAGGCAACAGAAATAAAACCAAAAATAAACAAATGGGACCTAATCAAACTTACAAGCTTTTGCACAGCAGAGGAAACCATAAACAATACAACCTACAGAATGGGAGAAAATATTTGCAAACGATGTGACCCATAAGGGCTTAATTTCCAAAATATACAAACAGCTCATACAACTCAACAACAACAAAAAAACCCAATCAAAAAATGGGCAGAAGACCTAAACAGACATTTCTCCAAAGAACACATACAGATGGCCAATAGGCACATGAAAAGATGTTCAACACTGCTCATCATTAGAGAAATGCAAATCAAAACTGCAATGAGGTATCACCTCACACCGGTCAGAATGGCCATCATCAAAAAGTCTACAAATAACAAACGCCGGAGAGGGTGTAGAGAAAAGGGAACCCTCCTACACTGTTGGTGGGAATGTAAGTTGGTGTAGTCAATGTGGAAAACAGTACGGAGGTTCCTTAGAAAACTAAAAATAGAATTGCCATATGACCCAGCAATCCCACTCCTGAGCATATATTCAGACAAAACTATAATTCAAAAAGATACATGCACCCTAATGTTCACAGTGGCACTATTCACAATAGTCAAGACATGGAAACAACCTAAATGTCCATCGACAGATGAATGGATAAAGAAGATGTGGTACATATATACAATGGAATACTATACTCAGCCACAAAAAAGAACGAAATAATGCCATTTGCAGCAACACTGATGCAACTAGAGATTATCATACTAAGTGAAGTCAGAAAGGAAAAGACAAATAGCATATGGTAACACATGTAGAATCTAAAATATGACACAAATGAACCTATCTTGAAACAAACAGAATCACGGACATAGAGAACAGACTGGTGGTTGCCAAGGGAGGAAGGGGGAGTGGGGAATGGAAGGATTGAGAGTTTGGGGTTAGCAGATTCAAGCTATTATACGTAGGATGGATAAACACCAAGGTCCTACTGTGTAGCACAGGGAACTATATTCAATATTCTATGATAAACCATAATGGAAAATAATATAAAAAAAGAACGTATATATATGTATAACCAAATCAGTCTGCCGTACAACAGAAATTAACACAACATTGTAAGCCAACTATACTTCAATTAAAAATTATTGATAAAAAATAAATTAGAGACTAAGGACATTATAATGAAATACTGAGAATTAATTAGGAGCAAATCATAGGAGAGATGGACTTAATTCAACTAAATCTTTGTAGCCTAAATATATACAAAGGATTCTACATATTACCAAGATCTTTAACTTAATCGACGACTAGAGTCAAACAAGCAGAAAGTCATGTGTTGTCGCCAAGCTGTACATGGCAGAGTCTGAATCACTTCCTTGACCAGAGTACCCCTAAAGTACTTCTGATCCACAGGCACTTGCAACCTAATGAATTACCCTGTATGGTTTTTTGTTTTTTTTTTTTTTTGTGGTACGCGGGCCTCTTACTGTTGTGGCCTCTCCCGTTGCGGAGCACAGGCTCCGGAAGCGCAGGCTCAGCGGCCATGGCTCACGGGCCCAGCCGCTCCACGGCATGTGGGATCTTCCCGGACCGGGGCACGAACCCGTGTCCCCTGCATCGGCAGGCGGACTCTCAACCACTGCACCACCAGGGAAGCCCACCCTGCATGTTTTAACAAAAGCTACCTCTCAGCCTATTTCTACCTTCCACTATTTGCTTTCCTTCCTCTTCCTTCAGTTTTTCTGAGTAAAAAAGAAAAATAAATAAAGGAAAAACGTACTCTTTCCTTAATCTTTTTTTTTCCCTCCATCTCATCCATCTTCGCATCACATCTTAAGAAATGCTCTTAAAATACTGAAGTGCTGGCACCTAACTAAAAAGAGCCTTACAGCTAAGCCATCTATAAATTTGCATTGTGTTAAGTGCCCTGGACCCAACACAAAGCTTGATTCTTTAAGTCCTTAGTTAAAAAACAAACAACAAAAAAAACAGATGCAATCCCTGAGCTTATAAAGCTCAACATGCAGGAGTGACTAAAATCAATGAAAATAAACACATCTAAAGTAGGTTACAAAGGAAGAGGTAACCCTCTACCCACATTAAATCTCAGCTCACGGAGCTCAGAGAACCTTGGCTCCAATTCAAGGAACTTTTGCCCTGAGCATCCCTTGGACCTTCTTCTCTAGCTCAATTAAAGCTAACTAATTCTCCTAACTCTCCTCTTCACTAACTGAGGCAACTGAGGATGGATGAAAGCACCACCACAGAAGCCAGAGAGGAGACATGGACCAGGGCACCCAGTTGTAGATCACTTACACCTTTGGGGCAGCAATGTGTCTTGCACATGCTTCTTGAGAGCACTGTGTATTACAATTATGTATACTTAAGTTTCTTTTCCCTGCAACAACATAGGTCCCTTAAGGGCACCTGTTTCTTATCTAGCTTAATATCCCCTACAGCTGCAATAGTACGCAGTAGTGCTTCATATATATTTGATGAATAAGTGAATGCTCAAATGGCATTCAGTTTTCTGTGAAGCTGGAATACTCCTCTCCTAGCCTGTGAGATTTGGGGCTCCCAAAATTTGTAGGGTCCAGAAACCTGCAAAGATTTATTTCACTGATAAATCAATTAGAAGTTGAGAAATGCATAGCTGAAATGCATATACTAATTAGAGGCTAAACATTTTAAGTCTGGGAATCATCTGCTTTGATACATTTAGCCATGGTAGTTCGGCAAAAATAATTGCGTACCTCTGATATTAATGTACTTATGGATTATTTTAAGTTACCAAGATTTGCTAAAACTTAATCTGATGAGTTCCAGACAATTAATCTTAGAAAATATAATAACCTCAATATACCATAAAAATAAAAAAGGAGATAGCTCTCTATGGGACAGGTTCTTACTGTATAAAAACTGTGTATTTAATGTTAGCATTTACCATCAATGAAGAACTTAAAATATTTTTCTATAATTATGCTTCACATAATTAAAACAAATAAGCATACCAAAAACTAAGAGGCAGAACTAAAAGTTTATGTTTCACATGTCAATATATAGAAAGTAATGAAGTAATCAGTAATTAAGATTAAAACAATGTAAATTTGGCTTTTTGGCATTAATCTACATGCTCTGATAACCAAGTATGAAGTGTTAATTTTTTCCACCTTGACACACACAGCTGCATACCAGAAACCTGATATAATACACATTCACCTTCCTTTTCTAAGTTTAAAGTTGCTTTTTTTTTTTGGATTCCCCTTCAGGCCTAAGTGTCAGTCTGTGAAACAGCAAGTCGTCCTGTCCTTTAAAAGGTCTACCGTTTCCAGGACCACTCTGTAGCTTAATCGTCCCCTTTCCCACTCCCCACTGCAGAAGGAATGAATGCTGGTGTTCAGTTTTATGGCAAGGCCCTGAAGCAATTATGGAGGCCAAAAAAAAGAAAATGCTATACAAACTGAAACGACAGCATGATTACAGACAGCAGCCATTTCAACACCTGATGATATTCAGCAATGACATAGAAAGACCTTCTAACTAACCACTAATAGAGGAAAATGTTTTCATCATCATAATGATGTTTGGGGAACGATGAAGGGGTGGGAAAGATCACTATTACAACCCTTCAAGAATAACACTTCAAAACATTGGAGGTGTTGCCTCATAATGTGCTCAAAGGCACAGCTATGAATGCACACACTTGATTACAGCCAAATGGGTATTTATACAGACACTCAAATTATTCTATCATTTTTATTTTAGTTTCCAATCCTATATTCTTCCAAAATGAGGCATGAGTAAGCTTTGAGTAAAAAATATTCATTAAATAAAGCTGTAAAAGAAGAAAGAAAGCCAAACCACGATAGGAGAAACATGCATGTAAATCGTGAGAGCTTTACATCGTAACAATCCTGGAGATGTTAGATCTCACAGCTGACATACTGAATTATATCATTTTCACTCAGTATTGGAAGTAATTATACCCAGTTTCCAAGAGATCATGTGTTTTTCTGGTATTAAGTTTTGTAAAGGGTACAAGGAACAAACAGAGAATGCCTTTAATAAAAGTGAGAAAACAAATGCAAAAGTATTCTTCACATGGTCACCTAAAAATCTCTCTCCTCTAACAAGTCAAGGTCTTAGTGAATGCTTTCTGTGGGGGGCAAGTAGCTATGGTCTAACTAGATAGTTTGCTGGTGATCTAATTTGATGAGGAAAGAACTTATACCCAATTATAAGGTACTTATGCCCAATTACCAATTCCTTGAGAAAAACTGTATCAAATAGCCATTTTGTATGTTTTATGCCACCTTCTCATGGTGAGGGGCTCATGGCAGCCAACACTGTACAGTGGGCTAAAGATTAATTACCCAGCCCAGTGATACTACCTTCCTTCTAACTTGCCACAAAGTAGGAACCCAAACACTGTTGAAATAAGGGCTGGACAAAACTGTTAGGCAAACTATATGATAAGGGATCTACAGTATGAAACACAATAGGTGAAAAAAAGTTTTTTTTATTATATAGAACACAGAGAAAAGACTAATGCTATTATTCAAAAGGAATTTAAGATAATGTTACAAATGACTTTTCTAAGGGTGAAGATTACAGCATGATTTCAAAAAGTCAGCCTGCTTTGCTTTTTAAACAGGACCAGAACATGTACAGTAGAAACTCACTTACTCAGACTCATCAAGGAATTAGATGTTTGATTTAATAAATTTTCTATTCAACCAATGTAACTCCTTTAGGTGTTAACATTTCTTCAACAGAAACACACAGGTGGAAATCTTTCTAAACTGTATTGCACAATTCTCTTCCTACCCCACGAACAATGCACCCAATTTCACCCTTTCTTGATGACTTGGGTCACTGCTGCCTGTAGAGCAAAGGCCTCAATGGTTATGATCCCTTAGTGCTGTGCTTTCTTTCAGTTTTATATTTGCTTTTTATAGCTTTTCTGCCACAGTAATAATTGTTACTTCCTGCTCTTGTCAGTGGGTCTGCTTCTAGCATTGATCTCTGTACTTACGACTTACAGTGGACTAGGAAAGCACTTTGGCTGTAAGTCACCTTTTGCTAATTGGTTGAGTGCTGTCTATGTTATGATTAACTACGGTTATAGCTATATCAAGTAACTTACATGTGTAAAGTATGTAATTATCACAACAGAAAGTCCTCCTTATTTAAAATTTGCTAGTGACGAAAGAATTTCAAAATTCTACTACCTCTGATTAAAAACAGCTCCTTTTGTCAGGATGACTAGATTACTTTATATGTCCCTTTACAAGACGACAGGGAAGGAGAATAGTTATAATAGTAACCGTTTATTGACTACTGGCAATAGGCCTGGCTCTTTACATAAATTTCTATCTATCCTTGTAATAACAACAAAAGATAACTATCATTCCCATGCTGCAGATGAGAAAGCTGAAGCTACAAAAGATTCAAAGGCAAGCTCAGGGTCACAAAGCTAGTGAGTGACATATATGATATCTGAACATCAGCCTATTTGATTCTCAGTGCCATGAACTCTCTACTTTGCCTATCAAGAAATAATCACTCTATTTACCTACTATAAAATCCCGGAGGTAATACTAACAATAATCAATGCCTTACTATCTCAAAAATTCCATGAAATAAACACATAACTTAACGGTCAGGAAGACTCCTAGAGCTTCTTACTCTGGTCGAGATGAAATACAGGAGACCAGATACATTCTTTTGCCTTAAATGAGAAACGGACAAAATAGTTGAGGCAATATTCAGACACTGGACAACAGGAAGTGCAGGAAAACCTGCAGATCCAAGAAGCTCTCACTGCCCCATGTGCAAGAAACATGAAGAAAATGACACCAAGGCACATCATGATGAAAATGCTCAAAACCAGTGATAAAGAAAAAAATCTTAAAAACAGCCAGAGAAAAAAGACAGAAGCAAAGATAAGAATGACAGCAGAGCTTCCCTGGTGGCGCAGTGGTTGAGAGTCTGCCTGCCGATGCAGGGGACACGGGTTCGTGCCCCGGTCCGGGAAGATCCCACATGCCGTGGAGCGGCTGGGCCCATGAGCCATGGCCACTGAGCCTGCGCGTCCGGAGCCTGTGCTCCGCAACGGGAGAGGCCACAACAGTGAGAGGCCCGCGTACCACAAAAAAAAAAAAAAAAAAAAGATCTTGAGATGGGGAAATAAGCCTAAATTATCCAAGTGGGTCCAATGTAATCACAAAGGTGATGAGAGGCAGGAGGATTAGAGGCAATAGTAGAGATGTAGAAGTGAGAGGTACATGAGCTAATGATGGCAGGTGGCCTCTAGAAGCTGAAAAAGGCAAGGAAACATTCTCCCTTGAAGCCTCCAGCAGAATACAGCCCTGCTGACCTTGCTTTTAGACTTCTGACACCCAGAACTGTAGGATAAAAATTTGTCACTTTAAGCTACTGAATTTGTGGTAATTTGTTACAGCAACAATAGAAAACTAATACATAAGGCAGAGATGGCCAGAGTGGTGGGAAAAATGCAAGATCCACTACACACTTGCCTCTGAGAAACACACTTAAAATATAAAAACAGAAATAGGTAAAAAGCGTGGAAAAGATATACCATTCTAACACTAATCAAAAGAAAGACGGAATGGCTATATTAATATCAGACAATGTAGATTTCAGAGGAAAGAATATCACCAGGGATCAGGAAGTTCATTTCAAAATGATAAAGAAGCCAATCCATAACAAAGATATAACAATCCTAAATGTTTATGCACCTAAAAACGGTGTTTAAAAATAGGTGAAACAAAAACCGATAGGAGAGACAGACAAATCTGCAATTAGAGTACAAGATTTCAATACCTTTCTCTCAATAAATGATTGAACAAGTAGACAGAAAATCACTAAGGAGATAGAAGACTTGAGTAATGCCAACTGACCTAATTGAAATTTATGCTGCATCCAACAACAGCAGAATGCATATTCTTTTCAAGAAACGTTTACCAAGACAGATCATATTCCACATGCCATGAACAAGTCTGAATTAATAAAAAATGATTCGACTCATGCAAAGTATGTTCTCTGATTACAATGAAATTAAACTAGAATAATAGAAAGAGGTCTGAAAAGCCCCCAAATTTGCAAACTAAATGATACACTTCTAAATAATCCACAAGTCAAATAAGAAGCTATAAGGGAAATCTGAGCTAAAGTCTTTCTTTAATATCTCAAAAAATATTAACAAGAAAAAGGAAATTAGAAAGTATTCTGAATGCAATGAAAATGAAAACAACATATCAAAATTTGTAGGATTCTCCTAAAGGTGTACTGAGAGGGAAATTTATTGTACTAACACCTATAAGAAAATAAGAAAGGCTTCAAATCAATGACTTTAGTTTCCACCTTAAACTACAGAAAGAACAAATTAAACCCAAAGCAAGAGGAACAAAAATTTCAGAGCAGAAATCTATGAAATAAGAAAATAGAGAAAACCCAGTGATTCCAGAGCTGTTTTTGTTTAAGATCAATAAGGTTGACTACTCTGTAGCCAGACTGACCAGTAAAGAGAGATATGCTAATTACCAACATCAGGAATGAGAGAGGGGACATCATTACAGATTCTACAGATGGTTTATTTACCATTAGAAAAATCAATATAATTTGCTATGTTAAAAAAGAAAACCATACGATTATCTCAAAAACTCAGAAAATGTATTCTTGCAAATCCAATATCCATTCATTATTTAAAACAAACAAACTTCTCAGCAAACTAAGAACAGAAGGGACCTTCTTCAGCCGGAAAAAGGAGATCCAGGAAAAACCTACAACTAACATCGTACTCAATGGTTAAGAGTCTGAATGCTTTTCCCCTAAGACCCGAGAAAGACAAGGATGTTCACTCCTACCACTTCTGTTAAACACTGTACTGTAGGTCTTAGTGCAAGATGAAGAAAAACAGTGACAAATAGATTGGAATGGAGGAGGTGAAACTGTCTTTATTTGCAGATGAAATAATATATGCAGACAATACTAAGGAAATCTATAAAACAGCTACTAATAAGTGAGTATAGCAAGGTTGTAGGAATACAAAGTCAATATCTAAAAAAAAATGGTATTTCTACATAGTAACAACAAACAACTTTGAGTTAAAATTAAAAACCAATACCATGTACAACAGTATCAAAGAATACGAAATAGTTAAGGGTAAATCTGACAAAAGGTGTGCAAGACTTGTCTACTAAGAACTATAAAACATGGCCATGAGAAATTAGAGAAAACCTAATAAATGGGGCAATATGTCACATTCATGCATCAGAAGACGATACTATTAAGATGCCAGTTCTCCCTAAAGTGATCTACAGTTTTAATC
Source organism: Phocoena phocoena (assembly GCF_963924675.1). Classification (NCBI taxonomy): domain Eukaryota; kingdom Metazoa; phylum Chordata; class Mammalia; order Artiodactyla; family Phocoenidae; genus Phocoena; species Phocoena phocoena. Next base: position 11,679,413 of record NC_089230.1, on the reverse strand, counting down.
CAATAGCAATCACGTGAGGCTTTTTTTTTCAAAGTGGAAATTGCCAATATGATTTTAAAACTATTTGGAAATGCAAAGGATCTAGAATAGCAAAAACAATTTTGAAAAAGAAGAACAAGGTTGGAAGACTTACATGACCTGCTCTCAAGTCTTACTATAAAGCTACGGTAATCAACACAGATTGGTATTGGTGAAAACACAGACCTATAGATCAATAAAACAGAATTGGAAGTCCAGATATGGACCAACACACGTAAACCTAATTGATTTTTGACAACAGTAACAAGGCAACTCAATGAGGAAAAGATAATATTCTCAACAAATGGTGCAAAAAAAAAAATCTTTACCCTCACATCACAATATACACAAAAGTTAACTCAAAATGTGTCATAGGCATACATGTAAAAGTTAAAACTATGAAACTTCTAGAAGACAGGAGAAATTCTTCGTTTGGGTTTTGGCTTTTTGTTTTTTTTAATTTCTCAAAGTACTGTGACTCTGAAACATGCATTAAATTTAAGTGCTAAAATTTCATGCACTTATATGGGGTAAGGTGGAAGCAAATTATATTGACTCCATTTTGAGAATTTAGAGTTAGAATGATCTCGCTAAGATTAGTGTCTAAAGTTTCCTTACTGAAAATATTTTAGAGATACCTTCATAATTTTTCTGCTCATTGTAAGGAACTAATATTACCTAGTGATTCATAAGGATTTATTGTAATATTTTACTCCAAACTGTGTATTTGTAGATTTTCAAGGTTCATGTTCCTCTCATTGTGCAAAAAGAAGATCAAAGTGAGACTTCTGCCTTTCACTGTTATTTTTGTTTTGTCGTGGAATGTTTAGAACAAGAGGAGAGCAAGTTCTGGCAGTTTATAATTTGGCTCACCTGGAGCAAACCAACGAGGCGGCCCTCTAACTACCAAATTAAGGTCTCTACTTAATCAACACTTGGAAAATTGGAGAGGGATTTTATTTTTCTCCTTCCCATTTACAATCATCCCTTGGTATCTGCAGGGGATTAGTTCTAGGACCTGCTGAGAATACCTAAATTCAGATACTCAAGTCCCATAATCAGCCCTCTGTACCTGTTCAACCTCAAATTCAACTAACCTTGGATCGTGCAGTACTGCATGTATTTACTGAAAAAAACAATCTGTGTATAAGTGGACCACTGCAGTTCAAATCCGTGTTGTTCTAGGGTCAACTGAACTTTGAAAACCACTGGATCTTATGTTGCTTATGATTCTAAGAATTTGTACATTATTCAGGAAATAAGCTTTCAACTCAATTAGCACAACTTTTAAAAAACTAAGATACAATTAACATATAACATTATGTTAGTTTCCGGGGCACAACATAATGATTAGATATATGTGTACACTGTGAAAGTATCACCACACACATACTTTTCTTCTTGTGATGAGCACTTTTTTTTTTTTTGATGAGCACTTTTAAGATTCATTCTCTTAGCAACTTTAACATATACAGTACAGTATTAACTGTAGTCAGCATGCTCTACATTACATCCCCAGGACTTATGACTGGAAGTTTGTACCTTTTGACTAACTTCACCCAGTTCACCCAAGCCCAACCCCCAGCCTCTGGCAGTCACCAATCTGTTCTCTGCATCTAGGAGTTCACTTTTGTTTTGTTGTTATTGTTGTTGTTTTAAGATTCCACATCCAGATAAAACATCCAGAAGAAAATGTAGGAGAAATTCTTAGTTTGGGCCAATTATTTTAAAACTAAGGTGTAAAAAGCATCAAATTAAAAAAAATTGATAAACTCTACATGATAAAAACTAAGTTTTATGCACAATCACAAGAAAATGCAACCACAGTAAGAGAGAAAGAACCTCCACGTGTCCAATACTAGTGTGATGAGTTGGAGAAAGTCCCCATGTTTCTACAGCACTGGGGATTTTCCAGTGCTCCAAAGGAACAACATTACTTTTCTCCTATACCTCTTTCCAGATCAGCAGTCTCATGAACAATCCTTAATTACCAAAAGTGCCCAAGGCATGGGGTACTTATAACAAAAATTGTATTGAGGGTTTCCCTGGTGGCGCAGTGGTTGAGACTCTGCCTGCTAATGCAGGGGACACGGGTTCGAGCCCTGGTCTGGGAGGATCCCACATGCCGCGGAGCAACTAGGCCCGTGAGCCACAACTACTGACCCTGCGCGTCTGGAGCCTGTGCTCCGCAACAAGAGAGGCTGTGATAGTGAGAGGCCCGCGCACCGCGATGAAGAGTGGCCCCCGCTTGCCATACTAGAGAAAGCCCTCGCACAGAAACGAAGACCCAACACAGCAAAAATAAATTAATAAACTCATACCCCCAACATCTTCTTTAAAAAAAAAAAAATTGTATTGAGTGCCCACTAAGATAAGGCATTCATTTAATCCATAGCAATCCTATGAACAAACCAAGGCACAGAGCGATAGTTACCTGCCCAAAGTCATATAAATAGTAAACGGTAGAGCCTGAAGTCAAACACAAGCCATTTGATGCTAACAGTCTGTTCTTCGCTACAAACTCAGACTACAATGCTTCCACGTATCAGACGTGTTTTCTTACATTACAACATGCTGATGGTGAAACCTATGTTATCACTATGTTCTTTCCCTTAGGCTGCCTCGTGATAATATTTTAAGAATTGAATTAAGCTACAAATGACATACTTTCAGCTAGCAGACATCTTATAAATTATTACAATTTCTTTAAAAAGTAATTCTATTAGCTTAGATATCACTAAAATGGAATCCTTAAAATAGATCACTCTCCTTCTGCCTTCACTGAGTTTTATGATTAATTTAGTGCCTCTAAAAGAAAGTGGTTTTACATATTGAAACATTCTTTACAGGAAAAAGAAGTCTATTTGATATTTTAGTACCCAACATTTCTTTTTAACGTAAATTCCTTTCCTGCATATAAGACACTAAAAATTAATTTTGCCTCTTCTACAGAGACAAAAAAGAAGTCAAATACACATTTCTTGCACAGTAATTTACCTTGAAATCAACCTTCATGGTTAGGGAAAAAACAACAAAACTCTTTTGATAATCAATGCTACACAACTATTCACTTTCACCATTAAATAACATATTTAATCAGCTAATTAGATAGATCCCTACAAAGACAGAGCAACATTTATTTATCTCCCACGTGAGACACTACTGAACACCTGCTGCTATGTGCCAGGCACTCTTACATGTCAGGGAACAAACCAAACAAAAATCTCTACCCTCATGACGCTCACATTCCACGAGGTGAGACTGACAACAAAGAAGAACGTATAGTGTGTCAGACGATAATAAATCTCACGAGACAAATAAAACAAGGCAGAGGTTAGGAATGCAGGAACTTGCACAGGCGGTGGGGGTGGGCAGGTGAGAAGAGTACAGTTGTGTTTTAGTCTTTCTTCAAAGATCTTTAGTTGAGATCAGAGAGGAGAATATATAAATTAAGCTGGCGATGAGAAATGTGATTCACCTCCCTGCCTAATGAGAAAGAATTACACATAAGAGAGGGTGAGATTTAGGGTTAAGATGTCCCTTTAAGGGGAAAAAGGTCAGATGAGTCTTCTTCTCTATGCCCACAAAAGGGTTAGATAAATAAACCTGCAGGGAATTACATAGTGTTATTCAGTTACTTTTTATCACCTTATGCTCTCACCAAAAATAACAATATCATCACTTCCACCTCCCACTGATACACCGCTCTTTCCTCAAATAAAGTTATAAATCTGAAACCAATTCTATGAATAAAGGCTGGCAAAATTAGATGAAACAAAATACATAATTGTTTAAAGCATAAAAACTAGAAATAGCAAAATAATGAGAAAAAAATCACTAGGTTTCTAAAAAAAATTCAGAGGCATGAACACAAAGCCCTAGATTTTCAAACAAAATTTTTCTAACTGTTCCGGCGGAAATTAAACGTTTATCCATTAATTCATACAAAAGTATCAGAACGTCCTAATTTTAAACCAATTTGTCCTCTGGTATGAAAGTAACAATGTAGATACTTTTATTGTTCTGCTGGACGCGCCTAATAAATTGCTACTCATATGAACTAAAGGCTAAGGGCTCTTTGAAAGTTTCAGAATTGCAGAGGAATCAAACAAAGACTCTTTTAAGTGCATTAAGTGCCCCCCATGAAGAATTTCCTTTACAAGATCCCCGATATAATCTGTTCCACTGTTTGCCACTGTTTCAAAAATATAAGTCCCTCCTCATTTTAAATCCACGTCTGCCTCCCTCAGTTCTTACCTGTTTTAGTTCCCCCCTCAGTTCTTACCTGTTTTAGTTCCCTTCTAGAGAAAACCAAAACAAGCTGATCCTCCCCCACCACAACCTCTCATAGGCAGCTGTCAATCCCCTCACTCAAGGCTTCTCTTCTCCTGTTGAAACACACCCAACTCCTTCAAATATTTCCCATATGACATCACCTACTGTTTTAGATGCATGTATCATTTCATTTAAACCTCATCTTAACTCTACATGTACAATGGTACAACTTAATTTCTTCACTTAAAAAATCCTTATACAAATGCCTAAGCTTAACAATTAGTCTCTCTCGATGAGGCATACGTCTTCATCTTTTGCTTGTAGACATGATTTTCTGAATTTAAATGAGGTTCTCAGAAATCAGTATTGGCATTACTTAGTTTTACTTATTTTTCAAAGAATGGGCCATGACATGCACAGCTATTAGTAGATTAAAAAAAGGTCACACAAGGCAATTAGTTTGTTTAGTATCAATGCATAAAGCAGGTTTATTCAAGCTGTGGCCAACAGTTCATGTGGGCATGCTGGCCAGAAATGCAGATTCCTATACCACTGCAGACTATGGAATCAATCTCTGGAACGAAGCCTGGAGAGCTGTACTTTGAGGAGCAAACTACAGAATCCTTGGATACCCTGGGATTTAAGAAGCGTTGTTTGAAGATTTATATTGAGTTTTTGCCTCCTAAAAAAGACACCAAATATCTCACCTGTAATCCAGGAATAAATCGACTATCCTTTTCAACCACCAGAAGTTCAGCAACACCGGCATTGAGAATGGATCTTGTGATTCCCCCAGGCCCAGGGCCCACTTCATAAACATAAGCATTTGTCAGACTGCCAGCTTTCCTTACAATTTTATCTAGAGAAAAGAAAGTTTCAGTCGATTACCTTGGCAAATTTCAACATATGGAATTTAAAAAGAAAAATAATCTACACCAATTCTTATCAGCAATTACTCAATCAACTAATCTTTTATATATAATATATTGAATATTTATCCTATTATTTAACGCTCAACCTAAACCAACATATAGGGGCCATTCAACATTCTACCATATAACTGGTGAATTGTACCAAACCCTTAATAAAAATAAGATTACCGTAACAAATTTCCTTAACGTAAATTTAGCCGACATGGTCTTTCTCTGCCAAACCAATCAATTCCTATGAAGAACTGCCTGGAAAAGCACGCACCACTTCTCTACAGCTGTTGAACGCTGAATACCTGAATAAGCAAGATGAGTTTCACGCTCAGAATTTCCAGTGCTGCAAGTTAAAACTCCAGAAGCAGAAAGTGCTGGCAGTCTCTCTTTTTACTAGCAGGCATCTGGTTGGTGGTCAATAGGGCAATGGCAACAAGTTCCTAGCTGAGAGGACTTGCAGAAACTTGGATTCTCGGTTATTTTCAGGAAAAAGTGACATTTAGCAGTGGAGGCTTTTTAAGCTTTGCAAACGTGCAAGTTGATATGAGAAAATTCATTTTTTAATTAATCGATCTAAGTAAGCAGACCTTAAGAAATCATGGAAAAGCAGACTACTGGGGATTCACTGCAATCAACCATCACTTCTGGGAAAACAAACAGCAGACTGGTTTTATTGACTGAGATATTAAAATCCAAGCAGTTGGGCTTCCTGGGATAGTGGAAATTTAGCCACTGAAAACATACCAGCACTCCATCGCATTGTTCACTACAGTCTCATTTTTGCTTCTATTATTGATAACCAACCCTTGTAGGCTTAGAGGCAAAAACAGGCTCTCAACCATCCAAAAATAGTTTTCTCTTTAATGGGCGCCAGGAGAAAACTTGCACCCACTGACCACCTATTTGTTACAGGTGCTTTACATGCTTTCTCACAGCAAATCCTTACAGCACATTAACTAAGAACTACTATCCCAGTTTAACTTCTCTACACTTCCTGGTTTCCTTGTTTATTAGTTTATTTGGGTGAGGTCACCTAGAAAGCAAATGGAAGAGAAGGGACTCCAGCTCAGGTGTCAATCCTAAAGCCAATCCTTCCTCCACTAAAGACCAACGCCTCTCGGAGGGAACAGAGAGTCTGCATTAAGCACAGGTATCGTGAATTTAATATTCTCTTTTTTTTTTTAATGGAGAGCTACCACAGTAGGTAGGACAGTCGTTCCACCTTCAACTTTTCAGAAACATTCAAATACAAATGACTATCAGAGGCACTGTCAATTCACTACGCTTGGGTTTCCATCTTGCTCTGCTCACACCTGAGCTTCTCACCTCACACAAGCACCTTAATTTCCCTTCACTTTGGTTCCTATAGAACAGGGAATAATAGTACCTAGATTCCAGAATTTATTCCTAAAGGTGAATAAAGACTCACATGAAAAAATGTACATGAAGGACTCTTTTGGAAATTTAAAGACCTGTATTTTCAGTCCTGAAAACGGTGCTCTATACCTAGAATGTGCCTTATGACTAGTAGATAAAGGTTGGTCCTGGTTTACTACCAGAAGCAAAGAATCTGAGAGGTGGGTAACCTTTTAAAGCTCTTATAGTAGAGCTCTCCTCGAATTAAAAGATGAGAAAACTGAAACCACGTTAAGCTATTTTTACCCAGTTATACTGCTACTGGCCTGTCCACACTGCTATTCTATGTCCAAAAGATAAAACATCCTATCCATGCTTTGTGGACTGTACTTCATTTAACAGAAGATGAACTTTCGGGGTGTGATTTACTGATCCTTTCAGTTTCTGAAGAGGGGCCAAACAGAATGAAATACCAAAACCTCAGAAACGTGAAGTACTCCAACCGTGAACTAGTGGACACATTTGATATACATCGTATTATTGAAGTCTCAGCTTTTAGAACGACCAACACTCAGAAACGGTGGTAGCGGTTAAACGAATATACACGTTTGTCAAAATGTATCACACTGTGCGCTTCAAACAGGTGAATTTTATTGTACTTTAAATGTTACTTCAGGAATGGGAATGTAAACTGACTAAAATGTAAGCTCCTTGGGGACAGGCTTCGCCTTGCTCACTCGCATATCCCATCTTCAGCTCTAGCACATAGGGGCTGGTTTAATCTAAAATTCTCAAGGATTAGACTCAACAGGTAAACGTTTAAATAACGAATCCCATGAAACTGACACTCTTCCGACACTGTCACTGATAAAATCCCTGCTCTAATTTAACTGCATAAAAAGCCAATCTAGTCAACACGTGCGGTGTATTTCGTATTGTTAACACACCGAGACTCGAATTCCAAAACCGCCTTTCAGGAAACGCGAACCCTTCTACGCCTAGTGTTTGCTCGGCGTCCGTACAACCTGCCTTCAAGAGCCCACGGCAAACACCCCTGAGCAAACAACGCATTCCACCTCTCCTGGGCGGCGGGACTCCGGAGTTCTTTCAGTTCAAAGCGGCAGAAGAGCCTGACTTAAGTCCACTACACGCCTGTGCCTGTCCCCCATCACCCGCCCGCAGGGTCCGCGCGACCCGCCCCCGACCCACGCCCCAGGGACGCGGGGGGAAGACATCCGGGGAGCACTGATAAGCCATCCACCTGTCAGCCTCAAGTCCAAGAGAAAATTCTGGGATAGCTGCTTCACGGCTTGCAGTCTAAACAACTTAATGATTTCTCGAATCGTGGGTAACGGCGGGAGTCGGAAAGTGCCGAGCGTCCTGGAGGCGGCCATGAGCCCCAACCCCACAGAACAAGTCTCACGCAGGTCCTTCCCCGCGGTTCCTTAAGTGAAGGTGGGCGAAGAGCCGGGTAGCACTATGGCCCGCCTCCGGGCCTGCCTTATTGGTCAGACGTACCCCGCCGGAAGCGATGGGACGTGAACAGGAAGTCCAGGCGCACACATGGCGCATGCTCCCCGTCCGGTTAAGCGCGGTGAGGTCTGGGTACACGCTGGTTTCCGCACGTGAGGGCGGGGGAGGCGTCTACGGCGCCGGGCCTCTAGTGGTTGGGCGGTGGCCGGAGCGGCCCGGGGCGGGGGCGGGGCGAGGCGGGGCCTGGGCAGGAACGGGGGGAGGGTCGGATCCGGGGATTGGTGGATGAAGTTCTCCAGGTGGATGGGCGTACCTACAGCCTCGCTGTGAGGGGTCGCGGGTGATTAGAGGCAAGACTGTTGATTGCTAATAAGTCTCTTATGGTTAGGTGTTTTTAGAACCTCAGCACTGCAGGTGCGGGGTAGCAGGTTTCTAACTTCTCTTGGCCTTATTGTTACTATTTTTCTTTTGATCTGTTAAGTGAACATAATATCTGCTTTAAAATTGTGGCGCTGAGAGAGGTCACCTGGCGTGTAGGTCCAGAACGTAGAGCAGTGCATGCTGTGTGGTAAAGCCGCAGTCAAAGATGGCAGTTACTGCTATAATCATCTGGCAGGTGAATGCGGCCCAGAGGAGTTAAACAACGTCAGCACAGCTTGTTCGTGAGAGAGCCAGAGTAGAACCCAACTCCTGTCCCTTCAAAATGTCATCAATTAGAAAAACCGATTTGTTTAGTACTTTAGGCTTTAGGAAGTGTTTTCGTGTATATATAAAATACTTGTTTTTGAACCTTTCGCTAACAGTGTTGTGAAATAAATAGGGTAAATATTACTAGCCTTCGTTTAGAGCGGAGGAACAAAAACTTCAGAGAGGTGAGATATCCTAATGAAACTCACAAAGCTAGAAAACTGTAGAACCCAGATCCAATCTGTTTCCTGAGGCGTGTGGTGGCTGCTTTCTGCTAATCTGCCTACGAATTGAGTATTGTTTGTCGCCTCTTGCATAGCTCCCCAGACTTTTCTTATTGCCCCTTCATCCTGCAAGCCTCTCTTTGTAGCAACTGGAAAACGAAGGATGAAAGGGAAGGAAAATTAAACATGATAATACCGATAATAGCTAACATTCACTGAGCTTTTCCAAAGTATCAGGCTTCACAGCCGAGTGCTTTAGGACCATCATCTCCTTAATTGTTACAAAAGATTAAGTCTTAGAGAGGTTCAGCAATTTGCCCTAGGCTGCCCAGATAAAAAGTGGTAGAGTCAGGATTTAAATTCACAATTCTGTGTCCAGAGCCTGCTTTTTAAGCAGTGCAGTGGAGAGGTCATATTACTTGCCTAGGACGGAAAACAACAAAGCAAAGAAAGATATTAAAAATCTCTCTGATAGATGGGAGAATTTAGCTTTTCTAACCGTGTTTTTTTGTGAATTGCTCATTGGTCACAAGTGAATGATAAAATTTTATATTTCTCAGAATAGTAAATTTAAAATAAATCTAATGGAAAGCCAAGTAACTGTGGGTATGATTTGGAAATGAGGAGTCCATTGAAATCCCAATGGAAAACCCAACCACCTGCTGTTATAGCTATATTAAAAGGAACTGTAAGATAATCTGATCTGAACTACCTCCTAGCTTTAGAAAATTGGGAAGTGACTCCCATAAAGGTGAGGTGATTTGCCCAAGGTGGCATAGAAATGTAGGCTGAAAGTCTAGACCCTTGATTCAGAGCCCTTACTTTCCACAGTAAGGGCTGGGAAGGTATTCATTCACAGTTATATTCATTGTTTCATTTATTCCTCACAACAGTCCTATGTGGATGGGATTATTATCCTTATTTCTGTGAAGAAATAGAGGGAGATGAGGTCATTTGACTTAGAGAGAAGACTTAACCTGAGTTCTTTCTTTTCTGAGTTCTGATCTTGTCCACACCCCTCAAGTATTAAATTATTTTAAAGTTAATTATTTAATTAATGTATGTTAATTTTAAAATAACCTTATTTTAAATATATAGAATATGAATATAAACTTAAGCTTATAGTTTTCATATGACTAACTAAAACACAATTACAGTGAATACATATTTAAAGCTACAAAAGCAGTACAGATGATGCATGATGTTAAATCACTGTTCTTGATGCAGACTGGCAGGATTCTGTTTTTTTTAAGTTCAGCTTTGCCAAATGCTATAGTGTACCACGTAATGATAGAATTTTCTCATCAGTTTTCCGGATCCAAACTACCACCAAATCTTCGTTCAGAAGTTTTGCCATTGTCGCTTGCCTTTGTCTTGGAGGAATATGAAAGCTACATGTTAAGTCAGCTTGTGTCTGTTTTCATTAGCTTCGAAACAAACGAAGTCCAATTACTTGGCACTAATGCTGTCATGAGTACACATGTTGCATGGCAGTTAGAAGGAGGGTATTCAGATGATCCAGAATGTGCTCACGTGAACTTTTTAAAAGATTAACATTAGCATAAAAACAAAACAAAAATTTAAACGGCAAAAACAAATTTACATGGAGAATTGGTGGATTCCGAAGAATTTGTTTCCACGTCTAAATATGAGAATTATTGTCTTATGCCATGCTGTCTTAATAATCAATATTTGAGAGGTGATGACCTTTTATTCCCAAAACAGTTACGTCAGTTAATTCTCATTTCAATTCCGTGGTGGAGGTTTATAAAGATATTCAGTGTGCCCTGCCATGCTGCCAGCAAGGGCACAGCTCAAACTCCGATCTTCTGACTCGGCTAGGCTCTTTTACCTCTGGTGTGTGTTAAATAGTTGCTGAATTGAATTTAAAAATTCCACCTTAAGAGAATCTTCCAAGTTTCTAATAGTTCTTGAGATCTAATTTTTATCATCATAAATATCTCATCCTCAGTCTTTTAGTTTTCAGAAAATTTTGCATAACTCCCTGCAAAGCCTATGAAATCAGCAGGGGGTGTTTTAGTGTATTTCACGTATTATTGCAAACAGTTTTATCCCTTAAAAGAGACGTATGCAGTTTCATGAGTTTTGAAGCTTTGAAGTATCTGCTTCATCTAGATGTAAATTTTAATATGCTAAAATATTATAATTAACACAGAAATTCCTAGCCCCACCTATCGGTGCAGATGAAGAACTGCAAGTGCTTTCTACTGAACTATAGTACAGAATTCTAATCCTCATAAATCCCAGAATGGTTATGTGGGAAAATTACTTATCATTTTCGTATTATTTTAATGAAAATGCATAGGTGACTTTGTTTGGTATAAGTAACTTAGTGTCTATTTACAGAAAAAGTGCTAATTCTAAAAGGTTGTCATTTTACAGTTCCCTGAAAGAGACTTGAAAGCCACAAAAAGCAGTATGTTTCTGCCATGTGGGAATTTTCAGAGAAAATTAAATGTGGCCAGGAATTGCCAAACTGAACTTTTTTAAATGACTGTTATGGTATGTAGAGTGCCCTTTTCTGATAGTATTTTATAATTCCATGTAATATGACTCCATGCTCTAGAGAAATGTTGAGATACATGTTGCACTATTTAGTTTTTTTTTTTTAATGACTGTTTGTCATTTAACAGTCATTAAACATTGACTGTTTGATGCCCACTGTTCACAAAGGAATCTAGTGACCCACCTAGAGGGAATACATGGTAATTCTGAGCAGACAGACCAAATGCTTATTCTTTGCAGATGGAAGCAGGGCAATGATGGCAAGCAACACAGGCTAATTGCCTGAGGGAACCATGTAAGAGTTACACTATTTTTTAAAAATATAGTGTTTATCACTGTTACAGGCAGTATTTGAAAGCCCGCTGATTATCCCCAAAGATCTGTGAACTGTTGTCAGGTATCCTAATGAGGTGGTGAGAGCAGGCAACCCTCACCACTCAGGATGACTCAGAGCTGGGGGTAGGGATTTTTCCTACAGAATAAAGCAGATCTTCTTGTGAATGAAGAAGAAGTCAACATATGCTAAAGACATTGCAAAAATAATTAGCTTGTATTATATCAGTTGTTTATTAGTTTAAGCCTCAACATTTAATTGGGAGAAAAAAAGGTTAAGAATAAATAAAACTGTGAATATGAATACATTTGCATTTAAGGCTTTTCCATGCATTAAAAAATTTACGTGGGAACAAACTGCTCTGTGAATGAGGAGACCCTGTGAACAGCCAGTAAATGGGTCTCCCTGGGCATCTTGGTGACAACTCCCTGTCCCTCCCCAGCAAAGGGACTACGGGGTGGACTAGACCCTCAGTCAGGCCACATCTGTTCCTTCTTTCTCTGTTCTAGGTTCCCTCTCCTTGCCCATCTCTAGCTCAAGCCCCAAAGACCAAAGAGTGTAGGCCGAGGCCATAAGAGCATGGCAGTGCCGGCGGGCACATACCTGGCCTGGGATCCTCATTCTTGTCGGTACAAGTTAGTGAGTTGTAATTCACAGCAGCGGGCTGCCTATTCCTCCAGTTGAGAAGGGATTGGTGAAAACAGAAGGAAGAAGGATGGAGAGGCTTGGTCAGAGGAGGAGGGCCACAGCAGCTCTGTTGGAACCCTGTCCTTTCCCTTGTGGCCCACCCGGAGCCCAGTGCCTTCAGACTGCCGTTGAATTTACCATATTCCTCTGTCATACTATACTTCCCCTCTCCTAAACTGTCCAATCGTGGATTGTTTGGGTGAGCCCAATGTAACCCCAAGGGCCTTTAATTTAGCCTATTCAATACTTCTGTTGTTCTTTTGTGAGGGCAAGGAAGGGTGAGTGGTTCTAATTAGGCAGAAAGGTTTAGGTAACAGTTATATTAAACCAAATCAAGTGGCAGTGCAAAACAAAGTATTAAATTATCATTACAAAATGTTAAATCGTGTTTTGAAATGTATACACATAGTATTGTGACTGAAATCCTGTAATTGTAGACTATATAAAAAACAGTTTGCTCATGAGACTTGCACATGGGAGAGACGGTGGGGAGGGAAATGAGAGCGCTGGTTTAGGGCTGTAGTAACTGTAATCATTAATTTATATTGTATTGTGTTCATTATATTATGCAGTGTCATTATATCAACCATATCCTATTTTATCACATCGTACCACATCATACTATAATTTATATATTATATTTTGAGTTAATAAGCTTTTGTGGTTTCACTCAGGAATCCAATCATGACTTAAACTATTATTTCTATTAAAAATGCCTCCCAAATTCCAGTGAATTTACAAATAATCTGCCACAAATAACCAACCTGAACTCTGGTAACCGTTTCTGTCATTCTTATTCTCTTATGCTGAAATCTGCAGCTACTCCATATCCCTTTTATATACTTTTCAAACTTTTTAGACTGTGATCCACAGTAAAAAAATGCCTTTTACATGGTAACCCTGTACACACATACTGTCACACGCAGACGTTTCATAGAACACTTAACCTAACTATGTGTGATCCAATCTATTTCCTAGTCTATTCTTTTTTAATCATTTATCTTTTTTTCTAAAAACATGATTGTTAAAATATATTAGTTTCTACTGCTCAATGATGGATTCTGACCTGCAGTTTGTAACACACTGTCTTATTTTCTTATTGTCCTCTAAGCCTAAGAAGTGTATCAGGGTCTACTCTTCCAAGGTCTCTGTCAGTTTTCCTTCATTCCCCTGTGATGACTAACTCATGTGACATTTTGCTTTCTAAGTTTTGGAAATGCCAGCAGCGTAGGTCACTATCAAATACAGTAGGTGGGTAATTCTTTTCTTGAATAAATGTATATAGTCCCAACTTAATTTATTGTAAGATATAATGATTCATGTCATAACAGAAAGATCATATACTGTTTTCTCACTCTCTTAAAGGAATTGATTTTGGGAAGTCTCATGATACATACCCATTCTTGTATATTAAGTGGAAGACAGAGCATTTTGCTTCTTTTCTGTTGCAGGATTAAGGTCTCGTATATCATGTTCACTGTTAGAGGGAGCCTTGGGAAGATATGGAAGTTTATACAACTTGGGAGGCTTTCTTTAAGAAAAAGAATACAAAATTATGAATATAAAATTAGATATGAGAGTCATTATTTATTTGGAATAACGAAAGAAATTATAAGCATGACAAATAGCACAAACATCACAACATCTGAAAAGTAATGTAATGTTTTTATGAATTAACTCCTTTCAAACTGCTTTCATAATTTTTCCCTGACATTTTTGGAAGCAAATTCTTTGGTGGTTTTTTCATATGAGGAGGTTTTGAGAATATCTTCCATAGAGAGAATAGAAAGATAATTTAGTGTTTCCTCCACTCTGATTGATTAAAACTTGGTTTTTGTTTTTGATAGTTTAGAAACATTTATTGCAGCTTCAAACTCATTATTGGCAATGTCATGTAAATAGGATTGTTGTCAAATTTGGAAAATCCCTTTTAGGCTTTTTGCGTATATGATCTGTATATCTATAGGGCATTTCAAGTTTTTTTGTGCTGGGTCTAATTTTAAATACTTTGAATTGATGACACTCGTTAACCAATTTGTCATAGGCATCCTCATTGTAATGACGTGTTATGAGTTTGTATTAGAGTCACTGATGTCAGTATTTGGTGTCAAATAATCAAGATATTTAATTTTTTCCAATGTATTCATATGACTCACTTCTCTTTATTAATTGGGTTATCAAATAGTCCATAAACCTATTCCTTACTTCTACTCAATTTATTTATTCCTCTTAATAAATTACTGCGTTTGATATGATGAATTTTTTGGTTGCAATTCACTTCTTGATATAAGAATAATTTCTATTGACTTTATTGCTCTACTTATCACTCTATTGCTTTTGTTTCTTACTCACTATTTTTTAATCTAAATTTTCTTTCATCTCTTTAAATACACAAATTTAAAGATAACAGAAAGCATACTCCATATTCACACAAATCAGGAGTCTATAATTTTGTATTTGTTTTACTGAAATGTTCTAAAACATCTTTCCAAAGTTCAATTAAAATATGTATTCCTAACTCATCTTCCACTTTCGCCAGACTCCCAAAGTGGTCTTGGCCACCAGAATATCACCTGGACAGAGACAATGGTCTTAACTGTGGTTAAAATGCCTTACGTTTACAAGTTTTACAAAAACGCACAACCATGTGAGTATATTTCCAGGGACCCCTGCAAGAGGTTTTTTCAAGTCGAGGCCTGTCGCTTCAACATCCCGAGCTTCACGGCTCATCTGCCTACGTGCAGGAACAAGGGCCAGGCTGAAGGACCTCTGGAAGACAGTTATTAGAGGACCAGTCCCGCCACCAAGGCAGAACCAGGGCTTCTTTACAGTATGAATATCGTAGCTTGTAGCACCTCAAAATCAGATCCTGAGGCAAAGATGTGGATGCAGGTAGTTTATATGGGAGGTAATTCCAGGAAGCACAGAGGAGGAAATGGGAAACCTGTGATGGGAAAGGGAGAAAAGTTAATTAAATGTGGTTAAAGAGTAGTTTAATGCTAGGGCTCTAGGACAACTAAGCCTCAATCTCGCTGAGGACACGTTGAAAAACTTTGTGAAGCCTAGCTCATAGTTTTCCCACTAGAAGCTGGGGAAGCTCCCCCAAGCCCTCAAAATGGAGGACAGCAGTGCAGGCGGGAAGTTGTCAGTCCGCCTGGAATCACAGCTGCAGGTAAACTTAGGAGGATACAGGGACACGGGATGGGGCAGGAACTCACAGCACCTGCTGCCCTGTGCAAACCCTATTCCCCCTGAGAACTCAGGAACTCAGAGTTTTCCAGAGTGATAAGGAATCTGCAGTGTTGTGGACCTTTCTTATTTTATTACAATGACTTTGAAGTTAGAGGGAAGGGAGTCCAAAGACAATGAGGACTCATCCCAACTTGCCGAAGAAAGTTCTCTAATGCCTGCAATCAAACCGTAGAATCAAGACGTTTTGAGCTAGAGATAAGTATTTATTTTCCTTAAGCCAAAAGAATACACTTGGAGGGCTTCCCTGGTGGCACAGTGGTTGAGAGTCCGCCTGCCGATGCAGGGGACACGGGTTCGTGCCCCGGTCCGGGAAGATCCCACATGCCGCGGAGCGGCTGGGCCCGTGAGCCACGGCCGCTGAGCCTGCGCGTCCGGAGCCTGTGCTCCGCAGTGGGAGAGGCCACAACAGTGAGAGGCCCGCGTGCTGGAAAAAAAAGAATACGCTTGGAACTTCTAATTCCCTTCACTGAAATTCATCACCTCCTAAATATCATATAAACAAAAGTGGTGAAATATTTTTATACCTGTCCACAAGGAACAGTTCGTTCATGAGAATGAAGTTTGCCTTTCAAAGGGCTCCTCTGATGTGGACTTATTTTGAAGAAGGGAAAAATTGACCACTTCATTCTCAGATACTGTTGTCACCTACTAAGACTAGGGTTATGATAAATCAAGGCGTCAAAAGAAAACATTTTTACATGGGGCTGGTCTTGTAGGAGAATGAATGCCAGGCTGAGTTAATAAAGCTGGGTTCTTGTCCAAATTTGAGCAGCTCTGTGATCCTTGAGAAGCCATTTCCCTACTCTGTGCCTCGGTTTCCCCATCTGTAGGATAGAGGGTTGGATTGGTTGACCCTGAAGTTCAATCCCAGGTGTGAGGCACTGTTGTTGAAAAAATGAAGAGTGTAGCATGTCATGAGGCATTGTGGGCTTGATCAAAGAAATTCACCTTTCTGACCTTCAATTTTCTCATCTGAAGAATGAAGGGGCTGGGTTAGCTATCTTTAGGGACATTTCTGCTCTGTATAATCCAATGAAATAAAAATGTGTGTTTGTGTGGGGAAATCTGGAAGGATGCACAGAGTGAAGCCCAGCCTGGCCACTTGGTGGTGATCTTGTTCTACATTAAGAAAGATTTTCTAGCTTTTTCCAATAGTGCTGAAGTTTGAGTTAACTAAGCATAGTGAACATAGATTTTCCAAAGGATACTGAAATAAAATCAGGTCGGCAAAACCTCCCAGAATTATGGAGGAATGACAATAAACAGCAATGCCAAATAAGAGACATAAAATCTCTATAGTCAAGGCAGTAAAACATAGAGGGGGACGTGAGAGTTGTGTTTTGGGTATTATTTAAAGGAATAGAGGGAGAGGAGTACACTGTACATTTATATAGTTTTTGAAAAACATGGTTTAAAAATTAACCCTAACATTTCAAGATTTAACTTGTAAAATAACCGAATACCATAAAACTGCGTTGGAGCATAAAAGTCTAAACCACAAAATCTAAACCAAATCAATGAACGCGATATTTCTTCGGTCTAAATCTAAAGGAAACACATAAGGGAATTGTAATTTTGTTCCAATATTTTAATATTAAATAAAAGGAACCAATCTACAAGTTTTGAGCTTTTCCCCATTTTATAGGAGAGTGTGTCTCTCTCAGGCCACCTAGCTTACCTTTAAAACCTTGGGACGATTGTTTCTGGAGTAAATGAACTGCACTGGTGTCTGCAGTCGAGGTCCGTTTCTGTGGAGATAAACGAGCATCAGTAGGAACGCAGGGGTGGATAAAGGCTTTCTGATTGCAGCGCTGCCCACCTCTATCTCTAGAAAAGGTTATATTCAAAAGAAAAACAATCTCCCCAGTAAAGCACCAGTGAAGATGGAGGGGCTCGTGGAAAAGGGCAACGATGGAGAAACTTGACGCTTGCATGAATCCTTCACCCTCCCAAATATTGCACATGGCATCTCATATTCAACGCGATAAGCTGAGAGACGGGGGGAGGAGACACAGGCCCTGGCCTGCCATTTGCCACCACTGACTCCTCTGCTCATCTTCCCCTCTGGTTTTCTTTCTTATCCTCCCTCTGAGGTGGACACAGGTTTCCTCTGATGGCCGAAGCGTGGGCCTTGTGGCTCTGGTTGCCATGGCTGCTTCTTTTCTCCCCTTTCCTTTGATACATTAGCTATTAGCTTACATAATCCTCTCACAGGAGGATGTCCCTATTCAAAAGAAAAAAAAAAGTTAGAGCGCTAAGTAACCTTTAACAGTGAATAGCATTCATTATGCATTTGCTTAATGATACAAAGGCTTTGTTTGCTCTGTTTCAGGTGATAACAGCAGATCAAAGGCACGGGACCAGAATGCACTTTCGAAGAGCCAGCAGAGACTGTATGGAAATAATGCTTAGCATTTATGTCGCACTTTATACTCTCAAAGGAGTCTGCAATTATTAATTAATTATCCCACACAATAGCTCTAGGAGGAAGGCCAGTGTCATTAGCTCTATTTTACAGATGAAGAATCAGATAGCAGTTAAGTGATTTCCCCCCAACATTTAAAGATCTCCTGTCAAAGCAGATCCAAGGGTAGGGGCTGCAAGTAAGTTATGAAGTGGCTGAAGGCTAAACAGACCAGAGCTGCCCCTGGTGGAGGTTTTACTTCCTTTGATCTATCTTCTGAAAACCCTCTGAACAGATTTATGTTCTGGACTTGTGGACTGCCTCCCCATGGTTCCTCTTGCGTACTTGTCTTTTCTACATCTCTGCTGTTTTGTGTGTAATTTCATTCCCCTTTCTTTCATTCATTCATGAACCTTAATTGGGTACTTAATGTAGTTGAGATAGGCAGGAAGAATGGAAATGAACAACTGACTCTTCAAATGGTCCCTACCTTCCTGCACACACAGTTAGCAGACATTTGGTTCTGCCCCAAATGGCCATGGAGACAAAAGGTCCTTGAAATTTGATCCTGTCTAAAACCTTTGGGCATGGACTGAACATGTTCAAGGATGTTTTGGATAGGAAAAAATTTCAAGGACCTTTGGTATGGACTAAATGTCTTATGGACCAAATGTCTTACAGACATTTTGCACAGAACCAAATGTCCTGCAGGGACACACACACACATCCCCATCCTGGAGGACACTGGAGGAGGGAGTAGAGTCCCCCTTGTGGAGGGAAGAAGGGCAACACTCAGGAGGTGATTCTCCTCGGTAGTAGTAGGCAACCTACTCCACATTGCCAGCTATTCAAGCAGTAGGGCTCCTGAGGGACCCCAGGGGAGAGAGGATGTAGATAAGGTGTCCTGAATGTTGGTTATTTCACACTTTTTGCCTTAGGCTTGGTCTTCTATTGGCTAATCTGATAAACTCATATTCTGCAGCCGTTTTAATTATTTGTGTGAATGTCTTCTTTTTCTTAATAGGACTCCAACCAATTCGAAAATAGAGACTAATTCTTGTAGCCCGTAGCCATTGCAGGAAATAATGGCACGAATAGCTACTGTGTATTGAGTGCTTAGTTCTCTACAATGCTGCTGTTAGGTAAGCCTCACCATGACCTTTGAGGCAGGTGTTGTTATTACCCTTTTTTTTTGTTAACAGTTGAGGAAAGAGAGACTAAGAAAGTTTAAGTAATTTGCTCAAAGCCACATGGTTCTTTCAGCCATTTAAAAGGAATTTAATGACCTATGCTTTGTGCTAGGCATAGAGATCCAAGTGGTGAGCGAAACAGACATGGTCACTCCCTATTTTAGCTTATTCTTGTGCTCATAACTTGCTATCTCTGACACTGAGCAAATTATTTAACATTTCTAAGCCTCTCTTTCCTCATGTGTAAAGAGAGAAAAATAATAATATCTTCTCCATCATAGGGTTGGTGGAGGAATCAGGGCTGCTGCTAGCTCACAGGACATCTTGGCCTAAATTAGAGAAAGGTTCCCACTCTCAAGTAAAACATCTTTCTGAAGTCAGTATAGTATATATTTCTCATTAATTACAGTGATACAAACATAAAATAATTCTGAATAAATAATAGAAATCAAATTATTCAACAATATAATACATGACTTGAATTTTTAATCACAATAATTAAAAAATTAAATTTAAAAATACGAGATATGTAACAATCCCAAAAGTTTAATAGCAGTTAATTATGAAATTTCCATAGCAACAAATAAACAAGTGCTCTAATGTAATTAGCAGATCATTACATAGTAATCTCTAATTTATATCAATACTCACTCTGTATATTATTAATGCTAAATTAATATTAGTTACTACCTAGTTATTTGTATCATAATGAAAGTGCCTGTATGTTTAAAATAGGAACCCTACAATCCTACTTGGCACAAAAAACACATGGCAGAGTATGTGAACAGCAGTGTATTGACGCTGATAGAGATTTTTATAAAATGTTAAGATACTAAGCAGTACTTCAGTGAGAAAAGCAATTTCTTATTTAGAAACATATTTTACTTTGAATTTTGTTAGATCATCAAGATATTTTAATAATCAAATGTATTCTTCTTTCGTAAGTCCAATCAGACAGTGATAATATTCCAATCCGATTGAAAAAAGACATTTTGTAGTCATCTGCCACAAAACTGCCTTAATAAATATATAGCTCACTCATCTCTGAAGTTAACAAAGTTATGATAAAAATACAAAAAAATTACAGAATCATAAGATGGCTGTGATGTGACAGTCTCCTTCGATTTGCTGCTTTCGTGCAGTGTACAACCTAAAGCACGTAGGCAGCGGTTTGGGGCAGGATTACAAGAGATAATTCTAGAAAGTACTTAGCATTCATGGGAACTATCATACACTGAGTGGTCAAGGTTAGTTTTTTATCTTTAGCTATTTAACCTACAGCGTATTTGAGGTGCTACAGGATTAAAATGCTCTTGCCCAAGTCTTAGCTCCCTTTTCGATTAGTACTGAATATACATCGTCGGTGTGGATAATGCAGTTTAAAGAGTGATGCTCAACTAAACCGCACAAAGGCTTTCTCAGCTGACTCCATCTCCTCCCCTCACCAGCACCGCATTACAGCGGGCATGACTGCAATTATGGGATGTATGGTGCTTTGTTATCAGTGGAAGTCGACTGCTCATTCTCAGATTCACTACAGAGAAAAGTTCACATTGGGGTTTGTTTCAATGTTCTGCTTTAGTTCTCCTAATGGCAGCAGACTGGGAAAGGAGCCCCAGTGCTGACTGCTAAAGTATAAATAACTAGTAGCCCAAGTGGGTATTCTATACAGGGATAGTCAAGGGAAAGAAGTGGGAGTCCTTTAATGCTCAGAGGTAACTATATTTAAAGAAAAGGTAAAAATAGAACTTTGTGATGTGATTTTAAAATGATTTAGGAGAAAAAAGGAGTCAAAGGTATAGGAGACGTTTCCAGATAGAGAAGATTTAGCCAAAATACTTCCATTATGGTCAGGAGACTATGAAAACATGAAAAATAACCAGCAGGAAGTGATGTGGGAAAGGTCAGGCACACTGGTTTGGGAAGCAGTGCAGCAGATAAACGTGAAAACGGAAAGCTGAAATTTAAAGTTGAAGGTGTAAGAATGAGGTGAAAGCAGAGAAACAAGTGGCCGAAACCAAGCATGACATTTCCACACACCGCGGCGGGTGGGCGTGCATTCGGGACCTTCTGCAGGACGCTGAAAGGAAAGAGAGCTAGTTGAAGGGAGAGTTCCTCCACTTTGGTATTGTTTGCTTTATTTTTAGAAAGTTACTTTGTTTTAAAGACCATGTCACAGTATTTTCAAAGGCCTTTGTCTTTCTTTCTTTCTTTTTTGCGGTACGCAGGCCTCTCACTGTTGTGGCCTCTCCTGCTGCGGAGGACAGGCTCCGGACGCGCAGGCTCAGCGGCCATGGCTCACGGGCCCAGCCGCTCCGCGGCATGTGGGATCTTCCCGGACCGGGGCACGAACCCGCGTCCCCTGCATTGGCAGGCGGATTCTCAACCACTGTGCCACCAGGGAAGCCCCCGCTTTGTCTTTTTAAAATAATTTTAAGCATTGTTAGTTATATGGGGTTATCCCTCTCTTTAATGAGAAGGGGAGAGAGAGAGAGAGAGAGAGAGAGAGAGAGGGAGAGAACAGCAGACACAAAATGAAGCGATAGGAAGAATCTTTCTAGCAAGGTGAGAGGTGATTGCTGTGATAAGTAAGAAAATGCTAGAGAGAAGCAGAGAGAGATGGGGAATAAATGAGAAGCCTAACCTCTAAGGAAGTGAAATCACCAATAATAGGAACATTTTAAAAATTATATATATATGGATTTCCATACTTGTATATCTGTCTGTCTATACTTATAAAATCAAGAATAATTAGGTCAGGTAAGGGCAAACATTTTCCTGCAAAGTAGTAAATATTCTGTCATGTAATAAATATTTTAGGCTTTGTGAGCCATACAGTGTGTGTTTTAACTACTCAACTCCGCCATTGTAGATTTAAAGCAGCCAAGGACAATATGTCAATGGCTGAGGGTGTCTCTGTTCCAATACAACTTTATTTACAAAAACAGATATCAGACTGGATTTAGCTGGTGGGTTATAGTGTGTTGAGCCCTGATCTCAGGAGTCTAATCCCCTCATTTCCAGATGAAAATAGGAGACCCAGAGCATTTCAGGAAGCTACCCCAAGCGTCACAACTCAGTAGTGGGAAGTTCAAATGGAGACTAAGAAGTGTTTAGATATATGCTAATTTTGGAGGGATCCTAATCTTTTTAAGCAAAACAGTACTCGGTTGCACTGGAATTCGGGCTCTCAGACATGTTTGAATGCTTCAGTCTGGATAATTGAAGCTTCTGAGTAGCCCAGGGGGCTTACTCTTAAAGCAAAAAGTCTTTCCATGTTAATTATTTTGGACAGATCATCTTTCTAAGATCTATTACATATGGCCACACCTTTTTAAACAGCATATAATTTAACCTTTGTGAAAAAGAAGGTTAAGGTTCACCATTTAAAACCAATTTTAGAGCCAAGAAGCCCATTAGGTACCATCTAACCAAGGGCCCTCAGGAACTACTGGGACTCAGAATCCTGCTTAACCCATGCAGGTCTCTGTTCACTCATTCAAGGGCATCTGCCTCTTCCCAGATGTCAGTTGGTCAGCAGGTCTCTGACTATGAGAATGCCTGGGTCCAGCAGCATCCCATTCGCCACTTGCTGTCGATAACCAAGATGATCAGATGATGAACTGGTCAGAACTGGGGCTCCTATGAGACTCTCTGTTCTTCCTTTCTTTTTTCTGAAGATTTCCCCTAGCTGCCAGCCTAGCAGAAATTAGAAGCCTCATTCCTGGGTTTAGTATTAGTGCTCTAAATCTGATATTTGGTCCTCAGGTCCCTAGCCCTGGTGAATGCCCCAGGAGCTGCTGCTTCCCGATAAGCTCCGGCTTACACGCCCGGTCCATGTCCCTAAATGTTAAGCTCTGTTCCTCTGTGTTGGGATTGGGGACTGCTTTTGAATTTTACCTCTATTGTCTCAGACTTACCTTCTTGACTTTTGCTGTCTTTTTCTCCATCATTTCTTATCCCTCCTGACCAATCCCCATAGCCCAAACACAGAGTAGTTACTCACTGGAAATACTGGGGAACAAAGCCCTGACATGAAGACTCTTCCACTGCCTGACTCAGAGTCTGGGCACTGTGTTTGATCTGGGGACTTATCTGACATTTGAATCGGACATTAGCCACAAGTTCATTAAGTGCCCTGGTGACCATGATTTGGACCATTGGCCTAATTCGTCTGTGTTAGACTCCCGGTCCAAACCTGCCCTTCTAGGCTGACTCTGTACCCCTCACCTGTCAGCTACAGGTAGCATCTTGCCTCACAGGGGAGGCATGTCAGCTACTCCAGGAGCAAATAAGCTCTGAGAAAAGGACATGGCTTTGAGTCACCATATTTCTAGGGTGACTGTATGTTCCAGTTTGCCTGGGATTGTGCCAGTTTATGTTTGTTGTTCTGGCGTCATTATTAATAGGGCCTCAATCAATGTCCTGATTTGGATAAAATCTTGTATGGTAACCCTCCATTTCTCATCTGAAAAATGGGGATAATATTGCCAACCCTTTCCTTCTTACAATGTTGTTAAGAATAACCAAATGAGATTATATTTATGAAGGTGTTTCAAAATGATTTAAAGAAAACCCGCTGTGGCAACATGAGGTCGTGGTATTATTTTTTGTTATCATCTGTTTTGGCTCTCATAGACTTATTAGTTCAATTTCATTTTCTTGGATATATTTTAGATTGTTGAGGTCATGAAACAAGTTATCTCTAGTTAGAGAGGTTTTGTTATATATATGGTTCCATTAGCAGTAAAAAAAAAAAAAAAAACCCTCACTTTTTCAAGTTTACACTTCATTTAAAAATACAATTGATTTTTACAAAATAGAAACATGCCAGTGCTATAATTTTTCCCCCCACTATTCATGTTGGACTTCTAACTGATAAAAAAGGTATACAAATAGAATTTTA
The DNA here is from genome assembly GCF_963924675.1 of Phocoena phocoena. Classification (NCBI taxonomy): domain Eukaryota; kingdom Metazoa; phylum Chordata; class Mammalia; order Artiodactyla; family Phocoenidae; genus Phocoena; species Phocoena phocoena. The sequence continues at coordinate 11,655,158 of NC_089230.1, read as the reverse complement.
AGCAAAGGATAAGCCATAAAGCACCATTACTGCAACAACACAAGTAAGGAGAAGAACCCCGACAGAATACTTAATGCTGGGTGTACGGTGTATGTGTGTGTATCTTTGGTTCAATTTAAGGCATAAAAACTTGATAAGTCTGCATTTGTCTGCACCTATTAACACTGAAGTGGACAAGTATTCTAAGCAAGAAAGGACAAAATTTGGGGTTAGGTCACCAATAAAATGATGAATCAGATCCTAAATACCTGAGAGTTGACTGTCTTTTAAATAGTGATATTCTTTTAGGCAAAACAGACAAACAATCTGACAATCCCACCTGTAATTAAACTCTGGTCTGATTATGCTGCTCTAAGTGTGGTCTCTGGTATAATAATGCTCTTTCTCAAATGGCATTGCTCTTCCATTGCTCTTTATTCCTGAATGACCTGATCTTTCCTCAATAGGGAGAAAATGTGCTTACTTAAATGAAATAATTCTTTCTTTCAGGGTCTGACAGTGTCATTTGGTGAGTTATCTATTTTTGGGCTTCTGATGATACCTCCAGGCAATGAAGGAGTTAATGTTCCTCAGATGGACACTGTGGGTTCCTTAAAAGGGTGGAAAGCATTTGTGGATTTCACAGAAGGATTCTTGGTGGCTCCATTAGAGTTGCTTGTCCTGACTCTTCACTGTAATTTTGTTTTAAAGTGGAGAAATATCGCCCTCTGAAGTTGAAAACCAGTCACCTATATGTTCTGTTTGACCTATAGCATTAAAACTTTTTTTAAATATGAAATTTCATACAGAAATATAGAATTCTGGCTTCTCAAAAAAAAAAAAAAAAGGAATATTTCATGTCAACAAGTTGGCTGGAAACTGAGTAATAAGAGGCTGTCCTTCTAATCCTGCCCCCAGTGGAGACCTGGGACATTTGCCAACCCCCTCTCGTCTGAGACTTAAGAGTTTGCAAGTCGTAATCTATATCTTCATTCATTTAACAAACTATAAAGACCTGTTTCATGCAAAACTCTGTTCAAGGAACTGAGTCAATACGTACATAGCTCTTTACCCAAAGGCTCTTATGGAATCCCTGAGATATTCAGTGGAAGGCATTCCATGGACACATGAGTTGGGATGTGCTACCTGTTTCTCTCTTGGAAATTCATAATGCATATTAGCACATTAAAGGCTCTGAAAAGCCTTTCAGTAAGGAAACTTGTTGAATATTGCTTAACCATTGTTTCCTTTCTAAAAAATATATTTTTAAAGTAATAGCTATTACTTCCACAATGGCTGGCTCTGGTGAACACACTTCAAGAATGATCTGTAGCTTGGCTCTAAATTGAAGGCTGTTAACATTTACATGTTAATAAATGTAGGGAATGAATTAGAAACCTGGGAAAGTTTCTTGCAAAAATATTCAAAGGGGAAAAATAACTGAATTAAAGATGGTTTGTCTATAACCTGAAATAAGGTCCATAAGATATAAGGACTCATGCCTTTTTTTTTCATAAAACACTGGATGTACTTTATACTTTCTCTTTTTAAAAATTACCATTTGTATAGAGAATTTTTCTAAAATTCAGTCAGTGTGGGAAGTGGGAAGAGTAAATGAATGTGAACCGTTTTGAGGACTGATTCACTAATACATTCATGTATTCATTTAACAAGGCCAAGTCCTGTGGGTTTTACTGCCTAAATATCTCCGGAATGCATACACTCCCCTCTAACTCACTGGTATCCTTACAGCAGGTACTACTGTCACTTGTTTTAAGTCAACTGAAAGACCTCCTCACTCTAATATACTGTACCCAGAATGAGCTATTAAAAATGTGAATCTGGGGCTTCCCTGGTGGCGCAGCGGTTGAGAGTCCGCCTGCCGATGCAGGGGACACGGGTTCGTGCCCCGGTCCGGGAAGATCCCACATGCCGCGGAGCGGCTGGGCCCGTGAGCCATGGCCGCTGAGCCTGCATGTCCGGAGCCTGTGCTCCGCAACGGGAGAGGCCACAACAGTGAGAGGCCCGCGTACCGCAAAACAAAAACAAAACAAACGAAACGAAAACAAACAAAAAAAGTAAATCTGGAAACCTTTGAATAACTTCCAGTTGCTTTTGAAGATCAAACTCCTTAGGAAGCCTGCAAAAACTCACATACTCCAGCCTCAGCTAATTCAACCCTCTCACTCTTTTTCTGTATTACATTCTCTTAAGCCTTTCTGTTCTTCAATGTGCATTCTCCCTCTTGCCCCAGGGCCTTTGCACGTGTTGTTTTTGTCTTGCCTGCAACTTTCTCCTCCCTCTCTTGTCTCTCCCTCCCAAATCCTGTTGGATTAATGTCTGTTTATTAAAATCTCTGCTCAAATATTGCTTCTTTCTTGACCCATCACCACTCCAGACCTACAGTTCTATCAGGTTCCCCTGGTTTATCCTTTTATATAGCACCTTCTTCAGTCATACTTTTGTAATTCATACTTTTTATGATTATTTAATCAACACTTGTCTCTCTCTTTTGTTTACTAGTTTCCTAGCACCTGGCATAGTGAGGAACACTCAATAAATATAAATGAAGAGGTATGTGACAGAAGATAGAATTTTTATGCATATTGGGAAAAGAAGTGACAGAATCTACTTTTTTTGGAGATTTAAAAATAAGCCAAGATTGTTTATAAACTGGGACATTGATCCTTATATCTTGATATGAACTTTTTTTTTTTTTTTTTGCTGGTGGAGGGAGGGAGGTGAGTGGGAGATGGGATGCAACTAATCCAGCAGCAAAGAAAAACAAAACTATTTTTTCTAGCAAAATAAGTAATGGTTTTCTGGATAATTCTACACACAGAAAATGATTGATTAAAACTTCCTGTAAGCTTGGGCTATGCAAATATAGTAGGTGTCTATGTATATGCCAGGCTTGAATGCCGTCTTCAATTATTTTTTGGAAAAATTGCCCTGGTTGAGGTTTTCTTTTTTTTTCGGTACGCGGGCTTCTCACTGTTGTGGCCTCTCCCGTTGCGGAGCACAGGCTCCGGACGTGCAGGCTCAGCAGCCGTGGCTCACGGGCCCAGCCGCTCCGCGGCATGCGGGATCCTCCCAGATCAGGGAACGAACCCACATCCCCTGCATCGGCAGGCGGACTCTCAACCACCGCGCCACCAGGGAAGCCCCCTGGTTGAGTTTTGAATCATGCTTCCACATCTGTCAGTATGTTCCAGTCACTACCCAAACAGGAACCAGACATGGCCAACTAGGCAAAAAATAATAAAATAATATACATGAATATAGTTTGGCTTCCCAGTATGGGATGAATGTTCCAACTTACTTATTTCTGTTTCATTGAAAAAAAAATGATAGGATGATCACGACTGAGTAAATTTCAGCAGGAAAAGGGCTCTGAGGTCCTGTGGCACTCTTCACTTGATACTATGGTGATCCAATATAGCCAAAACTCTTCTGAGAATTAGCTCGTCACTTACAACCTTCTAGTACCCCAGGGTTCCTTTGGCAAACACTTTTTATGTGGCGTTAAAGAGTGCCCTAAGGAGCTCTTAAAAAGTTGATGCGAAAAGGTCCACTTTGTAGCAGGGAATGTTTTACCTTTTAGGTAGGTCAGTGGATCAATGTTTCTGGTCCATTTCAGCCTAACTGCATACCTTTTGCAGTATCTTTTTTTTTTTTAAATAAATTTATTTATTTATTTTTGGCTGTGTTGGGTCCTCGTTTCTGTGCGAGGGCTTTCTCTAGTTGTGGCGAGCAGGGGCCACTCTTCACCGCGGTGCGCGGGCCTCTCACTATCGCAGCCTCTCTGTTGCGGAGCACAGGCTCCAGACGCGCAGGCTCAGTAGTTGTGGCTCACGGGCCCAGTTGCTCCACGGCATGTGGAATTTTCCCAGACCAGGGCTCGAACCCGTGTCCCCTGCATTGGCAGGCAGATTCTAAACCACTGCGCCACCAGGGAAGCCCTGCAGTATTATTTTTTATCATCATCTTCCGATCTTTTTTTTTCCTCCTAGGTCTCATTAAGAGGCTCCTGAAGGAGACTGTGGCCACTAAAAAGTGATTTCCAGCAACAAATTCAACAGCAAAAATTCATTCAGACTCATGGGTATGTATTGTGCAGTTCCTCTTTGCCTTACACTGCAAAAAAAAGTTTGACCACTTAAACAGGAATTGCTGAAAATAGCCAGTGATTAGGATGGATTCACATATAACTGGCACTGTTTTCCAAAATCCAGTTTTTTTTTTCATTATTGGTGACATTTTCCAATTGACATATTTATTAAGCACCTATGATGATTGCCAAGGTTCCTTCCAATTCCAAGAACATTCTATTATTCTCTTCTTGTATAACCCATCTTAATTTCTGATTCTGTGACCCTCATTTATATGTGAGTCTGAGTTTAAACTCTGCTCAACTGAAGAGAATAATAATATCCATTTCCAGTAGCACAAGCTTAGAAAATGAGTCATATTACATAAATTAAATAATTGTACTCACTTTAGAAACTGATATTAATATTTTGTTTTTTTTTAAGTTAGGGTAGTAACAACATACCACTGGCTCTCTCAACACCTGGATTATTTCTGATCTGAAGAAAGCAGACGTGAAAGGAAATCCATTTATTCTCAAACAGAGAAGAAACTTGATAGTATACATGACAACCTTCAGTAATTAGTTCCATTAATATGAGCAACTCTTTAAAATCCTATTTAAAATATTTCCCAATTTAATATTATATTTTTTAGAAGGACAAGTCTATGCTATTTATCTAATGGATTTCTTGACAATTTGAAATGAACATGGCTTACCATGCCATAAATTTAAATGCATTTATTTAAATATGCCATACTTAATATGCAACTTGAAAGTCTCTGGGATGACATAAAAACGTATTTGTCTAGCTCTGAGTTGCTCTTCTGAAGCTTGGCCATAGTTGTTGGTATTGCTTTTCTGGCTCTCAAGGAAATGATGAAAAATTCCCTTGCAGGTCTTAGGACCACTCCCTGCAATACAAACTCTATTTTGTAACTATCATTTGCAGTTGTATAACTTCAAGTTTGAGATTGATACACATTTAATCATTTTTAAGTATTGCTTAGTGTCTCCCTAGGTTTATCACAGTATTTGCCTTATAAAGGGTATACCTTAAAGGAAAAAAAAATGCTCTAAATTTAGGGTTAGGCTTTGGTAGGTAGGAAGTAGAGTCTATTACGAAAACAGTTGAAGTGAGTGGAGAGAGTTTTTGGGTCCTCATTCAAGGCCACTTAAATGGCACTAGAATTCTCAGTGTTGATTTCGACTGCTTTACGTGTACGATAATGGTGGGTGCTCACGCTCGTGTGTTTTCCGTTTCCTAGTCTAATATCCTCAAGCCCTGTTATTTTCAAATTTTAAAACCCAGCTAACCTCTCACTTTTTCAAAGAATCCTGAGTGAAGCTAAATTGTCTTCAATCACAGTAGTGCTGAAATCTCTCTTATTCAGGTGTTGGGGGAATCTCACAATTTAGCCCTTCTTATCCCATGACTGGTATTGTTTTCTTTTTCTGGGGTCATTAAAATGACCACTAGACTTCTCAAAGTTGATTTTTTTTTTTTTTTTTTTTTTTTTGGCGGTACGTGGGCCTGTCACTGCTGTGGCCTCTCCCCTTGCGGAGCACAGGCTCTGGACATGCAGGCTCAGCAGCCATGGCTCACGGGCCCAGCCGCTCCGCGGCATGTGGGATCTTCCCACACCGGGGCACGAACCCGTGTCCCCTGCATCGGCAGGCGGACTCTCACCCACTGCGTCACCAGGGAAGCCCTCAAAGTTGATTTTAATGAAAGATAATTATGTTGCCTCACTCAACTTGCCAGGGATAAAATGAGCTATTCTAGAAATGCTTTGAAAAGTTAAAAACTTTTACATTTTCCTTCTTCCCTGCTAATGGGAAATGGGGCTGGGATGACTCCCTGATGAGTAGCCCATGGATCACAGAGATTTTGTCATTTTTGCTGGCAGAACAAAGGAGGAAAAGGAGTTTCCACATTGGGGAGCAGAGAATGTTTCTGTGTCATCAGGAGTTATAGACACACAGGAGGGTCCTGAAACTCCATAGATTTACCAATCCATTCATCCATCATCCATCCATCCATCCACCCATCCACCCATCCATCCACTCATTCATTTATTCATTCCACAGATACTTTTAGAATGCCTTCTCTGTGTCAGGCGACAGGATAAAAGACTGATTTGTGTGCCCTGGAGCTTTTATTCCAGGTTAACTACTTTTGTTTTCTGATTTGTCTTCGCTCCTCTTTAAAGGGCCTCTGTGTTCTCCCTACCTGTGTTTGCCAGGTTCAAAGTGAGTTCAATACATGCTTTTGATTGAGGACAATGTTTACAAAGGGCTTTTAACCTAATTTAGCTGCTGAAATTTCTTATATAAGAGTTTCTCTTTTGCCAAAATCATTTGTCTCCTTTCTTCCTTGTTCTTTTCTTTAATATTATTTAATTTCTCATATGACTGTTTGTCATTCCTTTTCTTATCTCCCTATCCTCTTGAATTCATGTTCTTCCTTGGCTAACTAAATAAAAATGTTTGGAGGATGTTTTTACCCCCATTTAAAAATATCTCTTTTATCTCGATGTGACATTTTCCCTTTCTGATAGCTCTTTCATTTTAGTGCTTTCTTCTTTTGCCTTTTATTTGGCATTGCTTTTTATTCCTGTGCTCAGTGAAGTCGGTTTTTTTACACATTCTTCCATTTCTTTTCAAGTTGGCCTGTATCTGCTCTCAGTTTCTCTTTTTTTTTTTCTTCTCCACAAATCTCTTTTATCTCTCTGATCTTTTCCTCTCTCCCCTTCTTATTCTCTTCCCTCATTTTTCAAATTTTCCAATCTACCCTCATCTTTTTATTTTCTTCTGTGATTTCTGTCTTCCTTTTTTTCAGTTCTTTTATTCTTTCTTAGTACTTTAAAGGGAAGAACAATTTGGAAACTTTTTTTTTTTTCTTCTTCTTTTTCTTTTTTTTAAAGCTCTTGTCAGGAAAGGCTACCCTTTCTGGGCCTGCTTTCCTAAGCACAGCAACAACCCCAGAGGTGATGGGTTTGCGAACCCGCTGTCCCCAGCCCCGGGATCAGAGCATCGTAGGGCTGAAGAGGCAGCCAGCAGCCCACACCTCAGCCTTTATGCAAAAGTGCTCTTTCACCCCAGATATGCAGAGCTGTTTATGCCTTTCTTAAAAGCCATAGTTTAGCAACTTTTTCAACTTTTCAAAGTACCTATGCCTCCTTTTACCCCAGTTGAATGAGGCAAGATGGCTGTCTCCATTGGATGGATGGGGCAGCTCAGGCAGAGCAAGGAAGAGCGTGTTTCCTGAGCTCTCCCAGTCCTGAAGCAGCTGCGTCGCACCTGGGGACGACCTAGAGTGTGCTGTGGTCCTAGGCCTTTCCCTCTGGATTCCAGGGGGGCGTTTTCAGTACTTCCTCCTGTGTCTCCCAGCAAGGCAGTGTCTGTGGCTTGGCTTCTCCCCCTTCTCTTATGCTCCTCTTCCCCTCTACTCTTCATCCTCTGAGAATATAGCTAATGATTAAGGTAGTTTTCCATCTACACTTGGATTGGGAGGCATTGCCCTGGGGTCTCACTCATCAAATCCCAGGCTGGCATCGTCCAGTCAGAAACGCCATGGAATGGATTCCTGGCCCTTTGGCTGCTGAGGGAGGACCATGTGTTTTTCAAGTCCCTTCTAGAGGACCACGTGATTCACTGAAGTCTCTTTGGGTAATTCTGTGTTGTGCGTGGAAATGCTTGCTGTTGAGAGTTTTTTAAAAATGTACATCCCTATTTCTTCTGTTTAAATAGATAATTCCTTTCATATTTTCTTTCCCTGTTTTCACTTTTCCTATATTTCACAAATACTTATCCATGATTACATATGTTTGGATGTAGACTGTTATCACATCCTAGCTTTTCCTCTCTAGGCCCTAACCCCAAATTATTCAGATTTCAAAGTTAGGATGAGAAGGCCCCACAGATACCATCAAGACTGCTTTCACCTTGGAGACTCTGAATATAGTTACGCAAGGGTAGCCATCATCTGTTTTCACCTTTAAAAGGGGGAATATTTACCAATGATAAACTGTATAGACTATAAAAATGTAATTTTTCAGCCCTTGGCAATAATCATATAGACTTAGTGTGCTAACGCTGGTTGTCTCAAGGGAAAACTATAAAGGATCGCCTAATGAAAGGGATTTGGCAGTCCAATATTTTTGTGGCATGAGCCCAACATCGGAAGGAGTAATAAATGTGGTCCTTTGCATTCAAAAGGTGAGGGACCCCCTCACTGGAACTTATTCCAGATCCAGTTGCAGTGAGTGGTTGAGGGGGGTTTAGAACTCAGGGCTTTTGACTCCTACTCAAGTGCTTCTCACTGAAAAAGAGTGTTAATTTGTCCTTTCATTCAACAAACATTGACTGAGGGCTTGTTATTGGTCAGCTTGGTAGAAGACGGGAAGACACAGGGAACACACAGCTGAGCAGGAAGACAGCCATGTCACTCTCTATTGTCACACTGGGTGACATCACAGGTGCTGTGTGCTCTGCTACAGTAGGCAGAGGGGTTAGGGGAACCCCCAAATCTTAAGTTACTGCTTTTATTGACTATTTAATGTCTATGTGTTATACTTACAAAATGTGCCTATTTTATGTTTACTTATGTCTTTTAACTTAGGGTATTAACTTTATCTATGATCAGCCCTTTTACTACTTTTAAACCGCTTACACAACAGTTGTATTTCCCCTAGCTTGATGAGACCTCAGGAAATGTTTCTTTGATGATAATGATACATGGTTTGTTCTTCTACTGAGATGACAGTCTCATCTCATCATAAATCCCTATTGAATCTCATTCTTTTGAGGTCCATCTACTTTTCCAGCTTCTGATCCTTATTAACTTTAAACAAGATCTTAAAGTTGTGGAACATCCCCTACAAATTTTTCTTTTAATAAATAAATAAATTAATTAATTTTTGGCTGTGTTGGGTCTTTGTTGCTGCACGTGGGCATTCTCTAGTTGCAGAGAGAGGGGGCTACTCTTTGTTGTGGTGCGCGGGCTTCTCATTGCGGTGGCTTCTTTTGTTGCGGAGCACAGGCTCAAGGCACGCAGGCTTCAGTAATTGTGGCATGCAGGCTCCGTAGTTGTGGCTCACGGGCTCTAGAGCACAGCCTCAGTAGCTGTGACGCACAGGATTAGTTGCTCCGTGGCATGTGGGATCTTCCCAGACCAGAGGTCAAATCCATGTCCTCTGCATTGGCAGGTGGATTCTTTTTTTTTTTTTTTTTTTTTTGCGGTACGCGGGCCTCTCACTGTTGCGGCCTCTCCCGTTGCGGAGCACAGGCTCCGGACGCGCAGGCTCAGCGGCCATGGCTCACGGGCCCAGCCGCTCCGCGGCATGTGGGATCTTCCCGGACCGGGGCACGAACCCGTGTCCCCTGCATTGGCAGGCGGACTCTCAACCACTGTGCCACCAGGGAAGCCCTGGCAGGTGGATTCTTAACCACTGCACCACCAGGGAAGTCCCTCCCCTACAAATTTAATTAGAATGTTCACTTGTCTCAGTGACTAAATTGAGTGTAAAACAGAACCCCATCCAAGGCCAACACCACGCTCTGACCTAGTCCCTGCTCACCAGCTGGCTTTGTAAGGAGGCTCAACTCACCCAAAGGCTCCCTAGAAAGTTTTTCTAAAGTCAAGGACAGCACACAAAGTTATTGCTAATTAAATGTTTAATATCCATTATATATATTAATTTTTAGTCAAATTTATGACAAGGTAGAGTTGTGTTTTTATGTGATCAGTGTAGTTAATAGCAGGTTAGGGTCCTGTCGTAGTCATGGTGCATGCTCTATTTTTGCTCATTTTATAAGACCTGGGGCCTAATTTTACTATTTCAAATGCCTATAAAATTTTATTGTTGTGTCTTTTCCTTTATGACTTATTGTCGGTCATATCTATGATTTATTGAATTTAAGTCCTTGATCAAGAACACAACCCCTAATTACAAACTGGTTTCTATGGGACGATACAATCTGCTTTACAGTGATATGTTTCATGATGGAGTTTTTCAGGAATTTTTTGTGGTGACAGTTGTGGACTTTTTAACACTTAAAACTGCTTCAAGTTCAAATTCCTATCAAGGGCCTCTGACAGAAAAATAAAAGATCATTACATTAAATAAATGAACCTAATCTCATTTTTTTGTAAATTATTTTTGTTTATATATTTTAAGAGCAGAGAGTCTAAAACCCTATTTATTTTGCATAAGAGATATTGAAATGTTTTGATTTAATACAATGACCATTTAAAGGGAAAGGGAGAAGAAATGATTTAAAAGCATGAGAAAAGGAGGGAAGTCCAAAGGAAGGAAGAGAGTTTGCAAAAAGGAGAAACATGGAGAAGAAAGGCCTGCAGCAAGGAAAGAAAGATTAAAAAAAAAAAAAGAGGCGGGCTGAGTCAGCAGAATGAAATAAGCTAACTAAACATAAGACCCTGTTGGTCGCTGTTCCCATTTTTCTTGTCTACATCCCTTTGAACTAGCGATGACCAAGGACCCCTGCGCACGGACCTTCAGGGACACCAGAGGGTCTGGGTGGGACGACTCCAGCAGTCATTCTTCACAATGACACCCAGTGGCAGCTGGGGTCAGGCTGAGGTGGGAATTAGCGCTCTATCAGTGAGGTTCTCACCCCCTTTTCTCCAGCAAGGAAGCCACCCACAGGTACATTTGTTATAGGCACCAAACCCCTACCACTGTAACTTCTGGAAGGCCATTGGAATCCAGGGTCAGACAGAGACAGCCTCTACAGAGCAGATCCCCTTCGTGCAGCCTCCTGTAGTCTCATTGCCACCTTCCACAGACCCTGTCTCCCCAAACGCTGGTGGAACTCTTCACAAATCACCCCCACAACTGCCTGAGTGACCTTGCTCATCCCCAAGTGAACTGAGCTCAATATCAATCATAAACAGATAAATACATGCCACTGGTCTTAGAGAATTGCTAAGAACTGCCATTGGCCTAGCACTCAAAATTTACAAAATTCTTTCTAGCTACACTATCTCATGAATCTCGATAACAACTTTGTAAGGGACACATTATAATTACTATTCCCATTTTACTGATTAAAAAAAAGGCTCAGAAAGATTTAAAAAAATGAAAAAGAAAAAAAAAACAAATAAAACAACAGGCAGAGAGGTTAAATAACTTGCTTCATGCCACAGGGCTAGGAAGTAGCATAGAGACAACATAACCGACTGGTTCTAATTCCAGCAATTTTCCTCTTGTACTTTCAGAACTTTCCACTTACATTCAAAATAAATATTTGATGATATGTCAGGGCAGAGATGGTGCAAATAATTCTTAGAAGTGAGAAATACAGGGATCTCGTTCTTCCGAAGGCTAATGCTTCTCTGTTGGAGGCTCCTACAGCTCTGTTCTTTTTTTGTCTCAAACACACACGTGCTCTCTTTTACTTTTACCTCATGGGTGGAGTTCCACCGTCTTCTGCCCTTAGACTGTTTCATCTGAGTTTGCCCTCTGAGTGTGCAGAGAGAAGAACCATTTTGCTGTGGCTGCTCTGCTCTCCAACCGCCCTGAGCATTCACTTGTTTCTGACTGACTTCAGTTCACGAGTAGCTGAGAACCACGGACGGGAGAATCTTCTTCCTGGATCACCAGAGCTACCAGGAATAATGTTCTACCACTGACAACTCTCCAAGAAAGCCAAAATCATGTCGAATTTATGTCCTTAGGTGTTCCTTTCTTTTCTATTACATACATTATTTCTTCCCACGTCTGGTCTTATTGTTGTATTTGTGTCATAAATGAATATCATTAGAAAAGCTGGTTTAGCAAATGTTAGCATCAACTACATTGATAATATCATTTATAGGGGCTTCCCTGGTGGCGCGGTGGTTAAGAATCCGCCTGCCATTGCAGGTGACACGTGTTCGGGCCCTGGTCCGGGGAGATCCCACATGCCGTGGAGCAACTAAGCCCGCAAGCCACAACTACTGAGCCCACGCACCTAGAGCCCGAGCTCCGCAACAAGAGCAGCCACAGCAATGAGAATCCCGCGTGCCCCAACAAAGAGTAGCCCCCTCTCGCCGCAGCTAGAGAAAACCTGCGCACAGCAACAAAAACCCAGTGTAGCCAAAAATAAATTAAATAAATTTTCAAAAATATCATTTATACTCTGTTATTGAAAAAATGTTTTAGGTTTGCATGCCATCAAGTTTTACAATTACTAAGACATATACATTACAGCCTACCCTGCAGGAAAATACTCCATTAAAATATATTGATAATAATATATTAGTATATATGTTATATAAATGTGTGTCATACCAAAAAGATATCCAGTTTATATTCAGATAAGCTTATTATTCTAACATAAAACACATTTACCTCTTTTTTACTATGGTATGTTTGATGCCGAGATTAGAAGGGGAAAGACTAAAAGGAAAATAAAAAATGCTTTTCTTTTTTGATGATGAGTATTTTGGTAGTTTAGTACATTGTTCTATAATTTATTATAGTAAATAATAGTATATATTATTATAATATATACTAATTATTATATTTATTATAATTTATTATAGCATTATATTTATAATATAATAATTATAATTTATTATAATATTATATTTATTATATACTAATAAATAATAGTGTATATCATATGCAGGTAGTATATATCCTGCAATGGAAAACCCCAGTACTATCTACCTGCCTCTGAGGATTAACAAAGTTGGGTACTGTTCTAGGGGAAGAGATCATGGGGTTGAATACAGGATCTGTGCAATTGCTCTTGATAAATGGGAGGAAAGAGACCTTAACAAACTCCTGACTTAACTTGCCCAAGGTTTCTGGAGAAGCTTGGCAGTGAGCACAGCACAAAAGATGACTCTTAGAAGCCCGGGAGCTTGGAATGGACAGGGGCAGACTTGGAAAAATGAAAATAAAACACAGTTGGATGAAACACACTGAGTCTACCTACATAGTTCAGGAAATTCCAGGTTGCCCGGTATCAATATGCATTCAGAAGAGGACCTTCGACTAAGTGGCACCATCCAATAAAAGGCGCAAGAAAGCGAGAAAAGTACAACTCAGCCAATCAGGCCAGATGAACACCCACCAGAAACTCAGCTTCTCATCTCTCTGCTTGTCTTCTCCAGCACGCACTCTCTTTCAATGGGATTGAACATACCTGAGAAGAGCAAAGATTAAAACACTTTAGTGACAGAAACAAAGGCTCGGTTGGTACTGAGTAACCAGGTTAACTCAGGACTCAGCCCTCAGCACTCCACTCCTCTGCACACTTCCTGTTTGTGCTCATCTGCTCCTTCACTGAAGTACTAATGACTTCAGAGAGAGTGTCTCCTGCCTTGGGTGCAGCTGGCACCAGACATGACTCCATGATAGAGCTTTCCCTTGGATGGTTTCCGGTCATCACAAACTCCACGTGACAAGCTCACTCTGCTCTGTCCTGGCTGCACTTCCTTCTCTAGAAACATTTTCCTCTTTCTACTCACAGCGATATCACGCTCCCGGCCACAGACACTCACAGTATCTTTGAATCATCTTGTTCCTTCTCATATCCAGTCAATTTCCAAGTTTTGTCAAGTTTTCCTTAAACAGCTTTTTTGCTTCCTTTTGTATCCATCTCTACTGTTAATCCCTGCTGGACCTGGATCACACTTCAATCTCTTAACGGTTCCCCCTACAACCTCACCCACTCCATTTTGCCTGACTTACTAATGCCAGAACGTTATTCTTTAAACACTTAAAAAGATCACGTTAAAAGACTTCGAGAGACTTTATTTTGCCAGTGGAATAATGATTGCATAAGACCACACAGTTCATTAGGGACAGAGTTATGACTAGAGTCCAGGATTTTTTAACCTCAGTTCCAATACTTTTTTTTTTTTTTTTTACTAACGTATATTCACTGTGTCCTAAGAATTCCAGCATAGGAATGCATTATCTGTCCTAGTTTCTGCCCGGCTGCTTTAGTTTGTTTGTACTTTGTTTTAATCTATAAGCTGTCTCAGTTCCTTTTGGAAGTAGGAGGGATCTTAAAACTTAAGTAAATCAAAACAAATGTTGGTCAAAATAAAAATCCTGTATAAATAGATAAAACTACATCAAACATGTAGAACCCGTTTTTTTTCAGAGACAAATTATACTGAAAGAAATTGGTTTCACATGCTATCAGCCACCCAGTCCAGATGATTTCTGATCCGGGATTCTCTCTTCAATGACACCTGCTTCTAGGGAGAGTATCTGTTCTGACTGCACAGGCCGAGCTAGCTCTTGGTACTGAGCTCTGGCTCTTGTCCTATTGGGTTTCAAGAATACCTGGATAGCTCAATATCACAATATTGTAGAAGAATGGAATTCCATCCATCCAGGGGAGGTTGGCTGAAATCCCATTTTAACAGAATCGAAAGTTGGGTTGGAAGCTTCTAACAAAGCTATTTATAAAGCCTTCACCTGGCCTTAAGAGGTCTCCTGCAAGAGGCCTGTAGCAGAGGGATTGGCAAACAAAAGCAGAGAACAGCAGGGATGGTAGCTCCATAGCTGTAACCTCGCAGATACTGGGGGAACATGCTCTCCCTAAATCCTAAAGCGGGGCTACGCTGGGCTCAGTCTTCTCAGGGCCAAAGACCTTCTATAGCCCATTTTGGGCATAATAGTTGTCTCAACTATTAGTGGAATCGTTCCTTATGCCACCCAGTTATAACAAATGAGAAACTGATTCAACATGCAAAGCCCTTATTTGGCAATTTTCATCTTCAATGCACTTCCCAAATGTTAACTAATTAATGTGCCTGACAGTGTTCTATTTAACAGTGGTACCTACCTGTTTTATGTTCCTAAATTCTTTGATATTTCATTTCTAGGCCTTTTTTCCTGTCTTCTTCGAAGGCCAAAATAATGAGGTTCTTTGCTGATGTGGTGCCTGTTCTCTTCCACAATCTAGGTGCCCTCCTGGTGGTAGATGATCAAGTGAGAAACTGAGATGAGGATATGGGAAAGAGAGAAGGAGGGAAAGAGCCTCACCCTTGTGAATGTCAGGAATGCCACCCACCGAAAGACCCTGCATTCAGGCTGCGCTACCTCTGATGGTGCCAACAAGATTCCACTAGCTCCTGAGTGGTCAGCAAGTATTTAGTGAGTGCTTACTACGTGCCAGGCCCCTGTTCTAAGCACTAGGCACAGAGCCGCAAAGAAAAGAGACCTCAGTCTTTGCCCTCATGGAGCCCCAATATCAGAAACTCAGAGATCTACCTAAAACATCTCCCTCAAACAGTCTCATAAGTTTACGTCTTCTTCTTCTACAGCCTTTCTCAGGGAAATGAGCTCCTCACATTTATTTTTCATGGGATAAACACGACTTGATTTATTCTAAAACTTTCTCTTGCAAGCCGCAAGGTCTGCTCCCAGGAATTAGTGACTGAATCCATACCCTTACCATCTAGACCACTAGTTCTTGAGATTTTGGGGTTTTGACCACTGTTAAGAATCTGATGATAACTAGGCATCTAATCAACAGAAGAAATATATATGTATCATAAATATATACAATTTTTATTTATATACAGATATATATATAAATACATATGTATAGAAAAATGTGCGTGCCATTCTAAAGGCCATGCACCCCAGGTTAAGAAGCATCACCTAATCTAGAAATATCACTATTTTAAAGACTTCATTTCATTTAGATTTCAGCTATCACAATTAGACTTTGGAGATTGGAGAATACCAATTATAATCACCGACTCTCATAGGCAAGTGTCTTCACTTCTTTGACCTTTTTGAGCATTTTAAAACATTGAGGTATAGTTGATTTATAGTACTATACTAGTTTCAGGTGTACAACATAGTGATTCAAAATTTTTATAGATTATACTTCATTTATAGTTATTATAAAATAGTGGCTATATTCCTGTGCTGTACATCATTTTAGCTTATTTATTTTATTCTTCATAAAATATACCTCTTAATTCCCTACCCCTATCTTGCTTTGATCATTTCTTTGAATTATTTTGGCCCTTCTTAAGGCAGGACTGAAAATGCACAGAGCACTCTAGCTGTAGATATACAGTTCTTTTTGAGAGTATAATATTGGTTTCTGCATAATTTTTAATCTTTTAGTTGAATCAGTACATTGTCTTTAAGGTACAGTCTGTAATGATGGCATACTCCATGTTCTAGATGGTGACTAAAACCTTGGAATCCATCATTTTTCTAGGATAATTGGTCTTACACTTCCCTAAATGTATTCTCTTATACTTGCCTATAAGGAATTTCATCTGCCAGTTTTCTGCTCCCATATGCAGTCTTGTGAAAATTTCACAGCTTCCTCTGCATAAGTGGCATAATATTTCATTATTAAAAAGAACTTAGTGTCATGTGCAGACCTGAGGATTTTATTGTAAACAGTCTCTTGTTAAGATCTTAGCATCCATTTGTGAGTTGGCACAATTTAAAAAATATTTTTCCTTTCCCTTCTCTCCTTTTTGGGAGTCAGTGTCAGTTCTCTTCTAAGATAAAACAGTTAATTAAATTCTGTGTTTGGTCCCAAATAATATATGGCAAAGTATCAACAGTGGATATCTCTGGTTAGCTAGATTATGGATGATTATAATAGAACTCATTTTGCTTCTCTGTGTTTTCCACATTTTCTACAAAGAATAAATATCGCTTTTGTAATTAGAACTATCAAATATGCATAATTTTTCATGGACTCGTATCCAACCCAGGCCTACCGAGTATTTAAATGGAGGACATTTATTGCATGCTTCCGTCAGAATATTAGGGAGGTGTAATACTCCTTTCAGAAGCTATCTTGCCTTACTCTGCAGACTATCTTATTCTTAAACGTACAGGGGATCATAGCCTTTGGTCCTTACTCGTGAATGCTCGTCACATTAGCAGCTCCATTAAATTGATCTGTCTACACAAGTTTCAGTGGATCCCAAATTTCACCCTTGAAATGTCTTCTAAACTCTTGGGTAGAGCCCATTTATTTCCAGTGATTACTCAAGTTTGGGAAAGAAAATTGTGACAAAATGCATTATTGACTCAGCCGAGACATCTAGTTTATTTGTTGCTATTTGATTTTGTATCTGTCACTGATCTGCTTCAAAAGTTAATTTAGGGGCTTCCCTGGTGGCGCAGTGGTTGGGAGTCCACCTGCCCATGCAGGGGACGCGGGTTCGTGCCCCGGTCCGGGAAGATCCCACATGCCGCGGAGCGGCTGGGCCCGTGAGCCATGGCCGCTGGGCCTGCACGTCCGGAGCCTGTGCTCCGCAACGGGAGAGGCCACAACAGTGAGAGGCCTACGTACTGCAAAAACAAACAAACAAAAAGTTAATTTAGGAGTGAGACTGTCACTAATGCTTTCCTTTATAAGATGATTCATTCTGCTATCTCCTTTTCAGACCTGCATGGACTTCTTATTTTGTGATCATCACTCAGTTGGTCTCATTGGTTCTCTTGCTATCTTTCTGGCTCCCCTGTTCCTAACAAGTATTTTAATACTGGGGTTGGTTCCTCAGACATGTGTCCTGATTCTTTTTTTAGCTTAAAATTTTTTTATTTGCATCTTTTCTGCTATGTATGACATCACTGATATTTTTCTACTCAGGCACATTTATTTTTAATATGATGCCTTTAAAACAATATATTTCCTTTTTATTTATTTATTTTTATTTATTTATTTTTGCAATACACGGGCCTCTCACTGTTGTGGCCTCTCACGTTGCGGAGCACAGGCTCCGGACGCGCAGGCTCAGTGGCCATGGCTCACGGGCCCAGCTGCTCCGCGGCATGTGGGATCTTCCTGGACCGAGTTATGAACCCTCGTCCCCTGCATCGTCAGGCGCAGTCTCAACCACTGCGCCACCAGGGAAGCCCTACATTTCCTTTTTAAACTTCACTTAGATTGCAGGTTATACGGAAATAAGCTGTAGGCTGGATTTGGCCTACAGGCTGTTATCTGCCAAACTCTGGTCTAGATATTTAAGTATGGCACTTTCTATCCCCAGTGATTCTATCATATTTCCTTTGCTCATAAAGTTCTGCAACTTGTTTTTGTTTAACAGGCCCTAAAATACAAAGCCATATCCCCTCCCATGTGCTTACACCATATTCTTCCTATACGGAGTTTTTGTTTGGCAGCAGGAGGTTATCTGGTTCCTTACTTGCTAATTATATCACAGCCCTCATTTGTTACCGTGTATTTCCATCTGGCCGTTTGGTCTGATGAGTCTTTAATGTTTATTTGAAGCAGTTATGCACACGAAATTGGTCTTTCACCACTTCTCCCATCTATTAGTTCTTAGGTTGCAGCATCCTTATTTTACTATCCTTATTTTGCTCAGATATGTTCTGCACTTCCTCCTTGATTGCTTTATTTGAATCTTGGATAACTCAGATATTATGTTTCTAGCCATTTTTCTCCCCATTTCTTAATCTTAAGAATCTTTCTGAAATTTGAAAAGTAACCTTAACAGTCTGGTGCTATTTTACCTCAGATGATAGCCTACTTTTTTTTTTTTTCTTTTCTGTATGGACTCTAACTTTCCAAAAGATATCCTGGTTCTTGGTGAAATCTATAAATCTCTTCCTTTTACCATTATCTTCTCTATATATTCAGACTCTGGAAATCTGCTCTCTTAAAAATTTATCATAGAATCTACCTTACTTCAGGAGGTTGGACTGAAGCTGTTTGCCTTGTAACTTAAATTTGACCCAGGCATGATTCAAATTAAGTCCCTATAATGGTTAATTGTTTACTGTCCCCAGGGATTGCAGCTTTTTTTTACGAAGGGCACCATAGGTGTTATGATGGGCATTTCAGTACATGGATCACGGCCAACACAGTCTATTTTTGAGCCAGTTGTCCAATCAACTAATCAAACTAGCTCCTATCCAAAACTAGCATCCTTCATCTTGGAGAAGTTTGGTCAGGCAAGAGGACTCTGGAAATGTCTTAGGAGTTGGATTCTAACTAAAGACCAATTTCTTTCCTCACTATTTAGGTATTTTTATTTGGTGTGAGGAAAATAGCTTGAAATAAGATTCAAGAGATGGGAATTTTTATTCTAGTTACATGGACTTAACTGACTTAAACTAGTCTGGACCAAAGTTTCCTCAACTGAAAAATGAAGAATTTGTTGTAGTTGGCTTCCAATTCTGTCTCCAACATTCTGAGGTTCTGTAACAAACTGTGTATTAAGAATAATGATGTGCCCAAGTGGTATATAAGAACTGACATCTAGAGATGCGATTTTCAGGACCATGACACTTTCATATGAAGTAAAGTCAAGATTTAACTGCTTAATTCTTTAATGGAAGATTTTTTTCAGTGATTATGAAAATGACTATGTCTGTCAGGACTTCAACTCTGAACTCTGAAACTTGAAAATTACTGCCTTGACTAAGAATATGAAGAATCTGAGGCACAGAAAGGCAGACTCTTCCCAAAATGAGAAACAATTAATTCTTCCGGGACCCAGAATTAATTACAAAGTTTTATATACAGTAATATCAGTTTGAAAAATACATTATTACTAGCTCCTGAACACTATTTCTAGTTATGGCTTCATGATATACAGTGTGTGCTATTTCAGGGCCAAAGGTCAAATCGGTTTTGACTTCTTATTCCCAGAATCACTTTTCATAAGAGAAACAACTATCCGAGACAAAAGATCCCTCTTTCCTCTCGGTCCTAAGACCTGGGTTTTCGTTTCTTAATATAAAGCAAGGTGTTTAAATAGAAGAAATAACACTTGAATTAAGTGAGATTCCATTCAGCTTTTGGATTTGGTATCTTCTGTTGGTAGAAATGAGATGATTAAGAAATATGATTTAGTTTATTTTAATATTAAACAATAAAAGTAGAGAATATAGAGTATTTTCTTAATATGTCTTACACACTGGACACATGTTGCTGGTAAAGGGCACCCTCTGACACATGTGATGCCTTGCTGTACTCCAGCGGAGCTACTGAAAATGCACAGTGGGTCTTCCTTCAGTTGAGACTTCTTTGTCTGTGATGTTGCCTGTTGACATCTTCTGTTGATGGCTTTGTCTCCAGACTCCTGACTGCTTATTTTTACTCTCTGAGTCTGGCTTTGGTCCCCCCTCTTTTTGGTGTCTGCTGCGCATGACCCAGGCTGACACCACGTTGAGGAGGCTTCCAGAGATTGGTACAGACAAATTGGAGAGTGTTTTGATCTTACAAATTTAACTTTGAACAAAGAAAACAGGCTATGGCACAGAGGCCTTATTTGACATGGTGATTGCTAAATGCAAAAGTCAAGTGGAAAGAGGTGGTCTTCTGAATGTAAAATTGCCTGGCTTATGTGTTGGTACAATTGCTGGGTGGGTTATTGGGCAAATACCCATGGCCAAGTGTACATAAGTGATGGGCAGAACACAGGAAGGAAGCCACTTAAAAATAATTGTCTTTAGTCACAAAAAGACAAATACTGTATGATTCCACCTATAGGAGGTGCCGAGAATGGTCACATTCATAAAGACAGAAAGTAGAATGGTGGCTGCCAGGGGTTGGGGGGATGGGAGGGAATGAGAAGTCATTTACTTGGTACAGAGTTTCAGTTTTGCAGGATGAAAGAGTTCTGGAGACGGATGGTGGTGATGGTTGCACAATAATGTGAATGTACTTAATAACCGTGATCTACCCTTAAAAAATAGCTAAGTTGATACATCTTATGTATATTTTACCACATTTAAAAATGTATTAAAAATCATTGTCTTTAGTTTATTTGGCTTACGTGTAGGTGTTTTCTGCTCATATCAAAATCCATTGTATCAGTTGTTTTACCTTAAGAATTTGGTGACGTATCCTCCTAGGAAATATATCTCCTGATAGTTGAAATTATTAGGCAAGGAAGAGCAAGTTGAGATGGTTACTGGAAGGGCATCCAGTATTTCAACTTCAAGATTAACTTTAGTTGGACTTCCCTGGTGGCGCAGTGGTTAAGAATCCACCTGCCAATGCAGGGGACACGGGTTTGAGCCCTGGTCAGGGAAGATCCCACATGCCGTGGAGCAACTAAGCCCGTGCGCCACAACTACTGAGCCTGCGCTCTAGAACCCGCAAGCCACAACTACTGAAGCCCGCGCGCCTAGAGCCTGTGCTCCGCAACGAGAAGCCACTGCAATGAGAAGCCCACGCAACGCAACGAAGAGCAGCCCCTGCTCACCACAACTGGAGAAAACCCGCATGCAGCAATGAAGACCCAGTGCAGCCAAAAAATTAATAAATAAAAAAAGAAGATTAACTTTAGCATTTTCCTCAGACCATAGAAAAAGTAATTACTAAAGGACTTACTAATTCTATACTTGTAGCATATGGATCTTTGTTCTCTTCCTCTTTCTAATTTGAAACATTAGAATATCTAGGAGAACTAATAGCAATCTCATATTTCACTCAGCTTCACTCAGAATGTTCTCCAACTTGAAAATTTCTTATAATTCATATAAAACCCATTTGCCCAGCCCTTTAAGTTTGATAACTAGTAACCCCTAGTATATTGAGCTCAGTTAAAACGCATAGAACAGAAATCCCAGATCAACTGTGTTTTCTTAATATGTAGGCATTACCGGGCATACCTGCATGCCTTAGAGTGTGGAATGTGCATCCAGGATCTGGGAAAGAACTTACCTCAGTAGGAAGATTAGGAGCTCAGGCGTTCGGCGCAGGATGTTGGGTTTGAGAAAATGGACACATAGCGCTCCTTTTCTCTTCCATGTGCTTTGAAACTAAACAATAAAGTGGAATAAGGAGCTGGAGGAGGAAATAGCAGTTTTTTGGGTGTTTTGTTGTTGCTTGTTGTTTTAATAATACTGAAGAACATGGCTTTAGAGTGGCGACGTGGACTTCCATCTTGAATCTCAGGATTGGACGAATATCCTCCCTATCACAGGTGACACTGCAGGCTCCTCCTGTAGGCACAGAGCCTTTGCCAGCAAGCCTTGGCATGTGGAAAGCCTAACACATAATGTGTCCTGCACAGGCAGAGGCTGAGCTGTCCATGCCTAAGTGCTTGCTCCTGAATTTGCCAGTAAGATAAAACAATCCTCCTTTTTGGAGAAGAGTGAGCGAGGAAGAGGAGTATATCAAAATTCACTGGTGTCCCTTCATGGTGAAGATGAAGCCTGGGCGGGGACCCTTCCTTCCTCCAACCCTCACCACCTCCAACACAGCTGGCTCATCAGTATCTTCATAGCTGTTGTCTGAATAGAGCCCAGGACCCACCACACAGACTCTTCTCTGGTCCAGTTTCCAGGGAACAGGATGCATTAAGAATGACCAACCCTCACCACCTCCAACACAGCTGGCTCATCAGTATCTTCATAGCTGTTGTCTAAATAGAGCCCAGGACCCACCACACAGACTCTTCTCTGGTCCAGTTTCCAGGGAACAGGATGCATTAAGAATGACCAAAATCTAAAAAACAACAACAACATGCGTGTTATTGAGAGCACAGGGCTCAGCAACACTGGCTTTCACGCTCAGGCAGGGACTGGAGACAGCAGTCCACACTGACAACAGTGCTCTGGGCTTTGGGGGACAGCGGCCTTCATGGTAATGTTGGCAGGCACTGGTAGCAGCACTGACAACTGGAAATAATAAAAACAATAATCGTAGTAAAAGCCAATATTAGTAAGCATTTACGGAGTGCCAGGAATTCTGTTGAACAATTCACATGCATCATATCATCCTTTAAAATTTTCTTTTTTACAGAAACTTACGTGTTAAAAAGTAGAAAGTCAGAATTAAAATTACCCATAAACCTATCATCTACATTTATTTTTAAAATTTATTTATTTGGTTGCGCTAGGTCTTGATTGCGGCTCCTTAGTTGTGACATGCAAGCTCCTTAGTTGTGGCATGTGGGATCCAGTTCTCTGACCAGGGATTGAACCCTGGCCCCCTGCATTGGGAGCACGGGTCTTAACCACTGTGCCACCAGGGAAGTCCCCATCATCTACATTTAATAGTTATTCATACTTTTCTGCACTGGTGTCGTTTTTTTATTTTGGTGGAAGTACTTTAAGTTACAGATATCACAACGTTACACTCTTACGTATTTCAGTAGGCACCTCCAAAATGTAAGGACATTTTCTACATAACCATAACATTATTATCATCCTTGACAATTCTCCAATATCTAAAACTCAGTGTATATTCAAATTTCCCCAATTCTTCTCCACATATGTCTTTATAGCTCTTTTGTTTGAACCAGAATTAAATTGTCACATCTATTATGTCTCTTTAAATATCTCTTGATCTAGAAAATCCTCCCTTTCATTTTTTTTTACAGTACAACATTGCTCTCTCTTTTTATTTTAAATCATGACTTTGGCTTGAAGAGAGCAGGTCTTTTATCTTTAAAATGTCCCTCCTTCTGTATTTGTCTGATTGTTTTCTGTGGTGTCATCTAACCTATTCCTCTGTCCCCTGTATTGAAAGGCCCAATTAGGTTTAGGTTGAACATTCCGGGAAGAATGCTTCACAGGCGTTGCTGTGTATTTCATTTTACGTTACATTGGGAGGTACCTAATTTCTGGCTGTCGCACCATTAGTGACACTAAAATTTATCACCGGGTTAAAGTGGTAACCGTCTGATCTTCCTAGGGTGGCATTTATCATCTGAGTCTCACGACTGTGGTTATTTTACACATGTGACTGGCATCTGACCCCAGATTCTATGTGCTTAACCCCTCTCCTGTCTCCTGTCAGCAGTGTCTTTAACTCAGGTCCGAGGCATGGCTGACCTTTTGTGAGTAATACATGTCACCACAGTGAGCTGGTGCAAGAAGAGAGGACAATGGCAGAGAGCTCTTCTGAGTATTCCAGACCCATCTGATAGAAATTTATGAGAGCAAAATCAGAAAAAAAAGTTTGTGTAAACTGGTATCATAAGTTTAAAAATTTTGTTTACTTTCTTACTCGTAAGTTATTTTGGCCTGAAAAAACATGGGTAGACAAAACCAAGTGTGTTAGTAATTAGTTTCCTTCCCCGTCATGGTACAGATGTGGGAGTGAGTGGGTTAGTAGCTGCTGCCAGAGAAAGGGTGCTGGGGCTGTGTGAGCCTGAGGCGTGCTCAGGGAAATCATTTGCACAAGCATTCCATTCTCTTAATCACATCCTACCTTGGGCCATTTGTTCTCAGCTTGTACATGCTAAGTGTTGTTTCCCTATTTGATGGTAAGCCCTTTGAGGTCAGGCTTAGACCTCCTGTTTTTCAGCCACAATGCTTATGTGGAAAGAAGCTGGCCTTTGGAGTCAGACCTAATTAGTCTTAAATATGGGTAATTGTATCCACGTGTTGTGTGACCAGGTGCAGAGGGTTCAATCTTTGAGTTGAAGTTTCATCATCAGTAAGATGAGGTAGTGATACACGTCACAGAGTTTGCTATAAAGATTCATTCATTCAACAGGTATTTACTGAGCATGTTCTATCTGCCAAGACCAGCTCTAGGTAGAGGGGATACAGTGTTGATTATAAGACAAGGCCCCTGCTCTTGTTGAAATTCCATGAGTCAGATGTGATAACAGGTGAAACCTTTAGCATCATTCCATGGTTCTAGCACAGAGTGAAGCTCGGAGCTGATAGTTTTCTTTGCCCTCCTCTTAGCCTTACTTCGCCTCCAGCACTAGCAGTAGTCCACACCATGCGGGGTGCGGGTGGGGGTGAGGGTGGGCACAGCCGGTGGCTGGGGCATCAATTACAACTTGAATTGACAAGGAAAACATCTAGAGACTCCTTTATGCTGCTGAGAGTGGGATGTGAAGACAAAGTCTTCCACTGTCAGTTCTGTGGTCCGGAGTGTACCTCTGACACGGAGAAAGTCTTAGAAATAAGGAAACAGAGACTTCCTAATTGAGTGTGTTAGGATAAAAAGGTAAAAAACATATATCATCTATGTAAATAAAATGTTAATATATAGGTGTATATGTATAGATACATACACATACTCACAGACATTCTGGAGAGAGTGGCTAAATTCCTGGAATATTCCCCTTAGAATTTGGATCGTTTCAGCAATTCATTTGAAATCCACCCCCCACCCCGCAATTCTAATTATCTCTCTATCTGTATTTGTTTTGCCTGCTCAACTGGACTGTAAGCTCCTTGCAGACAGTACTGCTGCCTTGCACATTATTTTGCCCAACTCATCAGCTGTGGGTATAATTCGTGCTCAAGGAGCACTTACGCCCAAGTCACAATACAGGATTAACTGTTCTGAGGATGCCAGGGTCTGGTCAGCATTGCACTGTTTCCAGTGGACATGTGACTTTCATGTAAACCTGCGTAGTTCTTTTGAGACTCTGCATTTTGGCCACTGTTACTATTCCACACCTCCAAGCATTTTCTGCTAAAGAAGCTGACTGAGCAAACCCATGGAGATATTTTTCATTTCCTTTGATGGAGCATAGTGCTTTCGTATATAAACACAATAACACAGTCATCACATACGCACTTACATTATTGTAGCGGCTGTGTACTCAGCAACACTCCCGACCAGGCAAGGAGCCCAGTTGTTCTATTTTCCATTCTGATCTAAATTATGTTCATAATAAAAGCGTTTTCAATCAAAGTAAATACAATTTCCTCCCAGCATAACATCTATGTTCCTGCTCTCTCTGTCTCTCTTTTTTCCCCCCTTTTTTCCATTTATTCTAGGTCACTCACCCTGCTATGCAGGAGATTCTCCTCTGGTAGGGATAAAACCTGGCTCCTCAATGAACTATAACAACGGCTCTAAATGCATCTCCTATAACATACCTCCGTGATTTGCAAAAGTGGGAATAAATCAAAGCCGGGAAGAGATGCCACGTTAGGCCAGAAGCTGAATGTTACATCATGTAGCGTGAGGCTGGGGGAAGAGAGAACCTGCTTTGTCCTGACAGCACAGTATCTTTGTGCTTGTTACCTCTGCCACAGCCCCATTAAACAATCTTTCCGAATCTGTGGGACATCGTCAACTCTTTCTTCCCTGCCACAGCAGCTGGCATTGGAGGCTGCAGACATTGCTCATTCCTTTCAAGGTTCTTAACACACGCATGAAAAGGAAAATGAAGCTTAATTTGTTAAAAAAGAAAAAAAGAGTGTCAGCTTACCCTCAGGCTCAGTGCAGGCACCAGGGGGAAAAAAAGCAAAGATAAATGCTTCGAGGTGAACTGGCACCAACTCTAATTCTCCACTCACTCTGCTGCTCTCCTGTATGTATCACATTAATCATGCTGGATGGAGAGACATTTCCAAAACTTAAAGCAATTTTCAAACCAAGATGCACCATTTCAAACAATACAATAACACGACTTTATTCTGTAACGCTTTCTTTGTACCAGCAGTGAATCTGAGCAATGTGCGGCAGATGTTAGTACAAATAATTAATACCTGGGTGGGGACAGCAGGGAGAGGTGGGAGGAAATTGACAAGCGTACGAAGAAGAGGAACAGGCAGCTGCCCTCCCCTTTCTCTTCCTGTGACTTTCCCCAGGTCACAGGAGCTAGGCTGGGTCTTGCCATTCACCGCAAGGCTGAGCTCTGCCCTGGTTCCTGGACCAATTCAAACAACAGATGGGCAGAATTTAAACACCTCCATCGCTTCATCCCATGGAACTGAATATTCCAGCTTCCCAGACCCCAGAGCCCTGTGATGTTCCTGGGCTCCTGTGTGCTCCACTGCTGAGAACTGAGCTCTGTTTTGGTTCTCGCTACCCTGCCATCCTCAGTCAAGTCCAGGCACCTCTGCCTCTGATACCCAGTCCTGCAGCCAGTACTCTGATTCCTGGGTGTGAAGCTTCCTGTTGATGACACTTGCCATCCTCAATCCAATGTGCTACCCGTCTGGGATTTCTACTACCCTGGTCTACTTTCCTTCCTGGGACATGCCTGTCTCTTGGAAGTCTTAATGTCCACCGTTGCCCAACACACAGCCCTTCTTTGGGCACTACACTTTGTCTTCCTGCCCAGCTGCTCTTGCACATAGGTTGGGTCTGTCTCCCGGCCCCCAAACTGCTGTAGTGTGGGGGGTTTGTGCCAGATCCCTTCTCATATTTTCTTTCCATATTGTGTTTGTACCATATTCTGACACTTACTCCAGGGTTTGAAGAAAGTAAATGAATAGAAGCAGAGTGGAGGGTCCTAGAACTCAGTACTATGTGATGGCCAAGGCAGGGAGTGTTAGAAAAGGACATCTTTGTGGACTGGAGGATCTTGGTGTGTTGTCCTAAAAATCCAGATCCCACAGTGACTGGGCAAGTGATCATGTGGGTTGGGAGATGGCAGTGGTGGGAGAGGCTAAGACAGCCTGGGTCTCTTTCACCACAGACTTCTGGAAAATTTCTAGACATCTGTTGTTGAGAGACAAGCCAGGCTTCCTTGACACAGACACAATGATGAATTGAACATGCCTTCCTGGGTTCCAGAAAACCAAGTGTTTTCAAACCCTTATCTTTAATATATGGGATAAGTGCATAAACCCTCAAGAAGGATGAGCTTGGGAACCTCCAACCACTGAGGACAATCCACATGTCCCTTGATAACTTGAGGAGTCATCCCTTGCCTAGCAGAGCAAAAAATCTACCAAGAATGTCTTAATATTATGAAATATATCAGGTGCATACAAAATTACAGCTTAAGTAATACATATTAAAAAAGCCAACTTAAGAAGTAAATATTACAGAAACTATTGAGGTCCTTCATCTTTTTCCTCTTATTAGAAACAAACAGCGTTCTGAATTTGGGGTGCATAATTTAATTTCTGTACACTTACGTGCATGTGATTATGTGTGTATGAGTAAATAATATTGTTTCACATGTTTTATAATCTTATTTGAGTAGTTCCACACAATATCTATTCTTCTACACCTTTTCTTTTCTCAATACGATCTTGAGGCTTATTCGTGTCCTTCTAATTCTGGCATCGGCAAACTACGGCCCATGGGCCAAATCTAGCTGGTGGTTTGTTTTTATACACGCCTTGAGCTCAGAATGGTTTTTACATCTGTAAAGGATTGAATAATAAATCAAAACAGTAGACATGACAGAGGTGGACAAAGCCTAAAATACTTATTTTCTTGCCCTTTGTGGGAAAATGTTTGACGATTCTTGTTCTTTAATTTCATCTGGGTTATTCTTATTCCTGTATTCTTCTAAATAATTTTTTTCAATAAGCCTATCAAGATTCATAAAAAACCTTTTCAGAATTCTGACTGAAGTTACTTAGAATCTGTGGATTGTTTTGAGGAGAACTGACACATTGATAACATTGCACCTTTCTATCTGTATCCGTTATCCATTGCTGCTATAACAAATTACCCCAAATTTAGCACCTTGCAACAACATAATGCAAATTTATTATCTTACATATATATATTTAAATTAATTAGTTAAAAAAATTGAAGTATAGTTGATTTACAATATTATATTAGTTTCAGGTGTACAACATAGTGATTCAATTTGTTTGTTTGTTTGTTTCTGGCTGTGCTGCAAGGCATGTGGGATTTTAATTCCCCAACTAGGTATCAAACCCACGCACCCTGTGGTGGAAGCACAGAGTCTTAACCACTGGACTGCTGGGGAAGTCCCAGTGATTCAATATTTTTATAGATTACACTCCATTTAAAGTTATTACAAAATAATGGATATATTTCCCTGTTCTATACAATATATCCTTGTTGCTTATCTATTTTATATCAATACATAGCAGTTTGTATCTCTTAATTCCATAACCCTATCTTGCTATCTTAAATTTTTTTAGGTCAAACTCCAACATGAATCTCACCGGATTAAGATCAGGATGTTGGCAGGGCTGTGCTTCCTTCTGAAGGGTCATGGGGAGAATCTGTATCCTTGCCTCTCCCAGCTTCCAGCGGCTGCTTACATCCTTTGGCTTGCAGCCCCTTTCACCTTCAAAGTCATCCATCACATCATTCCAACTTCTGTTTCTTGACTCTGACTTTTCTGCCTCCCTCTTCCATTTCTAAAGTCCCTTTTGATAACATTGGGCCCACCCAGGTAATCTAGGATGACCTTCCCATCTCAAGGGGATCATCTCAAAGCAACCATCATTTCATCTAGAATTTTAATTCCCCTTTGCCAAAGAACCTCACAAGTTCTAGGGATTAGGATGTACGCACGTTCAGGGCCTTATCCTACCTACCACAAGCCATCTAGTGAGTTTTTTCTTTTGGTTATTATATTTTTAAGTTCTAAAACTTGCATTGGGTTCTTTTTGTATCTTCTATGTCTTTGTCGAGACTATTTATTTTTGCATTTGTTTCACAGTGATTGCAGTTGCCTGTTGGAACCTCCTGATCATAGCTGCTTTAAAATTCTTGTTAGATAATTCCAACATTTGTGTCATCTTGGTGTTGGCATCTGTTGATTTTCTTTTCTCATTTGAGTTGAGATTTTCCTAGTTCTTCGTATGACAAAAATTTTGGATTGTATCCTGCACATTTTGAGTATAATGTTATGACACTCTGGTTCTTATTTAGATCTTCTATTTTAGCTGGCAGTTAACAGGTTTGGGTTCAGAACACACATCCTGGCCCACTTTTGTGGTTTGTGGTTCCAATATCAATTTAGTTTTTAAAGCCTTTGCGATGCTATTCTGGTATGCTTCACTTGTGTGCAGCCTGGAGGCCAATCTGAAAACTGGATAATATTCCTCACCAGAGTACAAGTCTCAAGTCATTTGCTGTTGATTCTGCTTGGTTTTACACACTGGCCTTTTGGGAATTTGCCCAGGACTTTAGATGTAGATTTAAGAATCCTTTTCTTCAGCAATCTTAGTTCTGGGATACCCCCCTCTCCGCCCTCTCCCCAGGCCCTTCTTCTCAACATTTTCTAGATATTTGTTTAGTGTAGGGCAAGAACACTTGACAGGTCCCCACCACACAGTCTCAAGGTGGAGGTGGGGCAGCAAAGGGGTAACACCTCTGTTCATGTTGTTGTGATGAGGATATGGTTGATAGAGTTTTATCATTTTCTTTGTAAAGCTTTCATGTATTTTGCCAGAATTATTTATTGGCACCATATATTGTTGATGCTGTTTCTACACACTCCAAACATTAAAAAAATAAAATTGAATGTTGAGTTAAGTTGGCTAGAGATTTGGAGGATGTGGTACAAGACTGTCACATAAAAAATGTAATGGTGATTGTCCTTTCCTTAGTTAGTGGATTATTTAATTGAACAGTAAATCAAGACTGGATCGTTATTGAGCTGTTTTCTTTAAGATCAATCAGGAAGTTTTGTAATAAACTGAAGGTGTTTGGAATTGATAAAGAATTCTTAAAGCAGCTTTTCTTCTGTTCAGTCTGAGGGAGAGAACTGAGAAAAAGCAACTTAGACAGATTCAGAATTCGTATGAAAACTGATAGGGAGAACAATTTAAGAATTCAAGAAAAGAAAAAGAGGAGAGAAAAAAAAATCCAGCATGATAATTGCTGATAGATGTACAAGAAAACACTTTAGATTAATTGGTAATAAGGTGACCTGTGTAGACGAAATGCACAGCTAGGATGTCATCCACCTCTTAGTGAAGGGAAAGACTAGTTAACCTGATGATCAGGCCTTTCTTTGTGCCTATATGTGGATCAGCTTTGCCTCTAAGTATGGACAGATTGCCTGAAGTTGGACTATCCATAAGCATTAACCTGGAAGTTTCTATTGTACATATTTGAGGTCACGAAAGCACTACATATGCTTTCCTGAAATGTTTTTAGGAAAAGATGGAGAAATAAGATGATGAAACAGTGGTTTGGGATAGGGATTTGAGGGCATGATGATAAAAAGAGAAGAATTAAAGATGACTCAGATGTATTTAGCATTTTTAGCATATGCATTCTGGTAGAGGACGGTGGCATTAACTGAAACTTAAAAACATGGAAGAGCAGGATTATGAGGAGAAAAATAAAGAGTTTGGTTTTGGATATGTAAAATTTGAGAGGCTTGTTATACTTCCAATGGTGGAACGGGCAGTTGGATATATCAGACTGGAATCCAAAGGAGAAGTCTATAATGGAGTTTTAAATTGGGAACTCATCAGCAAACAGTGTTCAAAGCCATGGCAATGCATGCGATCAGTCAACGGTAGAGGGGAGACAGAAGAAGGCAAGAACTATGATCAAGTCCTAGGAGACTCCAACATTTTAAAGTTGGACAGAGGACCCTGAGAAGAAAACTAAGGGGCTACTATATCACCAGAGTCAGAAGAAGGGAGAAGTAGTCAACTGTTTCAGTTACTGCTAACAACAAAAAACAGATGAATTTCACATTCTGCAGGTATGTCTCTTGAAAATAGTTATAGCTGTGGAGATAAACAATCCAATTGGAGTGCGTTAAGAGAGACCATTGTGGACGTTCAACCACAGAGAGTAGATTGATATTGCCACAGTCACACACACATTCACCCATAGACAAAATAAAGGGCAAATCTAATCTAATAAATTTTAAAAACTTGTGCACAAGACAAGACACAGAGGATTCCGGAGCAGAAAGGAGACCAACAGTATGACTTGGCTTCTACCTCACTCTACTCCTCTGAAGCTTCACTCCTGAGTCACTAATACTCTTATTTCTGGAAAGAAGTGAAGAGAAAGGGTATTCTTATCTTTTTCCTCTTCCACTAGGAAGCTATGAATGGAGAGGGAAAGAAATCAATAGAGCTGACTTTCCCTGTTGGAAGAGACAGATCCAAGCTTCACACTTAACTCCCCCAAAATGGTCTGAAGCCTGGGAGTACCTCCCCATGGAAATACACTACACCCTCCCTCGTCCAGTTAGTTGGAGTAAACCAAGATACAAGACAGTCAGTATACTCTTAGAAGATAAAATGGAGCCCAGGAAATCTAAGATAGTCTGTACACCACTCAAGCTGAGCTTCCCTCCTCTCTTACACTGTGCTCCAACACAGCTGCTGTTCTCTCAGATGGCAGGAAAGTGGATAAAACATGAAATTCTCAGGCTAAACCAAACTCTGGAGGAGAAAACATGATTCACACAAAAATCTGTACGTGAATATAGTGTACATTCTGAACAGTGACTGCTAATTGATATGGGTTTTCTTTTGTAATGGTAAAACTGCTGTAAAATTGATTGTGGTGATGCTTGCCCAACTCTGTTAATATACAAAACAACTGAATAGTACACTTTAAGTGGGTTAATTTTATGGTTGTGAATTACACCTCAATAAAGGTGTTACAGTAGAGAGAGAGAGAGGGAGAGAAAGGTGGTTTTAGAGATGGCATGGAAAAAGAAAACCCAAGAAAGTATTCATAATATGGAAGAATCAATAAAATAACTGGACAGAGTCAACTAACATGAACAAGGTAAAAAATAAAATACAAGGAGCATAGCAACTTTGCAGACATACTACAGGAAAAAAGAGAGAACAACCATAAGAATGAATTAACCAAATCTAGTAGAAATGATAACTCAGGTAATTCCTCAATATTCCTTCATGTAATGGAGAACTTAATGAGCACATTAATTTAATAAGAAAGAGAAAAAAGACAGAATTATAAAACAACAAAATGAAATCAACAGAGATACTGCAGGTCTAAAGTAACAAAGGGCTCCAAACAGCTTCTTTACAGAACTAATTAAAAAATTGTCAACAGTAAAATTTATTGCTGAAAGCATATTCCAAGCCCATAATCTCTCCCTAAACTGAACTTTCAAACTTTTAAAAATGAAGAATTTTAGAGGGTTTTTCTTGGTCACCTACTTGGCAGCATAACCTATCCTGAACAGATATGAAGTTACTTATGATCTTTATTTATCCCACTTAATTTGAATATTCATATTTATACTTTTCATTGAAAAACATTAAAGCTTTTGAGTGCTGGGTGCTGCCCCTGATTCTACTGGGAGTTTATGCAATATATGAAATACACATTTATTTTCTACAATACAAAATAATTTTGAATTCCAAAACATATATGGCTCTAAGCATTTCAGAAAGAGATTGTGGACCAGTAAGAAGACAGGAGAAGCCACAAGTAAATTAAAGAGACAATGAGATTAATTAGAAGAATTCACGTATAAGAAAAAAGATCCAGTATAGGGATAACTGAAGTCTCTGAAATAAGAAGACAAAGGAAATAGAAGTGCATTCAAAGACCTAATGCAAGAAAATTCTCCTGAAATGAAGAAAAAATATTCAGAAAAGCACACTGTAATACAGGAAAAATCAGTATGAAATATTCAATACCAAAAAGTTATGAACTTCAAAGATAAAGAAGAATTATTTAGACATCTAGGCAAAAAAGGGAATTTATTTTCAAAGGGAAAAGAATGTAATTGGCCTCATACTTCACTACAGCAATATTAGATGACAGAAAACACCAGAGTAATACTGCAAACTTCTGAGGGGAAAAGAATATGGTCTAAGAGCACTAGATGCAACCAACTGTCAGCTGAGTGAGAAAGCAACAGACTGACATTCTCAAATATGAACTGAGGGAATATAACACTCATGAGTCCTTCTTAAAACATATTGCTTGACAATTAATTCAACAAATTAGTCATTTAGGCTGAATAAAACTCAAGAATAGAGAAATTATATTACAAGGAATGGTGGTGAGCAGGGAATCCATTTCAGGTTATCCCTTTTAAAGTTATTTATAGAACTTAATAAAAGGCTACATTTAGTCAATATTTCTTGGATACTCCTGAACAATTCTGTATGGACCTTAGAATCCCTCAATTCTAGTGTCATCTTCCCATTTTCCATATTATCGTCATCCAGTATTTTAGTTTTGCTTTTTAAAAGCATTCCTTCTGAAATAATCATTTATTTCTTTTACAGCCAATGCTTAGAGATTTTGACAAAATATTTCTCACTGTCTTTGCTCATCACTGCTTTTTGTATCTCATTAACTGAATTTCCTCCTTCCTTAAATCTATCCTTTGGTAGTTGTTTCAGTGAGGGAGATAAATTACAGGATTTTCTTTTGTTTGAAAATATCTGTATTTTGACTTCACTTTTTTTTTAAATTAATTAATTAAGTTTTGGCTGCGTTGGGTCTTTGTTGCTGCATGTGGGCTTTCTCTAGTTGTGGCGAGTGGGGGCTGCTCTTCGTTGCGGTGCGCGGGCTTCTCATTGCGGTGGCTTCCCTTGTCGCGGAGCACGGGCTCTAGGCGCACGGGCTTCAGTAGTTGTGGCACGCAGGCTTCAGTAGTTGTGGCATGCAGGCTTCAGTAGTTGTGGCTCGCGGGCTCTAGAGGGCAGGCTCAGTAGTTGTGGTGTATGGGCTTAGTTGCTCCACAACACGTGGGATCTTCCCGGACCAGGGCTCAAACCCGTGTCCCCTGCATTGGCAGGCGGATTCTTAACCACTGTGCCACCAGGGAAGCCCTTGCCTTCACTTTTGACCAATAATTTCACTGAACACAAAATTCTCAATTGTTTTCTTTAGCACTTTGAAGATATTACTTCAGTATCATCTGGTCTCTACTGATGCTTCTGAAAGGCAGCTGTCCAATTTATTGTTTATTTTTAAGTAACAGCGTTTTCTCTCTGGTTACTTTACAGTCTTCTGTTTTACAGTGATGCTCTGGATGTTGAATTTTCTTTTCCTTTCTCTTCCTTCTCTTCCCTTCCTTTCTGTTCTGTTCTTTTTTTTCTCTCCTCTCCTCTTTTCTTTTCTTCCCTTTGCTTGCTCTTTTCTTTCTCACATGTTTTTGCTTCTCTGTTGCTTGTATATTTTCCTAGGTAAACTTTAGCATATCTACCATTTCAAAAAGTTTTAAAGAGAATTTAAATTTCGATTGTAATTTTATTTAACCTATTAATTAATTTGGAACAAATCAATATTTTTGGTATGTTTAATATTCCTATTTAGGAACATGCTATTTCTACCCATTTAAAAATCTCTCTCTGTAAATATTTGCTCATTATCAAGTCATCTTGCATAATTCTTGTTAAATAAATTTATGTTTGCTACATTTCTGTTTCTACTTTGAATGTCATACAGAGTGAAGTAAGTCAGAAAGAGAAAGACAAATACTGTATGCTAACACATATATATGGAATCTAAGAAAAAAAATGTCATGAAGAACCTAGGGGTAAGACAGGAATAAAGACACAGACCTACTAGAGAACGGACTTGAGGATATGGGGAGGGGGAAGGGTAAGCTGTGACAAAGCGAGAGAGAGGCATGGACATATATACACTACCAAACGTAAGGTAGACAGCTAGTGGGAAGCAGCCGCATAGCACAGGGAGATCAGCTCCGTGCTTTGTGACCGCCTGGAGGGGTGGGATAGGGAGGGTGGGAGGGAGGGAGATGCAAGAGGGAAGAGATAATGGGAACATATGTATATGTATAACTGATTCACTTTGTTATAAAGCAGAAACTAACACACCATTGTAAAGCAAAAAAAAAAAAAAAAATCCACATTTCCTATTGGATTATTGCTGCATTAAAGAAATCTACTGACTTTTTTTGTAATTTTTCTATCTAGATAGGTCAGATTCTACATAGTATGTAGAGAAGTAACCTAAAGCTCAAAACTTAAAGCGATGCAAACAGCAAAGATTTTTAAAAATGCAGCAAAATCTTTTTTTTTAAAGTTTATTTTTTGAACCGTTTTAGGTTTATAACAAAATTAAGAGACATGTACAGAGATTGAAATCTATTTTTAATGACAAGTATACTTATTAGACAAAATTAGTTGACCAGAGAGTGCATTTTATTTACAAATAGACAGGGAAAGAAAAGTAATAACTGAATATGATCAAGAGAAAATCTTTTAATATATTTAATTTTCCTGCTAAAGATTTTAGATATATACATTTGACTGCAGAAATTCCTAGTTGTAAAGCCTGAATCAAGTTTAAATGGAGAAATAAATAGAAAGATTAGGTATATTAAAATTAGTGGAGTTTGAATAATATTCACCAAGGAATACTTAAAGATACTAATAAATTCCAGTGCAAAATTAGTAGAAATAATTTTTGAGACATCAGGGAATATACCCAACTTTTTTCCTAGAATATAGTTAAGTATATACCCTAGAAATTATAGAATCAACATTAATATCTGGGGATAAAGTAAAAGAAATGATCAATTTATAATTTAGAAATACCTGAAAGAGCTTACGTGGTTGCCTAACTTTGTAAAAACAAATCATGTCATACCAATTTAATTCTGTTCTATGGAAAAATGGCAGTCTACAAAGATAAGAAGCATTTGTAAAACAGTCTATTTTCATTTCAATAAATGCTTTTGTTTCATTGTATATGACATGTTATTTTTAAGCTAAGAAAGTATAGGGTGATGTGCCATTCTCAATGGCTAGTTATTATTAACATGTTCCCAAGTGGGTGCTCACATTAACAGGCAGTTACAAGAATTCATGATGGAGTTCTTTGGATTTGATCACTTGAATCTAAACAAAAGAATCTAAACCTGAACATCTAAACAAAAGGTTTGAGATATCACTAATTAAATCTATAGATATTACTGAGCTAAATACCAGTATTAGTCACTGGTGCTAGACTTGAAAACAATCTCGAAATATTAGAAAAAAAAGTTCTTAAAAAATAATTGATAATAGGAGAGAAAACTATACGATATGAGGATTATTTTGTGAACGCTTTGGGGGTAAAAGAGCTGCATGGCATGGAAAGACTGGCTCAGTGTGAGTATATATAAAAAAAAAAATCCCAGTATGTTTGTGGGGCAGAAGTTAAGTTGGGGTATAAGTGTCAAGATGATCATAGATCAAAATGTGATAGTAATGAAAAGTATTTGTTAAAAGAGAGTGAGAAAGAATGTGGAATCAAGGAAAGAAGGAAGGAAAAAAGGAGAGGCAAACAGAATTTAGTCGTATTGAAAAGCATACGTCACACAAGCTCTAAAAAGAATCGCACTTCTAGCCACTACTAGTCATGCTTAGATTAGAACGTTGTCTCATTTTAGTCAACACATTTTAAAAGGATGTGAAGAAATGAAAATGGATTTGAAGAAGGGCAACAAGAATGATTGAAGTGCTAGGGTATATATCTTAGGCTGAAAAGTTAAGAGTTCAGTATTGTTTGGACTAGAAAAGGGATAGGTAAAGGATGATTTTATTATCATTTTCAAGTATAGAAAGGATTTTTGTGAAAGATAACCTCCATTGGTGATTTCTCAGATCTATAGAGGATGAAAAAAAGCACAAAGGAGCTGAAGTTTAAAGCAGAAAAGATCAGGTTTGGATACAAGACAGATGTCTCTGCCATCAGGGAGATGAAATTTGAAATGACTTCTAAAGGAGGCTTCGAGCCAAGCAGCCATGCTGGTCTCCACTTGGACATATTGTTAAGCATGAAAACAAGCTTGGGAAAGATGACCCATATCAGGGCTCAGCACACTACCTCCTACAGGCCAAATCTGGCCCACCGTTTTTTGGACAGCCCATGAACCAAGAATGACTTTCACATTTTTAAATTGTTGAAAACGAATCAAAAGAAGAATATTTCATGACAGAAGAAACTACTGTGAAATTTGATTTCGGTGTCCATAAATAAAATTTTGCTGGAACACAGCCATGCCCATTTGTTGAGGTCCTGGGGCTACTTTGGTGCTTGTAATGGCAGAGTTGAGTAGTTGCCACTGAGACCATGTAGTCCACGGAATCTGAAATAATTATTACTTGGCCCTTTATGGGGAAAGTTTCCCGACTCTTGACCTATATGATTGCAGCCACTTACACAACATGTGGATTTTTTTCCTCCAAAGTCTAGAAGCTTTCTCTGTTATAATGAAAATGAATGCCCCTGGGGTCAGCTGATGAATATAAGCGGCACATTCTCTGAATTATCTTTGAGAGAGCTTTGGGTCCACAGAAGAACACTCCAATGTTACTGCTGCAATAGAGGTAAGACAAGGGTAGAACGTGTTACACAGGGCACGGCCAGCCAGGAGCCAAGACAGAATGATACAGTCAGTGAGTAGCTGCGGTTGTGACTTTATGTATTTGTTTTTCTCCACCCACTTCCTTTTTTCTTAGACTCTTTTCTCCTACTTTCAGTACCACGTTCTCCCACAGGTTCCCAGAGTCCTGTTATGCCCTGCATCACACAGGTAGGTGAGACCAAGAAGATTGAGGCTGGCAGGGGCCATGAGGGCAGGTGAGTGCATTTCAATATAGAGGTGATGACGCCCGGAGTTTTGGTCCACCTCTTGGATTGGTGATTAGAATGTAAGCTCCCTGAGAGCAGGCATCTGGTCTGTTTTACTCATCACTCTAATCCTACCACTCAGAATAGTATCCAGCGTACAGTAGACACTCAATACATGTTTGTTGAAGGAATGAATGAAGGGCTCTGCTCATTATTATCTGCGTGGTCTTGAGTAAGACTCTAAACCTCAATCTCCGCATGATTAAACCCAGCTAATAACGACTACGTGGTATGTTTTATCCAAAGCAAAGTGAGATGATGCATTCCAAAAGGATTAAAAAGTGTTAGTTATCACTATTGTTCAACCCTGCCTTTTCATAGTTGATAACATTTACACAAAAGTTCTAGCAACTTAGTTTATGTCTCCCTTTGGAATTACTTTACTTTTCAAGGAAGGTCAAAAAGAAGAGGTGGAAAGGAAAATCACATTCCTGAAAATGGAGTCACCCCCAAGTTGTCATCTCTAATTATGGCATTTCAGAAAACAGTGTTGAAGAGGTGTTTTTGCATATAGTGACTATCCCAGGGCTGCTCAACTCCCTTGTAGACACAACTGACAGCTCTCGTTATATATAAACAATGAGTCAGCACCAGGATTCAAGTTGTCTCTGGGAATCGGGAGGGGCCGGTCTCTATAGGGACT
This sequence comes from Phocoena phocoena, assembly GCF_963924675.1. Classification (NCBI taxonomy): domain Eukaryota; kingdom Metazoa; phylum Chordata; class Mammalia; order Artiodactyla; family Phocoenidae; genus Phocoena; species Phocoena phocoena. The sequence continues at coordinate 11,616,255 of NC_089230.1, read as the reverse complement.
TGTAGAGACCATGTTTTCCCCTTATCTTGCATTGAACTATTCCTTGTAGTATTTTTGCAATCTCTGGCACAAGCTTAATTAGTTGCTCTAGTCTGGATCAAAAGTTCTCATACTTTGCTGTGCAAAAAGTTATCTAGACAGACTATTAAAACATAGAGTCCCAGGCTTGAATCCAAGGAATGCATTTTTAGCAAGGCCCCCAGGTGACATTAAAGCACACGGCACTATGAGCGACACTTTGAGAAAGACTGTCTTAGAGAAATTCCTCGGACTCTGGGACCAGCTCACTATACTACCTTTACCTCCTCAAACCGTTTTTGTTGGGAAATGCCTCTATAGTCTCATTCTTCTTAGCTTGTATATTAATATGATTCCGTGCCATGTATTGAATCCACATTTAATTATGTGTTCCAGGACCATAATATCCATGGTAGAAATTGATGGTTCAATTACATTTCAAACTCTAGCTTCAAAGGAACTTATCAAGTGGATTCATTTGTAAATGACTGTATGTTTAAAATGTATAAGTATTATTTTTAAAGACATCATTCCCATGGCTAAATTTGAGAAAATACTTTTTCAGAAAGTATTGCCCACTGGAAAAATTATGTTTATGACTTAATGAAGCACTTTCAAGGTGTTTATGGAAATATCACCCAACGGTTAAGAGTGCTACTGGTTCCACCACTTCGTTGCTGGGAAATTTAGGGCATATTAATTCGTCTCTTAAAAGCCTCCCTTTCTTTATCTCTCCATGGGGACAGTTCTATGCCAAACTCCTAGTGCCTCCGTGAGGGTTAGACACGGTGAGCTCTTGGGAACCGTTGTCTTACGTTATGACCCACACGATGTCTGCCTGCTCCGCGAGGCTGAGCACAAGATGCGATGTGGGCTGTTAACCCAGCAGTGATTACAGATTTCCTGGAATCGGCACTCTTGCACTAGGTTTTTTGAGTTCTGGACTGCAACATTTTGAATGATACATGGGTCAGGCAAAACGCTTCCCAGTGGGGAGTCTGCTGCCCTGAGGCATCCTTGCATCTATATTCAAAGACATTGTTATGGGTGGTGATATTTTTCCATTAGTGTAGGTGTCACCAAAGAGATTGCCCACTGGCCCATTCCCAACAGGCTAAGATGGCCCTTTCGTTTGCAGCCATGGTGACTGTTTGCAGATCGTGAAGATGCTCTTTGATGCTCTGCCTTTAAGGCTCCATTTCAAAGGATTCTGATTGCTGGCTGCCAGGTGTACCACTGGTGTCTGCAGCAGTTCACAGTCACCCTGCCTCTTGTGAAGTTGTGGCTACTACATTACACAGCTGAGTACACACGTTTCTGTATTTATGGAACTGTCATGGCTACACAATGACCAAAAAGTCTCACAAAGGCCATTCATTATCTATCTTCCACTGAGGCAGAAAGGCCAGTGGTTCACTAGCTCTCCCTGCATCACTGTCCCCACACATGGCGTTCTTTTGCTTGTCTTGCTTCCCCTCCTCGGCGTTTGTGGTTTCCAGTACGGAGCTTTCTCATCACGAAGGCTTACTGTGAAGCATGGAGCTGAGAAGCCCCACAAAGTGGTTCAAGCACAGATGCAGCAGCATTTTTTTTTTCTTTTATGAGGCAACGGACAACTGCAACAGAACCCTAATGGGGTTGGTAAAGAAAAAATTCTTCTATAAACTGTAATTATCCACGATTGCTCAGAATGAAAAAAAAAAAAGATTCTCTCTAAAAGAAGTATAAAAACACAAGGCATTATTCTTCAGTTTACAGCCTGCAAGCTGCAGAGTTTGCACACCCAGGAGGCACTGGATTAGGGACAACATTAGCGGCATCGATCAGTCTGGGCTGCTGACTTTCATGGGAAAAAGACAAATTTTACACAAGCTGCAAAGATGGTTAACATTAACAGCATTATTTTTAGCTCTGATAAACAATAAGGAAAATCCTCCTGTCCCCCTCTTATTTGCTAAATAACTATCGTGCTCTTTTTTGGTGGGCTTGATGCATTTTCCAAAACAGTTCAGCTATGCCATGCCTGAAAGGCAGCCAAAATGTCACCTCCCAGGAGATTTCCGCCCAGCAGATATATGGGAGAGTGGGTGTGCTTGGGAATAATCCCACCATCTTGCTGGCTTCCCAGGTTCTGCTGCCTTGAGCCCTGCTCTCTTTAAATTGTATGTTTGTTTTTCTGTGTTGGCTTTTATGCTTGGTAAGTTATAACCCTGTAGGGGCAGACCCTAAACCCCATTTTAAAAAAATCAAATTACTTTATGCCCTGAGTGCATTCTGCAAATAAAATCGATAAACAGAAGCTTCCCATGGATTTATGGAGGCTTAGAAAGAAGACAACAAGAGCTACAAGCTCGGTATCAGACAATGGACACAACTTCTGGTTAATCTTTCCTAGAGAATGTTTTTCATTAGAAATGCCTCCAAAAGATTCAACACATAATTATATTTTGTACAACACCTTCTTTTTCATAACCACAGATGATAATTGTGTTGGCCTTTTTTTTTTTTTTTTAAACCCATCTCCCAACTGATTTGTAGCAGCCTGCTCTACTACTTTTCTCTGCATCCTAATTATTCAGTTGCTGATTAGGGGCTACAGGCGTCCCTAATGGTGCTTTGCTCACGGCTGAGGCACTTCTCTAGCTCTTCCCACCAACTCCATCTTCTTTGGCGAGTCAGCACTCTTGTCCTAGCTTCCTCATCCCTCTTGGGGTCCCTTCACTTGCTGAAGCTGGTTACTGTGCTTGGCTCTGAGGAGCACAGATAAAGTTGCTGCCCTTGAGGATGTCACAGTTAAAGAGGGGAGAGAAATGAAAGCAGTTGACTCGTAGTATCGGATCCCTGGGAATGGTAGAGCCATGTTTCTGCCAATCTTGTCCCCTCCCCTTCTGATAAAACACTAAAAAATATACACCTTCTCACTGATATACTTCACCCAGAAATATCCAAATATTTTTGCCATATCTAATGATTTGACAGATAATATCACCAAAGAAAATTTGCAGAATAGTGATAAATCCACCCTGTGCTCACCCACCTCCCTAATCCCACCTGCCACAAATGGAATAGCGCCAGTAATTTTCGTTGAATCTTCACTTGATTATAACTGGAGGGCTGGATGCCCTCTGGTGCAAAGGTATACTTACGTATGCTAATAATATCCAGTCATAAGTTTATGGTGGCTTTCTTTTTATTATGAAGCTATAATTTATTTTGTGTGGGATTTCCACTTAAGTCTATTTCTTTGAGTATTCTGAACAATTTAGTCATGTAAGGAATGTTTAGGATATCCTTTTAGATAGGCAGACTTGTGTGCTATAATCAGAATGTTAATTTCTTAAAAATATCATTTGAAAACATTTTGCACATATGCACGTACAAATGAGAATTGGAGGGTGTGCACACAAGCAAATGTGGTTCCAGATGGACACATTGACTCGATTTAGTATAAAGGTATTTTTACATTTCTGGAAACAATGGGTGGTCTAAAATACGTTCATGCAGCATGGATTAGAAGCTCCCAGTCTTATGGTAAATTGGCACCTTCCTTCACAGTTGGGCTGGGTTGTGCTGTTCTAACAAATGGTAGTATTCTTCTTTATTTTTTCCTTCAAGAGAAAAGAAACGCTTCTACTGAAGTTATGAAGAAAATGGCCAAACCTTCCAAGTTTTTATGGTAATTAGTTGCATAAAGTTTTATGCCTAAAAGGCATGGTGAAGTTATTAGTAGATAAGTCAAAAGTGGCAAACTATAAATATTATGTGAAATGTAAGGTCGAAGATTGAAGTCTTATGGAATCATTTTATTCAATTAATTAAAAACAACTGATCTACAAATCCAGAAGGTTGGGTACACGCATAATGTGTGTTTATCAAAAAAGTAGCTAGATGTGATCAAGATGTATTTATTTGCATTCTGTCTACCTTCTTGGAAACGATTTCCTGATTTTCTGAACATTTGCCGAAAGCTTGGGAACATATTGAGAACATCTACAAAAAATGAAATATAACTTCTATTTTTGTATAAGATGCACATTTCTAAAGATTAATAAGACAGAGGTATCAGAGTATGTATTGTATGTATTTAACTAACCTATTTATTTTAATTAAGACAATAATTTCCATTGTTTTTGTGTTTAGAGTAATTTTCTGTGCTTGTCTAACTTAAAGCAATATACAACAATTGTCACATGTGTGTGAGTTTGGCCGTATCAGTAGAAGACTTACTTTTTACATATCCACTTGCTATTTATTGATCTTCTTTTAAAAATATACTTGTGTTTTTGTAATACAGCTGATACAATTACGAAAATTAACTGCACATAAAAACAACAGAATATACTTTCCTATTTTCTACTCTTGGTCTTTGATCTCTTTTTAATTTTTTCTTTCCCTTTCCTTATTTGTTTTCATTTTGATGCCCATCAATTTGTTTCTCTATTACTGTTATTATTGCAATTTTCTGCTTCCTTTATAGCGTGCACTGTTCTCTTTGATCTGCTTCCCTTCAAGCTTTATTTTTGGTGCTGTTTTTCATGTTCTGTAAAAAAAACATTTTTGCCCCTCTTCCCTTTATTCTTTTGATTCAACTCCTTCTTCTTATAACAAGAACAGAGTCCAGCTTTAAGTGAACAGGTAAATGTTTTTAAAAGAGTAAGCCCTGAGAATCCTTGGCTTCATGCTGATGAGTAGAAATGGTTGAGAGCCTATTTCAAAGACCCTCAAGAACAAAGAGCCTTTTCTGAGGCCACGAACAAATACACCAATTCTTTATGGCCCATCTTTGCCAAAAGATCTGAGCTAATGACAGGACAGACCTGTCTTATAAGAGTAGCCAAGAAGGCTTGGGAGGGAACAAACATCTCCTTGACATAATCAGGGGAAAACATACCGTTTATCTCTTTAATAACCATCTTGAGGAAAATTAATGTGACCTCGTCCTTTGTGCAGAACAGTAATTGAATTGTGTTTTATTTATATCTGGACAAAGGCCAGGATATTGAAATTCTTCTCAATATTAGATTTTCTTTTTAAAAAATTAGATTCTATTGGCATTCTTTTTCTGAGATTTCTTCATTAAAAGCTTCATTAAACATAAATCTTCTTTACACAGCAGAAAACAAAATTTTAAGGAGGACATTTAAAAGGTCTTTTGGAAGAGTAGTGCTAAGTGTTTTACTGGTGACTCGTATCTTCCCAGGGATCCGGCATTCCATGGATAAAATGATAATTGATCTTTGCCTACACATGTCTGATATTAGTTACATTGAAAGTTGAAGCTATATAACAAGTTGCAGGGTTCTAGAGTCTAAATCTACTACAAATACACTATTTTTAGAATTTGGGGCTAGGGAGTATGATATAGAGGCTTAATTCAGTGACATCCAAATCTTGGGGCCTCCTTCTACTCTGGAAGAGATGAAGTCATCCATCAGGAAGAGAGAGATTCCACAAGTTTTCAGCTGTGCTGAAAGATTCAGCTGGGCTTTAGGTACATGTATGTACTGCACTTTGATTATGGCTTTTGAAAAGGAATGAACACACTCCCCACAAGGGCAACGAGAAAAGTGAGAGCTATATAGTTTCCCCACCTTCACACTCTTCTGTACTCCTCACTCCCTGCAAAATCAGGCAGACTCACTTTTCAGCATGATGCAATATGATTTTGGAGACAGTGTGTGTGCAAACTCAGTTCCACTCTTGGTCTCTGGATGCTGTGTTTCTGGTTCACACCTTTCTGAGGGAAGGGAGGTAGTTAAATGGTTTGATCTGAAAGGCCTTCCCACTGGGCTACAAACTTCATGTGTAACACAAACACAAATGTGAGGAGTCAATGAGGGACAATCATAGCAAAGAGCAGTCTCATCTATAAAAACTTAAAAACCAAGATATACATATGTGTCCGTGTCAAAAGCCTGCAACGTGGGAACATTCACTCCATGATAATTGAAAACTGAGTGTAAAGCATTTATCAGATGAATAGATTTTTTTTCCAAAAGGAGAAAATACCAATGTGATTGTAACATAGAAGCTTGTAACATTTTGTTAGTTTTCGACCTACAATTTTTAAAGGAAACTGCAGATATAATAATCCAGTCTCTGCCTCTGGACGAGAAGTACTGGATGGGTGTGAGATGAAGGGTGAATTTCAGGGCTCAGAGGAGGCTGGGAGTCTAGGAGCCAGGACTGGGTGTTGAGTAAGGAGCGTAGAGGAACTGGATTCTGAGGCTCCAGAAGCCGGGATGGGTTCAAAGCACCACATTTGAACGGATGGAGGGCGAGAATTGGATTCTAGACCAAATGTCAGCAAGAGTCAAGGCAAGAGGTGAAATGAAGCAGCTGGGTTTCAGGAGTGGTGCCTGCAGAGTCCCAAGGCCACCTTCACGGGGCTTGGCCAGCTCTTATGGGGCATCTGAAGCTGAGCCCGAGGTGAGGAAGAGGTAGTGCAGCTGGTCCACTCGTTCCTTCCCTTAATCCTGAAGCCAAAGATTAAGCTTTTCTTGGCTTTTCCCTTTGGAAGTCTTTTATTCTCAGGACAATTCAAGACCAGGAGTAAGTCCCCACAAGCACTCCTTCTGTCTCTTCCCCGGGCTGACACTGGCATGGTGTGGTCAGGGGTTCAGAGTGTCCGCAGTGAACACTGTTTGGGGTCCAGGGTTTCTCCCAAAGGCTGCCTGGGCACAGGGTGCAGAAGGGTTGGCTGGGGGCCTCACAGCGCACGACAGTTTAGGTCAGAGTGAATTCACACAAAGGAAGCCATTGGAATTGGATAGGTTATGAACCTTGGGCAGCCATCTGGTCCCTCCTGCACACCTCCCTCCTCACCAAACCTCCTTCAAATAGCTGGGCCAGGGAAGTCTAACAGATTCAGTGACAATTAATTTTTTTTAAAAAAAGTAGAATAGTTCTGGCACAAAGAGAATATAAGAAAAAGTATAAAACAGCATCCAAATTGAGCAAAAGAGGAATAATATTCACCAGAAAAGTATTCCAGAGAGCAGAAAAATGCTAGGGAACTACAAAAAGTTTAATGAAGCAATAACCTCTGTGAAGGAAGGCCGCAAAGCATCAATGCCAGAACTGGGGGGAAAGATGTGAAGACAACAGGGAAATCACAGGAGATGAGAAATTAGTCAGAAATACCTTAGATTTTTGTTTTACTGTTACTGGTTCAATACTGATAAAATGGATAGAAAATAGGTTCTACAGAAGACCTAAACAACATGATTAAATAAAATAGTGATGAATAATATATACTGAACTCCATAACCTGCAAATAGACAATATAGTTCCCTATCCTCCAAATACTGTGGTTTTTGGAACTCTCATCAATCTATATTTGTTTCTTTCTCCATCTCATCTAGTTTCATGGCCCCAAACACAATTCATATCCTCATACTTTCCAAGCATGTATCTCCATTCTGAACTTCTCCCGTGAACTCCTGACTCATATTCATCTGCCTACTCAACATCCCTGCCTGGATGTATAACAGGCAACTTAAAGCTAAACATGTTGAGAAACTGGACTCCTGACATCCCATGCCTGCCAACCACTCCTTACAGCTGTCCTCATCTCGGCTGTTGGGAACTCCATTCTAGCTTGGGCCATGTTTCCTATCCAACCCATTAGCAAGTCATGCTGGCTCTACCTTCAAAAAATATCCAGAATCCAAAGGCTTCTCAGTACCTCCACTGTGGCCCCCCCTATCCAGGCCACCTCCTCACTGGCCTCTCCATTTCCGTCCAAGGCCCCTTACAATCTCGCCTCTTATAGCAGCCAGAGGGATCCAATTAAACATAAAATGGATGGATTATTTCACTCTTCTGCTCAATCCTTCAAGTAGCTTCCCCTCTCAGAGTAAAATCCAAATAAAATGACCTGTACTGTTCCCTAGTTGTCTCTCCTAAATGCCTTCTCCTGCTACTCTTTCACTCAACCGCTGGGTTCCGCAACCCCACTGGTCTCTTGGATCATGCCAGGAACAGTGTATCCTGCCTCAGGGCCTTGGCATGTGCTGCCCTTTTGCTCTTTCCCAGTTGTTCATGTGGCACACTCCCTTGCTCCCTCCAGGACTTTCCTCAAATGTGGAAACTATTCTTTAAACAAAGACCATATTAGGACAGGCTACTTTCAAGATTTTTAGATGATTGGGTTCAAAACAAAGACTGATTTAGGCGATATATAATAACAACAACTATTTATATTAGTGCTTGGCCCTTTACGAAGCTCTTCAACATACTATGCACCTTTAAAATATGAAAATAACACTGTGGATGCATAGAATCATTCATGTTTTATAATGAGGGCTTGTCTGAGGCCACATAGCCAGTATCTTCTAGAATCTTCTAGAATCAGCCTTCACTCCTGCCTTATAGTCCCAGAGCAAATGCTCTTCTTCCTCTACATATAATGATAATAATAGTAATAATTAAAATAATAATATTAATGATAGCAGCTAACATTTACTGAACTCAAAGCACTGTTTTAGGCTCTTTATAAGTATTCTCACATTTAATCCTCACAGAAGCCTAGGAGGTAAACAGTTTTATTATCTGCAGTTTACGGAGATGGGAACTAAGTCAGTGCCAGGCTAAATAACCTGTTCATGGTAAATTGGTGGTAACGGCAGAGGTAGGATTTATACCCAGGCACTAGGACTCCAGTTCCTGGGTCCCTACTACCACCCCAAATCCCTGCTTGGTTGTAGAGTAGTTTTGTCTGCTTTGCTGGATACAGTTTACAGTCTGGCATAAGTGAGTTCTCCAGTTGAGTAATTAGAGGTCAACTGTGTTCACCCAAGATTTCTTGAAGGCATAGGGAGTTTAAGAAATAACATCTTGGGCTTCCCTGGTGGCAGAGTGGTTAAGAATCCACCTGCCAGTGCAGGGGACATGGGTTTGATTGCTGGTCCGGGAAGATCTCACATGCTATGGAGCAACTAAGCCTGTGTGCCACAACTACTGAGCCTGTGCTCTAGAGCCCACAAGCCACAGCTACTGAGCCCACGTGCCTAGAGCCTGTGCTCCACAACAAGAGAAGCCACTGCAATAAGAAGCCCGCTCACTGCAATGAACAGTAGCCCCGAGTACCCGCAACTAGAGAAAGCCCGTGTGCAGCAATGAAGACCCAACACAGCCCAAAATAAAGAAATTAATTAAAAAAAAGAAAAAGAAATACCATCTTCTGGACCTGGAGATGATCATACTAAGCGAAGTAAGTCAGAAAGAGAAAGACAAATACCATATGATATCACTTATACGTGGAATCTAAAATACAACACAGATGAACATATCTATGAAACAGAAACAGACTCACAGACATAGAGAACAGATGTGTGGTTGTCAAGGGGGAGGGAGGGTGGGGAACGGAAGGACTGGGAGTTTGGGATGAGCAGATGCAAACTCCTATACGTAGGATGGATAAACAACAAGGTCCTACTGTACAGCACAGGGAACTATGTTCAATATCCTGTAATAAACCATAATGGAAAAGAATATAAAAAAGAATATATATATGTATAACTGAGACACTTTGCTGTACAGCAGAAATTAACACAACATTGTAAATCAACTCTACTTCAATAAAATTTAAGAAAAAGGAAATACCATCTTCGACTGGGTTTAAGTGTGAAAAATTTCAATGGAATTGATAATTGTCAGATGTTGTAATCTGCTTAAGCAGAGGTTTGTAGTTCCTGAAACATCCCATGACCACCTTTTCTAAGGTGGATGTTTTATCTCTAAACAAGATGCCCACTGCTGCAGATTAACCAGTTTGTGCCCGAGAGCTTTCCATTCCAGCAGCAATGGAGGCATTGTCTCTCCACGGAGGCTCCCAACAGGCAGAGGAGAGAGAGCTGCCTTACCTGGGGTGACTGTAGGCTACCTGCCGGAACTCGTGATTCCAGTTCGGTCTTCCGTAGAAGGTTTTCTGCCTTAATCCCGTAATCACGTCAGTATTTTCATCCCAGTGTAAAGCTATGTGAAAGGCCTAAAGTAAAAATTGTGGTATCAGATGACATTTAGAGGGAAAAGAAAAGGAACCTCTAATAAATAAAGGATGAAGTAATTATGCTCATTTGTAGATTTAATACACAACTTTGTATAGGAAATTCTTTGTAGTCTACCTTGGGCACTATTGAAACAAAGTGCTTTCTATGTGGCTGATGTGCAGAAATGTGAGCCTGGAAAGAAGATTTTTCCTGAAAGGATGAGAGTAATACGGTAAAAAGGGGTAAAGGAAAGCAAGCACTAAGCTACTTCCTTTTTTTTTTTTTTTCTGCCAAATTTCTCAAAAAGTAATCTCTAGCTCTGTCCCCATTCACTTCACAGTAAATCCTGGGGATGTGAGAAGGGCCCTGACAGATTAAAGTGATAGAAAAAGCCCAGGGTGAAGCTGGATTTTACGGGGAGATCTGCCTACTGGAGTGAAACGGTCTGTGTCCAGGTGTAAGTGCTGGGAGGATGTTGAGTCTGGCAGGCAGAGAGGTGGCCAGAAGTAGCAAGGGGCATGGCTGGAGCTCTGTGGCCAACCGCTTGCCTTCAAATTACACGAAAGCACCCAGGCATCAAGTGGTCGATAAATAAGAGTCTGGGGAATAGCCGTGCCTAGTGATGATTTTTTAAGTTGCTATGATTTGTTTCAGCCCATGCTGAACTCTGGTAGGTAAGAAGGATTCTTGCTTCTTACCTCCTGGGATATGTGTCTGCTCTGCTCAGATGCCACCACAGCTCTTGAGCTCATGGGTTTTTACCCTTTGGTGCTTCATTTGCTTACATCCTCTGAGCAGTATGGGTAACAATCCTGCTGGGCCCAACTCTTACCCCACGATCCTGCTGCAAGACTGGCTTCCCCGGCTGGCCTTCACATCAGTCTAGGAAAGCAGCCAGGGGAAGGGAGGCTGCACCCTAACAGTCAGTAGACGGTGGCAGACTTTGGTGGAGTCTCAGATATCCAGGCTGCAGGAAGTTGGCACCAGGCAAGTCTGAGCCTAGGCAGCAGGGCTACTACAGGAACTGAATTTGGGAAGAGGACTCCAGGCAAGAGAGGGAAAACTGGCAAGAGTGGGGCAGGACCCCCTTCTTAGGCAAGTTTTTCAAAGCACGAAATATGAGACAAGAGTTCAGGGATAAGAACGGAGGTGGTAGTTGAGGACAGAGCCTTGAAAACTGGCGGAAGCCGCATTATCAGAACGGGAACTCAGGGTCAGAGTTGTATCGGCCTCCGGATTAGAATGGCAGTGCTGCATCTCCACAGGCTTTTGCTTCACAGTACGATGGATTGGTGCTCTAGAGGAAGCTGGTTCCAGCAGTGGGCAGAATAAGAAGGCGGAGACAGTTGACTCCCTTTTGACTAAGTGCCAAATCTAATGACTAACTCAGGCCTTATTTTCCTTGGCTTCTCCACCATGTGGTTGAACATTGCTTCTTCTTGATTCTATTTGCATTACAAAATCCTAGTTCTTCTATTTCTCTCTGATTCAAGAAAGAAACAGTAGTTGTTATTTTCTTATCATGTTCTCCTGTCTTGATATGTAGCTGCCTTCTCAGTCTCTAGCTCAGCTCTCTGCATCTCTTTCGGACCACTACTCCCCAAAGAGCTTCCATTTTCACAATCCAATTAGCATAATCTACAAAGATGAATTCAAACTTTCTCTCCCAAGCCTTCCTCTTCCTGCTTGAGTAGAATTCTGCATCACAAACTCCCCAAACATATTTTTATGTAGAATTCTTTCTGTTCCTTCAAATTGACCATCATAGCTAAAAATGAATCATCTCACTTTCCAAATAATTTGTGACTTCAAGTTACTTCCACGTACAACTGTTAAGGGATTTCCATAGGCAGGCAGAGTGCTATGAATCGAATGGTATAAAGAAGACAGACAGAAGGTCTCTGCTCTGTGAGGCACTGGTCATTGGAGGGAGAGGCAGACCATGTGCACAATTTCTATGCCCTGATTCAGACCACCACCCTTCTTTACCAGAGACAGAAGCGAAGTGCTCTGGAGAAGTAAGCATGTTACTCTGGTGAAGCCCCAAGTAATTTTGACTAAGAGAACTGGGCAAGGCCTTAGTGGGGACTGTCTTGAAAGGATGATTCCATGCAGTAGTGCAGCAGGTGGGACAGAGGGCACTGAGTGACATGTCAGGGAAAGGAAACAGGATGAGGGGAGATGGAATTAAGAAAGTCCTTGGTGTGACTGGAGAACATGTATTGTTTGGTGGCTCTGGTGCCAGGGGAAAATGATGGGGATTCTATAGAACAAGTGGGTTTTGCCGTCAGGTCAAGAGGGGCCTGGAAATATCTGCTAAGAAGTTTGGGCATTATTCAGTAGAAAAAAGAGTTTTTCCCACTTCCGCCCATGGTACCTTCCAGCTACCAATCACTGATGTTCAAACATTTGGAGTTATGTTTGCTCCATATTTCTCAGCCCGGTGTTCAATTAATCTCCAAACCCTGTTGATTTGCCCTTCATAATAATAATAATTTGCCCTTTTCCATCTGTCCCTTCTGTTCTTGTCATTCTGCCACTTTGAGGTTGTTGAATTCAGCTTAGCAATTGGCTGTTTCTAAAACAGCCTCTTGATTCCTAACTGACAGCATGTACCAATTATTTTGTCCTGAAATTTAAGCATCTCAAGAATTTCCAACATGTCATGGCAAAAATTTAAGAACATGTCTATTTTAATTTGCTCGTATTCAGAAGAAAACTATCTCTTAACAGCGTACTTTTGGAAGTGGCAGGGATGGGATGGGGTAGAGCTGTGTTGTTACAAAATCAAACAGAGCCTCGGTCTTGCAACTTCCAAGTGACTGGGGTTGCTTAAGTGGACACTCGGGATCGATTCACTTTAGAAGCAGAAGAGCCAGCACAGGACCAGAAAGCAGAAGACAAAGGCTTGTTTGTACTTCACCAAGTGGATCATTAGTCAAAAATCCCATTGAATGTGAAAAAAGTATTTGTTTGGAAAATATAATTAACACTATTTAATTCATGAAGATGTTTCAAGCCTCATTCCCAGGAAACCTCTATTTCAGAGTATCCCAGAGGAATAAATATGTAAGGCCGACTGCAAATAAGACCCTAAAAAATTGTTTAGCTACTGAATTTCAAGCAAGTCTTATTCATTTGCAGAAGCACAGAGTCAAACTACAGTGATGTTCTATAGGGCCAATTTGTGTGTGTGTGTGAGAGAGAGAGAGAGAGAGAGAGAGAGAGAGAGGCTCTCAGGAGTGCATTCATTTGTAAATTTAGTAACTAATGCAAATCTCTGGTTCAAACACACTTTCCTTAAATATCTATAGTAGCAAAAAAATATATATATATCTATAGTAGCTGTCACGGAAGTGCTGATTAGGACATAAATGTCATAGCCTAGTAATCACTTCACTGTTAGCGTCCATATCTGAGGAATTAAAAAAGATTGGAAATGTAAGAGTTATCATTCAACATGTCAACACTGAAATAGTACCACAGTGCAATATTTTGATATGCATTATTTTTGGTAAACTCAACCTTAATATGTCATTAATACATATTAATGGACACAGCAGAACACCTGCCCCAACGGAAGATCATTTTGATCTTAGGTGAATAAACATACGTGCACACAATTTCTAAGAATGCCTTAAGAAAAATAAATCTCTAGATAAATCATGTATTCATAATAATTATTTTCTGTAGGAACTCACATGGTTTACAATACAAAATGCTGACTGTCAACACCTGTCAGTTCTTTCTGTTTAACTCTGAACAGCTCAAAACATAGAATTAGAACCAATTCGGAGCTCAACGAGACAATATAGCCAATCCATAATGTTTGCCTGATGTTACTAAATTTCAAATGCAGCTTTAAAAAAAAATTTATTTATTTTATTTATTTTTTATTTTTGACTGCATTGGGTTTTCGTTGCAGGGTGTGGGCTTTCTCGGTTGCAGTGACCGGGGGCTACTCTTCATTGCAGTGTGGGGGCTTCTCATTGCGGTGGCTTCTCTTGTTGCAGAGCATGGGCTCTAGGCATGCGGACTCAGTAGCTGTGGCACACAAGCTCAGTAGTTGTGGCTCACACGCTCTAGAGCACAGGCTCAGTAGCTGTGGCACACGGGCTTAATTGCTCCGTGGCATGTGGGATCTTCCCGGACCAGGGCTCAAACACGTGTCCCCTGCATTGGCAGGCGGATTCTCAACCACTGCGCCACCAGGGAAGCCCCAAATGCAGCTTTTAACGACATAATTTCTCTTGGATTTCCAAACTTGGGGTTTTCTCCCTTTAACCAACCTCTTTTTCCAATCTTCTTTTCTATTCCTCAGCAAATTTACTGTAGCTTTTTTTTTTTTTTTTTTTGTGGTACGCGGGCCTCTCACTGTTGTGGCCTCTCCCGTCGCGGAGCACAGGCTCCGGACGCGCAGGCTCAGCGGCCATGGCTCACGGGCCCAGCCGCTCCACGGCACGTGGGATCTTCCCGGACCGGGGCACGAACCCGTGTCCCCTGCATCGGCAGGCGGACCCTCAACCACTGCGCCACCAGGGAAGCCCAACTGTAGCTTTTATTGCTACAATTTGAATAGCTCTTTCTTATCTAGTTTTATTTTATTCTCTTTTTCTTTTGTGTAGCGCATTATTGAAATTGTTCCTCTTCTCTTTGCTCTATCATGACACAAGTTAGATAATATTGCTCATTCTTAAAGTCTTATCTATACCTGATTTTCATCCCAGCCAGTAAGAAATATATGATAACTCAGGAAGTGAGTTTTCCCTTGCTCACTCATCCTTGTTTCCAGCGAGAGCAAGAGATCGGCAAACCACTCAAAGGCTCCTGGATCTCGGCAAATCCAGTAGAAGTACACCTGTCAAGAGAGAAGGCAAGAAAACAGATCTGTCCCTCTTTTCATAATGTGCTGATAATCGCAGACTACTTTATCTCCACTAAATTATTTGAGCCCAAATGGGCACTTCTGCAAAATAACACGCTTCACTCTGCCAGCGAACAAATAGTCACACTGTGATTTCTTTTGAAAAAATTCACATTGTGTTTGAAAAGGCCCAGAATGAATTCAGAGTCAGGAGCCTGTGGGCTGTTGCCAGTTTCACTGGATGAGGATTAATTTACCCCATTCCTGGCTGTGCTTCTTCTGAATGAGGTTAATAATCATAACTAGCTGTGCCTTTCACTCTTCCCAAAGGGGGATAAACTGTTAGACCAACGCCCTTCATCTTCACTTATGACCTAAGCTCTGGATTTGAACCTTCTCCAGAGACCCAAAGGCTTGTTCACTAATCCACTTCACCAGCCATGCCCTCCGGAGGGTGGAGATTATGGTAATCGCAGAATCAAGCCACACAGTCCAGGAGTTTCCCATCAGCCAGACATATCAGTGTCCAAGGAAGCTGGTGGGTGGTGGCAGGGGTTGTGCGTCAACTGCTATAATGAAATTACACTGAGGAACATTTTTTTTTTCTTTCTTTTCTTTTTCTTTTTTTTTTAAACTCTCTGTGTTTAGCAAATGGCATGTGATGAGAAGTAGTTTGGCTTTGCTAAAATAAAGGCTTAGATTTTGCGCTTTGAGTTTCAGATAATTGTATCTAGAAGAAACCACGGGAGATAGGTCTATTAATTCTCCTCTTTTTCTCACACTCCTACCCCGCACTGCCCACTGCTCTTTCCTGCACCCCCTCCCAAAAGAGATGCTGATTAACAGGATAGAGGAGGGGGCCGGCCTTGATCTCCACCAGGAAATATCGTCTCCAATAGCCAGTGTTCTCACCCTCCCCTCCCCCGCCACGCTGCAAGCTCACCATCATCATATAATGAAATTTACAGTCGAGATTTAATTAACAGATCATATTCATGAGGAAAAAGAAATCACAGAACGTGTTTCCAGGCTAAGTATCTTGCCTATTCTCTCCAGGTTTGTGCAGGAATTTATGAAATTAATACTCAAGAAGAACAAAAGCTTAGAGCCTACATATTTGTTGGACAATTGCTGTTTGGAAGGGTTCTTGGAATATTAATCTCAGGACTACTAATAATCTCCAGGTATTTTAGCTCCCCTACCCCAAAAGGAGCTTCTTCTCAGCTGTAAAACTGAGTCAGTGGGTCCCTCCTGACAATCGTGTTCATCCTTGTTGATTCAAAGAATTGAATTGAATGTACTGAACATACTGAATGCTCAGTCCATGTCAAGACTGTTTTCAGCTCTGGAGCTAGAAGAGCAAACAAAGGAGATAAAAATTCCCTGTCTTCATGGCGTCTGCATTTTAGAGGGAAAAGAAAGATGATAAATTAACAACTAAAATATAGACTATGTCAGAGGGTGATTGGTACTCTGAAAAAAAAAAAAAAGGCAGGCTGGAAAGTCCTGCAATATTAAGTCAAATGGACAAGGAAAGAGGACATTGAAGCCAAGACGTGGAGAGAGTTGAATGGTTAGGGGAGAGGCCCAGGGTGGGAGCTGTCAGAGGGGAGCCAGGAGCTGGTGGAGTGGAGTGTGTGTGGGGGGTGGGCCGCGAGAGGTGAGGTCTGAGGGGAAGGCGGAGAGGTGCAGACGGGGGCTGTGAGGCCGTCCTGACTTTTACTCTGAGTGAGGTGGGGAGACACTGCAGGGTGCCCAGCAGGGGAATGACGTCATCTGAGGAAGGATCCCAGGGCCACCATTCTGGCAGCATTTTTATAGACTGGGCGGTGAATCGGGGAGGGGTAGGGGAAGGAAGGAAGAATGGAGGCCAGAGGCTGATTTTATATGCTATGTAGGTGATGAATACTGCTATCCTCTTTCTTTCCACCTTGTATAGTGCCTCATTTAAATTACTCTTTCAAAATCTCAGCCCTGCCTTTAACTCGCTTTGCTCCCTGTGGAAATCAAAACCAACTAACTGAATTTAATGCCCTTCTCACCTATACTCCTCCCCTCGTTCCTGCCCCTAGTAGCTTGTTTGATCTAAGAATATTAATGGTGCATTTGGTATAGAACAAACAACATTGACTTATTTTCTATTATTTTCACTCTTTAAGAAACATGCTAAAAATACATTCATCTGAAACAACAAACCAAAAAATCGTTTTCTTTAAACCTGTCAATTTCAAATCCAGTCCCAATCACCCTTACTTGAAAAACAGTCACATCTTAGCTTTCCTCCACTTACTGACCCTTATTCTTTCAAACAGAAATCATTCCTGTCTTTACTTTCCTGTGGCTTAGCTGTGTGTCAGTGTTCTGAGGGTTCGCCAAGCCTTTTATACGTTCTGCTTCCTTGTAATGGCTTTGTGTGTTTTTCCCTCTGTAACTGACTCACAGGTGACACTGGGCAGCTTTGGTGCAAGAGGCAATGGAGGGGCACTGAATGGGCTCTGGTGAAGTGCCTTGGGCAGAAAGGGAAGAAAATGGACTTTGAAGAGAGGAAAAAGCACATTTACTTTGACTCCCTTTCATCTTTCTAATAGTGAGGGACGCTCACTGTGAAGGGACAGAGGCTTCCCACCTCTGTGTTTCCTCCAGTAGGAAGGGTCTGGTCAATGGTAGAACAAACGTCCCAAACAATAGGCTACACGTCTGTGATCTGTGCTTCCCAACTCTCGCCCCGCCTCAGTCTCCAAAAATAAAACCACCCTAAAACCGGTTACCTGTATAAAGCATGGCTTTCAGAAATCTATAGTAGATAACAGAGGCCTAAAATACCTCAGGTAACCTTAGAAGGTTTTGTTACACAGAAAGTCATCCTCAGTAAAATGATGAAAGTTCTGAACTTCTGTAGTAATGAAGTTTTCTTTTACAGGACTCAGCCCACACATTTTTGTAGATCTAATGGATCCCCAGATGTTGCAGGGCACCACTCCAGGACATTGTTATGGGGTTAGGGAGTTCTGTATGCATGTGGTCTATCACAGGCCTTCGCTGTCACATCGTTCCTAGCACGAACCACGAGATAAACTCAGCCACGGCCAATCTTGGGGGGGCCTGGGTCTCAGCTCCAGCTCATCCCCACCTTTCCCACAGCCTGGGCTTCTCTTTAAGAGAGTGTGGACCAGGTCATCTGGGCCCAGTAGGAAATGTCCCCATGCTATTTTTGGATAAAGAATTCCAGGAAATGAAATAAGAAAAGCTACTTATCTATTTTACTACCAGAGCACCAGACTCTTCCATCAGACATTCCCGTGCCATGGCCTGGATAGGTACCCACAAACACAGCAGGGGACACATCCTCAAATACAACCTGCATTTCTTTAGACCCAAAATCAATTTCCTGAGGATGGAATGGGGACAAAAATTACCTATCTATCTATCTATCTATCGCCGAGAGCATCCAAGGGGCTTTTTCCTTTCTAAGGAAGGAAATTGCAAATGAGGGTGCAGGTTGAAGGTGTAATATAACATAGTAGTTAACCATTGTGAGCATGGAGTCCTGCAACCTGTCCTAGTCTCCTGGCTTCACCACCTTCAAGCTGTGTAACTGGGAGCAGGTTATGTAATTTGAGTCTAGATTATCATACATTGAAATGGCAAAAAAAAAAAACCCAAAACCAAAACAAAAACACAGAACAATAATCCATGAGATTATTTTGAAGATTAAAGGATAGGTTTCGTGGAAGCATTTAGCTCAAAATCTAAAGATGCAGTAAGTGCTCTGAGATGTTAGCTGAGATATTGCTACTACCTCACTGTCATCTGGAGGAGCTTACAGAATGAATGCCACATGTTTATATTAGAGAGCAAAGAGGGACACTTGCCTTACTTGGGGGTCTGTGTCCACCGTCACTCCTGAACTATAGAGATGGTGGTTATTGACAGGAGGTGAAACCAAAATCTCTAGCACCAGTCTCAAAACCTCAGCATTGGTCATAAAGATGTAGTTCTGAAAGAGGAACCCATTCACTAGTGAAAGGTACTCTAAGATCCATGTTGGGTGCCAGGGTTGACCTTGACCTTGAACAACAGCTCCCTCTAGGAGGCCAGTGGGATTGCACTGTGACCTTGCCTCCTCCTGGGCAGCATCCTATGTTCCCCACTGTTATGGTATGAAGGCATCCCCCCTAAATTTGTGTGTTGAAATCTTAACCGCCAATGTGATGATTTGGAAATGGGGCCTTTAAGAGATGGTTAGATTTAGATGAGGTCATGAGGGTGGGCCCCCATGATGGGATTAGTGCCCTTATAGGAAGAGGAAGAGACCAGAGCTCCCTCTCTCGTCATGTGAAGACACAGCAAGAAGGTAGCCATCTGCAAGTCAGGAAGAGTCCTCTCCAGAACACAATCATCCTGGCACCCTGATTTCAGACTTCCAGCCTCCAGACCTATGAGAAATGTTTGTTGTTTTAAGCCACTCAGCCTTGGTATTTTGTTATAGTAGCCTGAGCTAAGATTCCACGCTCCCTATACAATGTAACAGAACTGATAGAAGCTTTAATCAGGGAGGGTGATGGTGACTTTCCATGGAGGGAATCATGAATATTTTCTAAAAAGAGAACTTTTCTCTTTGAAAAGATAAAGACTGAGACTGATATTTAGAAAACATAATACCTCCTCAATAAATGGTAACTATTATTGTCCTGGTTTTTATTTTGTGGTTGCTGTTACCAAGGTCATCGTGGGTAAAGACAATAGCAAACAGATTTTGAAGCAACTAGTTTTGAGAAGCTTCCCTAACATGGCTTCCACATCTGGTTTTAAAGAAATAAAATTATAAAACTATTTTTCCCATTATCCATTGTAATACTAAGACCAGCCTTTGTCAATCACTTTTCGCCCTTAAGACTATTGTTTAAAGCCAT
This sequence comes from Phocoena phocoena, assembly GCF_963924675.1. Lineage (NCBI taxonomy): Eukaryota > Metazoa > Chordata > Mammalia > Artiodactyla > Phocoenidae > Phocoena > Phocoena phocoena. The sequence goes on along the minus strand of NC_089230.1, from coordinate 11,596,468 downwards.
TATCCTTAATGTTAACTATGTCATGGCTATGCTGCTGCTTTGCCCTTTGACCAGGGCCTAAAGTTTATTGTGCCTCAGTTTGCTCAAATTATGGTTGTTGGACAACTGGAATGTTCATTAATAACAGAATGATAAAATCAATTGTGAGATAGTCATACTACAGAATTCACTGAAGGCGCTAAATAAAATAAAGTCAATAAATAGGCAGTGACACTTGAAGGAGCGCCAGGCCATGTTAGAATGAAAAACAAAAACACAAATTGCACACCTTTCTTTCTCTCCCTCCTTCCCCATCCCCACATCCCTATTTATGTAAAAATAAAATAACACCTTGCATATGTGTGTAGGTGCGTATGTGTACACAAAAGTGCAGGAAAGGAATGGAATAAGATGCGCTCAACTGTTTCAGGTGAGAACCCTGGAGGGCCAAGTGGTGGCGGTGGTTAATTTGGGAAGGGAGGTGAATAAAGGGAGTTTTTTTTTTCAAACCGCTAAATCAATTTATTTCTAAACAGAAATGAGGTTTAAAAAAACACAGCTAAATGAAGTCTTGATGTCTTTCATTGCAAGGGTCCCCAGAACAGTGCACTTTCCTCTCTGTAAAGCCATGCTTACACATTCTTTTTTTTTTTTAATTGAAGTATAGTTGATTTACAAAGTTGTGCTCATTTCTGCTGTACAGCAAAGTCACTCAGTTGTACATACATATATATGCATTCTTTTTCAGATTCTTTTCCATTATGGTTTATCTCAGGATATTGAATATAGTTCCCTGTGCTCTACAGTAGGACCTTGTTCATCCATTCTAAATGTAATAATTTACATCTACCAACCCCAAACTCCCAGTCCATCCCTCGCCACCGCCCCCCACCCCACCCCCAGCAACCACAAGTCTGTTTTCATTGAGATTTTGACTATTTTATTTGAATCTTTTACAAGGACCCTGTAGTCATGTACGGCTTGTGTGGTTAATAAACCAAGATATTAAAAATATTAATACTGGTCACTTCCCCACAGGACAATGGGGAGACCTCCTGGGGGACTGGAGTCTTTTGAGGCTGCCTAGTGAAAGGTGAGAAGCACGTGTGTCTCCTGGAGATGCAAGCTGGCCTCATGTTCCCTGGTTCAATTTATCAGGACACTCTCAGTGGCTACCAGAGATGATCAGTTCCAGGAGTAGCCAGAGCAGCAGGGTGAGGGAAAGTGAAAGTAAATAATTCCTCAAAACAGATTCAATTAAATGCATTTTTCATTCATTAGAAAAGAGAGCAGGCCCTCCTTTGTTTTATTAATATATTTAAGGACAGTATGGATTTTTGCCTTTCTTGGCCTCTTTGCCTTGTTCCCACTGGCCCATGCTGTCTTTTTATTTGAATTATCTGTTTATTATATTAGGTTAAGAACCCAAAGGCCATTTTGCGCGGGACACACTATAAATACTCATTATCACGGTTATGTATTATTGAGCTGATGAAGGAAGACCATTTATGAAGAAATTAGGTTATCTCAGTTTTTCTAGAATCTATTTTATTATCATCTGAAGATTACATATGCAGTTAAGAAAATGAACCAAATCATCCAGTTGGCCGTCCTCTCGGTTCTGACTGCACGGCTGTGATATTAGGGAACTAAAATGTGGAGGCCAATACATTTATGTCAGCAATCTGCCCCCTCCCCACCCCTGGTTTGTACACACCTATTTCCATTCATCATTTTGACAGTTTGCACAAGCAAACTGTCCTAACTTTTTTCAAGAGCTCTTTTCACAAATTGAGTGTGATGTAGAATTAATCATCTCCGTTAGGCAGGAGCTGGGGGGACATTCATCCCCAAGGGGCATTTTAACCCTCGGCTTCCTCCATACTGTATCACAGGGATGTCCCAGCCGCTCACACCCCCTTCCTTCATCCCCAAAGAGCACTGTGTTCTCATTTGCCTCTAACTGAGTGAAGTGTGGCTCTTACTCTTGGGTTGGAAATATCCCTTTAATATATTACAACTTTTTCCCATTTTCTTCACAGCAGGGCATCATTATATTTATTGTTATTTTGCCTTCTTGGGAAGTGTCCTCCTAACCACTTCTCTCTCTTCCTCTGCCGCTCCTCACTACTATCTTTAGTAATAACACATAGCTAGAAAAAATTTGAAAAACGCTAGCTTCAAACAGAAAGTGCTACATATGACCCCAAAGAAGATGCAGGAGTCCTATTGGATATCCTTTTGCATTTTACTTAGAAATGTTCTAGAATAATGTGGCAGAGGAGAAGGAGGAAGAGATGTAGTTTGCAATGGTCACAACTAAGAAAACTTTGGTGCAAATTTTTTACTCTAGACTTGCAATATAAGCCTTGTTCGTAAAAACGACTGCCTTTATGCAAACTTTTACACAGGAGGGAGAAAATCTGAACCAATTGCAGTTAACTATTTAAACTTAAAATTCCAGCTCTGAACCTCTATGCTGTTTTTTCCCCTTTCCTTGTTGCAGAAAAGAACACTCTGAAAACTATAGCCCAGATCTATAATTGTGAAGATGCTGTTAGATAAGAATGTACTGCTTTGCTCTCCCCCACTTAAAAAATTATAGAGATGCTGACAGTTTAGTGGAAGGAGTAGTATTTATATCTCAAAAGCATGTGGGCGGCCCTGACAAATATTAGTTACATAAGCCTAATGTTAGCTGTACTCAAATAAACACAGAATTGCTTTAAAACAGAAATTTCCTAAGCTTTTTCTCAAGCATGCAGATTCTGAGGAAGTGGATGTCAAGTGTGATTTTCAGCCTGAACTTTCTGTAGCGTGAAACCTCACTTCTTTCATAAAAGAGCTTTGAAACCAGAAACACAGGCTCCTGTCCTGACTCAGTGGCTAGCCAGATAGGGACTTTGGACAAATCACTTCCCACTGTAAGTATTGTTCTATGCAAAACTGGAAGGTCAAGCCCCTTCAATTTTGTGATTCCATGCTTTTAGCTTCTTTTCTCCCATATACTATAACTCCTGCCTTTATTTTCAGTTGAGGGTTGTCTCAGTATTACCCCCAATTTTTATAAGTCATTAAAACATTGTGTTTTATTTCCAATTCTATGATTTCTGTTTTTTGGACTAGAGATCAAAGCCCCTGTTTTATACTTTTGTGGTAAATCCTTAGCCCTCCCACTGAAACAGCTTTGAGAAAGCCCATAAACAGCCCAGGAATAACAATGAAATGGTGAGAGAGAAGGTGGTATTAATATTCTGTGGGTTCCAATATGGACTTTAAGATTCTGTGGATTCTTAGAAGAATTTTCCTATTTGTGATAAAATAATTGGAATGTATTATTTTAATTATAAAGTTGCTGAATGAATAGTCTTTTGTTTAAATAAAAGAAAATTAATCTTAGTAACCTAGAATTTTACAGAAAATTGTGCAGAAGCCATTTGTTAATTCTTTTGGCCAAGTGGACATTTATTCACTCATTGATTTATTCAAACTTTATAGTGTGTGTGCATATATAAATATAGATCTCTCTAATAATGGAGATATCGAGAAAAGCCACGCTTAAGGAGCTCAGAATCTGTTAAGGGAAATAAAGTACTTTGTGAACGTTAAAATAAAAAAGAAGGATAAATGATATAAAAGGAGAACAGCACAGGGGTAATGGATGTTGAGAGAAGGGTCAGGTATTGTGAGTCTGGTGAGAGGAGAGTGGTAGGCTTTTCAGTCAGTACGAGTGGGGCTTGGCACATAGTAGGTGCTGCATAAATAGTCATTGAGTGAATAAGTGAATGAAAGTGAGGCACACAATTCCATCACCATCTCCATGTGAAGCATAATGTGACCTTTTGTACAGTGAGAACCATGAAGCAATGAGCTGCTGCTATAAGTGGGTCTGACTTGGTAGACAGCAAGAGGAAAGAGCTTACAGAGATGGGGAAATCAACATAAACCATAACAAAGCTTTGCAGTGGAGTCCAAATGTATGAAACAGTGTCTGTTTTGCTTGCTTTGTGCCCTAGACTGAATGTTTGTGCCCCCTGCCCCAAATTCATATGTTGAAATCTAATCCCCAGTGTGATGGTATTTGGAGGTGGGGAGTTTCAGAGGTGATTAGGTCATAAGGGTGGAGCCCTCTTGAATTGGATTAGTGCCCATCAGTGTCCAAAAAACTTGCCCTCTTTGGCAGTGGAAAGTTAGAGCTAGAAGATGACCGTCCATAAACCAGGAAGTGGGCTCTCATCAGACACCAAGTCTGATGCTGGTGCATTTATCTTGGACTTCCCAGCCTCCAGAACTGTAGGAGAAATACATTTCTGTTGTATGTATGGTATACCACCCCATCTACGGTATTTTGCTATAGCAGCCTGAACAGAATAAAACACTTGGTTAATCTTATTGTGGTATAAAGGAAAGAAGATGGGATTTAGCTTAAGAAGAACCCGGGTTCAAACTCTCATTCTGATATTTACTAGCTCTCTGTGCTTCTGTTTCCTCACTGGTAATCTGAGGATACTACTTATCTGAAAGAGGTATTACAACGATTCAATGATATGATTCTATCATTCCTATTAGCTTTGTGATCCAGCTTCAGTTTTCTCACCTGTAAAATGGAAAAGTGGTAAGTAAAGATGATGTGAGATAGTATGTGTAAGATGATGTGAGATAGTATGTGTAAAATGCCTAACTCCCTGCCTTCTAGGTAGTCAATGATTGATTAATCTAGGCTATTAGTATTAGTACTAGTAATTTATATCTTTGGCAGATATAATTAATTTAATTATAATCTTATACACATTTAATATAATCTTATACACATTTATACAGTAATGTTTCTACATTATTTATTTGGTATTAAAACTCCCTGATGGGGCTTCCCTGGTGGCGCAGTGGTTGAGAGTCTGCCTGCCGATGCAGAGGACGCGGCTTCGTGCCCCGGTCCGGGAGGATCCCACGTGCCGCGGAGCGGCTGGGCCCGTGAGCCATGGCCGCTGAGCCTGCATGTCCGGAGTCTGTGCTCCGCAACGGGAGAGGCCGCAACGGTGAGAGGCCCGCGTACCGCAAAAACAAAAACAAAAACAAAAACAAAACAAACAAACAAAAACTCCCTGATGGATATGGACTCTTATTTCTCCATCGTGTATATCAGGAAACCTAGCTCCGAGAGGCGAACTGATGCACTCAGGGTGATGCTTCTAGTGAGGGTGGAATCAGGCTGAGGTAGATTCTCTGACCAGGAATCCCACAGTCTTCCTACAATACAGTAGGTGGAAGCCATGTCTACCTGTGTTGGTTATGTCAAACCAGAGAGCCAGATGCACCTGAGTTCGAACCCTGATTTTGCCTTTCATTAACAGTGTATTTTCAGGAAAGTGACTTTAGTGTCTCTAAAGCTTCAGAGTCCTTATTTGGAGAACAGAGCTTGTGCTATCTACTTTCTAAGGTTGTTGGGAAGATTATAAAAATAAAATGAAAAAAACATATGTCAAGCGCCTGTCACTTGGAAACTCATGAAATGATAGCTAATTTTACTCTAATTTCTTGGTTGAGAAAGCCCCACCTGTAGAGATCTTCCCTTCTGGCCTTGCCCCAGTGCTTCGCAAAGTGCCATTTCTTAAAGAATGATAGATGAAGAAAGTTTCCATGACTAAATATGCTTGGGAAGGGTGGGTGAAATGAAACTGAATGAGTTTCTTTTCTGCAGAATTTATTTAATAGGCTAATAGAAGATGTGAATCTTCTAAAGGGGGATCTGTGACAGCATTTCTGAAATCATTTCACTACACAGTTCTCCTTAGTAGACCTTCTCATATGACTAACGTCCCATAGACATGCTGACTTAATCAAGCATCTTCCCGGGATAGACGACAAAACTGCAGCCAAAGTGTCAGTCAGAGAAGCGGCAGAACCAGGACTAGAACCAAGTGTGCCTGATGTCCTTGGCCCTCCTGAGTTGACACCATTTAGTGTTCGCATGGCTCCCTTTCTCCTGCTGCTCTAGTGTCTGTTGCTGATCCTAAGAGGGTTAAAACATGGGATGCACAAAGGGAGCAAGGGAACCATGGAGGCAGCTAGTCAGAGAACATACAAGAGATGACACAAAGGAGATTTGGAGCTGGATGGCAGCACCAGGCAAGCAGACAAAGGAATCCCAGCTGTGGCATTTTTGCTTCTCAGTTAAGGCCCCGAGTCCCTGAGATGAAGATATTGAATAGTACACTTGCAACCACAGCATCAAGCTCGAGTCTAAGGCTGCCTGCTAATAGTCCTCAGTCACATAGCCATTTGCAGCCTGTCCATATTTTACTGACATGAGCAATTACATGTCCTGTAATGGCAATGAAGCAATAAAATTTATGTCTTGTCGTCTTTAACAAGATTAGACATAACCCTTCTCATAAATGTAATAGTGAATGGAGATTTTTAAGAACATAAGTATAGTTAAGGATCCTTGAGTTTATCCCTCATAGTTAATTAAAACCCTCCCCAGGAATCGGCAGATGATAGATAGAAGGATGTTGAACCTTTGAATTCATGGAAGGGTAAGCTGATGATATTTTCCATACCTTGCTCAGCTTCCACTGGGTTTGTGACTCACAGCATTGGTACCAGATAGATTTCAGAAGAGCGGCAAAGGGAGTGACCCCTATTCCCGTGGCAATGCACATGCTCACTGGATAGTGAAACACATCTGTCAGTGCAGCTCCGAACGGCCCGTCCACCGCCAGCCTGCAATCACAAAGTGCGCCGTTTGACATTCAGAACACTCCGCTCTTGAAAACAAAGCCATCCTAAACGAGTGCTTTGTATGGGATGTGTTAGCAAATGTGTGCAGGGAAGTTGGCTCTGTGCTTGAGAATGCCCTATTTGGACACACATAGTGTAGGGCTATGGTGGCCGGCCTTATGGCACAGCTCTTTTTTACAGTTCTTAAGAGTTTGTTTTGCCTTCAAGCATCATGTAGATTGGTAGAAGATGCCTTTTCTTTTCCTTTTTTTTCCCATCTGCCCTCAGAGGGAAAAAACAGAATCATCAAGGTGGCTTAGAAGGCTTATCTGTCCTTTTGCTAATATGATTCTCCCCGTTCCCACCTCTTCGTATGTTTATATAATTTTAGTCTAATGGAAGCCATTCATTTGGAATAAACATAATTTTGGAATAATTTGTCAGTTGTGTGGAATTTCTAAAACTCATTATTTTAGATTATGCGAACTCAAAAATCTGTGATAATTAGGCCAGGGGTTGCACTGATGTTTCGTCTTTGCTTAGCAAATTTTTCTTTATAAGGATAATGCATATTCATTGAATAAGTGCAACTGTCTTTAACTTGGTCCTAAATGGACTGACCCCGGATTCTGCTCCATCTCTCATGGCCAGTTCTCCACACTGGCTTTTCTTTTGTTTCTTAACGTACACAGGACCCTCTTTGGCTAAGGGGCCTTTGCACATGGTAATCCAACTAGTCACTTGGAATGCTCTGCCCCAAGTTCTCTCCTATCCTCTTATTTGGTTCATAGTTTCCCTTCCATTAGGTCTCATCCCAATTATCATTTCTCTGGGGAAGTCTTCACGGATTTCTTAGACTAGGTTAAATCCCCTCTTAGATAATTTATAACACCACGCATCTCTCCTCTGCAGTCCTTATCACAGTTGTAATTTTATAGCTGTTTTGGGTGGTGTGTGTGTGTGTGTGTGTGTGTGTGTGTGCATGACTTAATTTGTGTCTGTTTGGTCACTAGACTCTCAGGTCTGCAGAGGGAGGGACCATGTCTGCCTTTGCCCACCACTGCATCCCAGCACCTTACATGGAGCTGTTCAATAACAATTTATTGAATAAATTGTAAAGGGAATGTTTAAAATATTTCAGTCAACGGAATGTATTAAATAACCTCAACTATTCCAAAAGCACACATTTACATATGAACAAAGATATGCTAATTAAGAAGCTTCTAAGTTATTCATAACCATTCCCTAAGGAGTGTCTGTTGAAGGCACCCGAGGTTGCCCCTTTTGGGCTTACTATGTGTTCATGAAAGTTCAATTGGGTTTATTTTAAAATATTCCATATGCCAGACCTCCTAACAATTCAAATTAACTCTCCTCAAGTTATCTTAATTAATAAGGCTTTATTACATATTGATATATGGAAATAGAAGAATAAAAATAAAAGGTCATTAATCAGAAAGGGTTAGTATCTCAGCCCACGGTAGATTCTTTTATAAATAATTAGATAAGGGGAATTGAGAGAAAGAGAATAAATATGAAACGGTCCACGGTGAAAGTGTCTTATTGTTAATTGTTTTTATAATTAGTTGTATTTGGGATTTATTTGACACTGATTTTAAACGATAACAATTAAACCCAAAGAAGCATTGTGTCATATAATTCATAGAAGTGCATATAAACAAATTTCTACATAATTAAAATTGAGAACCTAAGCTGGAAGCAGCAGGAGGAAATATTGAGTCCTACCTCCTGGTTCATACAGAGATTCCCTCCTTTCACATCCCTGATCACTAATCACTTTCCCACGTGAAATTGTAGGGCCCCTTGTTCCATAGAGGGGCAGGGAGGGCTAAGTATTAGACAGGTTTTCCTCATGTCTCACTGGGATCTGTCTTCTGACAACTCATGCCTTTTGCCTTCCTGAGAAACAAACCAGGTGTTTTCCCTTTCCTGCCTCTCAACCCTTAAACTAGTTGATGTAGCTATCATGACACCCCAATTGTTCTTTTTTCGACCAAAATATCTCCATCTCTCACAATGTTGAATTGGCTTCCTTTGCACAAATTCTCATTTGTCAAGTTCACTCAGTTACTTCCTGTCTGATGTGGATACAGTTTCTAATGAAGCAGCTTAGAAGTGAGTCCCCTCTCCAGCAGCCACATCACCCGGCCCTTGCTGCTCCTGTCAGCAGCACCACCCACCACCTCGTCAACCTCCCGTCTTGTCTCTCTGAACCCATGAACTTTATCCATCCACGTTGTCCCTCCTGTGTCATCAGCACTTTCACTGTTGACTCTGTGGTAGATGACCTTTCTTATTTTGCCAATGACAATAGGAGCTAACTTTTTTTTTTTTACTATGCATTATGCTAAGGGCTTCATATGGACTGTCATATTTAATCCTAAACAGAACCTATGTACTATTATTGTCATCTTCATTTTACAGATGAGGAAACTGAGGCAGGTGTTGCATACATCCTCCAAGATCCCATGCAAAATTGGGCTTTGAACCCAGGCTGTTGGACGCTGGAACCCTTGGCTCTGGGCAGTAGATTAAATCGCTAAAAACTCTAACACAGACTCTGAGAAATTCCTCCATTTTACTTCAGAAGGTGAGGTCTTTTATTTTATTTATTTATTTTTATTGAAGTATAGTTGATTTACATTGTTTCAGGTGTACAGCAAAGTGATTCAGTGATACATACATATATATCTATTCTTTTTCAGATTCTTTTCCGTGATAGGTTATTGTAAGGTATTGAATACAGTTCCCTGTGCTATACAGTGGGTCCTTGTTGTTTGTCTCTTTTATATACAGTAGTGTGTATCAGTTAATGCGAAGTCTTTTAAAAGAGCTTCATTGTCCTTTTTCCTGAGTTCAGAGGAAGAGCTTCCCTGCTCTTCACTAAGCTTTGCATCTCCTCTTGGGGTCCTCAGTCACTGCTTGTCTCACAGGTTCCTGGGACTGGATTAAATCCTTTCTGGGTGCAAAGCAGTGAAGAATTATGGTACCCTCCCTAAACTGTTCCGTTTAATCCAAAATTAAAACAATGTTGAGAGGTAAAATCATCGAAGGAAGTTCAGTAAAATTCTGATTTGTCATGTGTTGAAGATTTAAACAAATTCTAGGTTTTGGGGGGTTTCTTATGCCTACGCATATATAGAGGCAGAGGTCAAACGAAGTTAACAAATGAAGGGAAGCTGCACTGTGTACAATGACTCATTTTTATTCACCTGGTAAATATTTATTGAGTGCCAGCTGAGAGTTAGGGCCCGTTCTGGTCACTGGGGACAACAAAGTGAATCAAAGAGATAAAGTTCCCATTCTCGTGTGGGGAGTTAAATGGTAAACAAATAAACAACCAGGCATTTAGTGTGTCAGGTGGAGAGGAAGAAAGTAAGGCGCGGGGCACAGTGACCACGACGAGTGTGGAGTGTCTGTCGGGGTTGCTGGATCGCAAGAAACGGGAAGGGAAGGCCTCGTTAGACGACATTAGAGCAGAGACCTGGGGGCAGTGAGGGGGCGGCCAAGCAGAGACCGGGGGAAGAGTGTGCCAGGGAGAGGGAGCTGCAGCGGCAAAGGCCCTGAGGCGAGCGTGCTTGGTGTGGGAGGGAAGCAGGAGGCTGGAAGAGTGGCTGAGTGAGCGAGGGAGCAGGTGGTGCAGCAGGGGTGCCCAGGGAGGTCTGGGGGCCAGATCATGTCAGGCCTTGCGCTGAAGATGCACTCTGGAGATAAAAGCATGCTAAGTATCATACGATATTTCATGGAACCCTAAGAAAAAGATACAAATGAACTTATATACAAAACACAAATAGACCCACAGGCATAGAAAACATACATATGGTTACCAAAGGGGAGAGTGGGGGAGGGATAAACTAGGAGGTTGGGATTGACATGTACACACTACTGTATATAAAATAGATAACCAACAAGGACCTACTGTATAGCACAGGGAACTATACACAGTATTTTGTAATAATCTCTAAGGGGAAAGAATCTAAAAGAAATAGATATATGTATATATGTAAAATGGAATCACTTTGCTGTACACCTGAAACTAACACAACATTGTAAATCAACTCTACTTCAATAAAACAAAAAGAAAGAAAGCATACCGACTACGGAGAAACACTTCCCGAGCTCTTGTTGGGGGACTGGCTGAAATGAGAGCTGGTTTGTGAAGAGGAAGGTTGGTCGATAGGCCGGACAACTGTATACACTCAGAGCAGAAACCAGACTAGCAAATAGGATGAAGGCATCCACCTTGGCAATGCCAAGGGAGGGCTGGGACCTGTGTGTGTGCATGCATGTGCATGTGTGTATGCTTTCATTCCTGATTTTAAGCATTCACACTACACTCTGAACCTCAGAATTCTGTTACATGGCTTCCTTTCCACGATAAAAAGGATAAGGTCTTAATGGAATAGTCAGATGTTGTCTTGTGACTTGGGGCTCTGAATAGATGATGTTTGTACTTGGTTTATCATCACACTGCTCTTTAGTACCAGTGTTTGAAATGAAGACTGTGGCTCTTCCCACCCACTCAACACAAGCAAGCCCAGTGCTACATAGTCACAGTTCAGTGTCCCATGGGAAGACAGAGGAGGGACAATAAGCTGCGTAGATTCTGTGCCTTAAATTTATTCTGGTGCCTAGTTTACCACGGGTAAATATTTGTTAAATTAAATGAGTTGAAGCATCCATCTTGGGTCCAGGTATTCATTCCTCATCAAATATTTACTCTGTATCCACTACGTGTCAGACACTGTTCTAGGCATGGGACGTATAGAGGAGGACAACCTCTTGCCCTTAGGAAGTTCCATTCTAAGTGTGTCCTTACTGGGTTCACCACCTGAAGTCTTGTAGCTGTGGTCACCTGCTTGGCAGTTCCTGATACCCTCCAAGGATGGCAGAAGAGGGGATGTCTTGATGCTTCTTTTGAAATATCAAATTCCTTCACAAAGTTTTTCTCAACATTTTTGTGTGTGTCCCTGTTTTTCTGGGTCCTGAAACATGGGCTTTGAGTGCTTATTGTATAATCCTGCAGCAAGAGTGGGAATCAATTCTAAGCCACTGTTTACTAAAAGGAGCCAAGGACACTGGGACTTCTGTCGCATGCCCAGGCTTTTCTGAAGAGGATGTTGTTTTGGATTCAATTGTTTAGTCCAGTTGATACGCTGAAATCCTATCTTCCGATGTGACCTTATTTGGAAATAGGATTGTTGCAGATGTAATCAAGTTAAGATGAGGTCATCCAGGAAGATGGGCCCTTAATCCAGTGTGACTGGTGTCTTTGCAAGAAGGGACCACAGAAACACAGAGACACAGACACAAGAGGGGAGGACAACATGTAATGACAGATGCAGAGACTGGACTGTCACAGCCAGCCGCAGCCTCAGAACGCCGAGGATGGCTGGCAAACCACCAGGAGCTGGGAGGAGCTAAGGAAGAATCCTTCCTACAGCTTTCAGAGGGAGCACGGCCCTGCTGACACCGAGATTTCAGACCTGCAGTCTCCAGAACTGTGAGAGATAACACTTCTGTTGTTTTAAGGCCCTTGGTTCATGGTACTTTGTTACGACAACTCCAGGAAACTACATATGGTATCAGTGTTATTCCACTTTCTCAGGTCTACCCATCGTCCGTGTAGCAAAATTAAATCATTTGTTTGCACACCAGTGTTGATTTCAGAAGTCCTAGAGAATGGAGGCAATGTTTTGCCATCTTTGTATTTCTGGCACACAGTGGAGGTTAATTAATACTTTTTGCAATCACACATGTGGGATTGACAATGCACACCACCACTAACTTTCTTGATTCTCAGATTATTTTGTCATTTTCTGAGCTTTAGTCTAATCGTTTAGCTCTTTCTCCAGTGTATGGAGGCTGCCAGGTTAATTTGGACTGTAAAGCATCCTTTTTACGAAGACCAAACTTTACAAATATAATTGAAAAACCTCAGACCGTGACAGCAAAAAGTTCACCAGGCTGCCTTACTCATCATAAGCTGCTTATAATTTGCCAAAGTGACGTTTTGGACCTGGGAAAGCAAAATGTTTCCTCTCCCTGGATCATCACCTGTCTTGAACATTTGTTTTTTAAAGAAATGTACTTGCTCCAAATGGAAATCTGCTGAGTTATATTTTTTTAATAGAGAGTCTCAAATTTTATAAATGGATTCAAATTTACCATACAGAATAATATATTGCAGAAGTTGTTAGCATGTTGATGCACTAAAGGACCCTATTTTTTATAATATTCTAACTTACACATAAAAGAGAAATGGGCTCCCACCTTGGCAGGCTCCAGGGCTCCTTCAGGGCCTGTCCGTTTGCCCCAAAGGCCTTGCATAAAGCTTCTGTCCAGTCTCCTGCTGCCCGGATGTGCACACTGAAGAAGTCCTCCTGGGGAGCGGAGGTGAGGGTGAAGGGGTGCCACTCTAGCGAGGATATGGATGGGCACTGGATCAAGACGTACTGCCCTGGTGCCATTTTAAAGTCACGCTTTTTCATGTGAAGTTCTAGCACTCCAGATGGATGGCTTACCACCTAAATCACAGCAAGAGAGGTGCTGGTTCTTTCACTCAGGTTAAATACTAAGACAATGGCCTTCATTCCATCAAAGGTTTTAAAATTTTTATATCAACTTTTCTGAGGTATGATTGACATAGACCATTCATTTTGAGTTTTCGAGAATCGTTCCAACCCGGACATGAAAGTGATGGCAACTCCAGCAAGAATGACACTGACCTCCTTCAGCGTGCTAGGTAGGAAATTTGGGTAGCTGCATCCAGGGGCAAAGTGGTGTCCAGCACGTGACTGTTTGTCCCAAGTGGCCACTATTTCGATAGCACAGTTAATTTCAGGCCCAAGAGAATTCTAAACTAGCATATCATCCACAGCACTTAATCATGCTTAAAGTTATCAAAATAGCCACAGAATCAACTTCGTGTTTTAAAATATAGGTCCAGTTTGTTACTATTTTCAATGATGTGCATCTTTTCCTGCTTCTTTGTGAACTAACCCTGGTATTTCTCCATTCTGAGTGAAAAACAGCCTTCATACTCTGAAATGTTTTATTCATTTGGTTTGGTTTTAGTCAAGTCTCGTCCAATCTCCTGCCTAGGCTCTGAGTTTTAGATGTAAGAAAGCGTGATGCAAAGGCTATTATTTTTTAAAGAGCTCTATAACTTGCTACTTATCAGAGACAATGAACTAATTTCCCTTCTTAGACTTCCCTCTTGTTGCCAGGCCCCCAGGTCTTCTTTTGTGGCAGGAGGTATAAGGGGGCAGAATCTAGTGTCTAGATACTGTGACAGTATTTTTCCATTCAGAAGAGAATTTCACAGCATTTTAATCATTAGTTTCTCCTCTCCCTACTGATACTCGTTCTGATTCTGCTGTTAAATGGTCTCCCTAGTAACAGCTCGAGTCGATTTCCAGAAGTTTTACTGTCTGGCTCTTGATACAGCTTCATATCCTTTGGTGCTTAACTTAAAAACAGCAACAGGGAAGCAGTTTAAAACAGAAATATGGAGCAATTTCTGCGCATCTGCTTTCATGAAGACAGTTAAAGAGACAAAGTATTCTGTTAATATTGTATTAGCAAAGCTGCATGGGTTTGGTTAGCAGAGAATTTCTTTTAAGAGATTGAAACAACTAGGGGGAGAGTTTGGGGTAGGCTTTCGGTCTCCTTGGCATTTATTCTTTTTTAAAAAATCTTTTGGCTACACTGTGCAGCATGCCCGATCCTGGTCCCCAACCAGGGATTGAACCGCTGCAGTGGAAGCATGGACTCTTAACCACTGGACCGTCAGGGAAGTCCTCCTAGGCATGTATTCTTGATCTATCTGCTGAGGTCTTCCTCCAGCACGAGGTAAAAACTGGAGAGCGGTGAGGAGGGAGGGCAAGATTGGAAAATATTACCACCATGCCTTCATTCCTTAGGGCAGGGCCCTTCCTCTCCATTTTGAACGCCCCGAGTGCCCTTTCTCCCTTTGAACCTGAGGGTGACTGTTCCCGCATCTTCTGTTGAGTGGTTCCAAGTGAGAGTGTGTGTATTTGAAAATATGTGAATTATTTGCGTGTTTGCAACATTCGTATTTTTATGCTGTGGAGGAAGTGATTATACTCTAAGTCACTATGATCCATGTAAAGCATACTCAGCCCTCCTGCGTTCTCCCCCTAGAGAGACACCGAAATAAAGAGAAATACAGATGATTCCAGGGCTGTACCATAACCTTTATCAGAATTCTGTGCACCAGTCAGAGCCCTGCTCCCTGTCTTCAGTAAAATTAGTCTCACTAAAAGATGCACAGGATACAAGAAATTATTAGAACAGAAGATGAGCCTCTAAATTACAGATGGTTCTGCAATAAAAATGGCAAATTAAAAACTTGGGCTAATAAAAAATTTTCATCTACACTCAGGTTTTTCTTCAGACTTAAACCTGCATGCATACCTTGGTAATGACTACTTCTTGTTGAAATCGCCAGAACCGAAGTATTCTTTCACACGCATACAAGACCACAGGGCCTAAAACCCATTTCCAAGCCTGCAGAGAGAGAGGAAAAGGAAATGAAAATAGAATCCAAATATTTCCAATTTGAACCAATCAATATGTAACACGACGGAGTTTAGACATTTTCCTTTAAGTTTGGGCCAGTTATCAACAACAAAGATATCTCCTTGTATTAAATGCTATAACATTCAATTATTCCTTGAAGTCTACAAGCTTATTTAAGAGACTAAACTCTTCTGTATTGGTTTTTAGGCTTACTTGATCAATGATGCTTTTATGCAATTAGAAATAACTGCATTTGCAAAGAAATAGAAAGCAGATTGATGTTTATGTTATATATGATAGGGTCATAAATGCTCCCAAACTCAGCCAAAGTCAAAGGCTTACAAACTACATTACTGAGTTAACAGGACATGAGAATTCAATAAAAAATGTTTCGGATAGTAATTTTGGGGGCCAACAATGCATCACAACTTGGGGGATCTGCCTAGAGCAACTCACACACCCACCCTCCCACTCCCACTCACACACATGCGTGCAGCCAATGTTATATGGAATAAAACAAACTTAGTTTCTCAGCACTTTATTTTTTTAAAAGTCTTCCTTTATTGAATTTGTTACAATAGTGCTTCTGTTTTATGTTTTGGTTTTTTTGGCCACGAGGCATGTGGGATCACAGATCCCCGACCAAGGATCGAACCCACACCCCCTGCATTGGAAAGCGAAGTCTTAACCACTTGAATGCCAGGGAAGTCCCCAGTTTTCAACACTTTAAATCTAGGTTTACAGAATCAGAGCAAAAGCCTCAACACTTGTCTGGAGAATTTTGACAGGGAACTTCCCCATTCTGTGTTAACCTTTTATGAGTATAATCTGCCTTACTGAGGGTCAGTTTACCAGCAGGCCACTCTTGTACCATGGGTTGGGTTACAGCATTAGGTGTGTGCTTCCCCTAAAAGGCAAGGAATGGCAACTTAAAAATTTTGAAGGTTTGATATCAAACAACCTTCTGAGGCATATGATATTCTCTTTATTTTGCAGAAAAGGAAACTAAGGCTCAGCAAGATGAAACAAATTGTCCAGGGTCACAAAGGTGATAAACAAGGTGCACAGTGAAGACATGAACTGGTCTTGACCACCCAGCCTGTGCTCTTCCCATGTCATCATGCTTCTTTCTGTCCAATGCTGACATTAGAAAGGGTACGTATTCTACAAACTATTAGAGACTCATTAATTCATTGAATTTTAGGAGGATAAGGGTTCTTGGATATCTAGTCTAGTTCTTCTTTTAAAGAAGAAATAACATAACGTTCTGGGAATGAGTATGAGTTGCCTAGGGACACAGAAGGCGGTCTCAAGAGAGCCAGGACTAGAACCCAAGCCTTCTCCTAACTTCCCCGAATTCCCTCCTTGGAATTCTAAATCCACCGACCTTACTCTTAGAATCCTATCTCAGGAACAGAAAGGGTGTCCCCTTCTCTTGAACTCAGATATTCACTAAAAACCTCACCGACTGACTCATCACCTTCCTTGTTCATTACTCCCCTATTATCCTTCTCTGTCTTTTCTGTTGACCGGTCACAAGCCCTTCAGCATCATTTTTGCTTTTGTTATCTTTCCTGTTTCTTCTAAATCTCTTTTGTTTATTTCTAGGTCTGTTTGCACTGCACTTTTTCTCACTTACATCAACCTTCTGTGCTTTTTCCCTGGGAGCCTCTTGTTTGCCTGACAAAGGCTCGATTTAT
Organism: Phocoena phocoena; assembly: GCF_963924675.1. Taxonomy (NCBI): domain Eukaryota; kingdom Metazoa; phylum Chordata; class Mammalia; order Artiodactyla; family Phocoenidae; genus Phocoena; species Phocoena phocoena. Next base: position 11,579,504 of record NC_089230.1, on the reverse strand, counting down.
GTAGGCAACACAAAGCAATTTGACCCACTTATTCTTTTCTGCCTCAGTGGGGTTCAGCAATGTGTGCAGAATAGCAGAGAGAATAAAACCTTCTGTCCACCTGTGCTGTGGGTGAGGTAAGGATGATGATCAGAGTAAGGGATGAGGCAGGAAGGGGTAGACGTGGAGGATGTGGTTGGACCAAAGCAGTGAATCCTTAGGTCTCTTATGCTCGAATGAACCAAAAAATATTTTGAGAGTTGGCTTGGATATTTACAGAAATGATAACAAGGATGCAATTCTTTCTATATGAGCTTAGAGAGAGATTTGCAAAATCACTCCCATAGTTTCTATGTGATTTTACAAGTAATCTTCCACACCCATTTTAGAAAGTTTGTGACAACATACACTTCATTTTGTTGGTGTCAAGTCAGTCATGCTCTCTGCTTTTTCCATGTTGACAAAATGGAACGGATTATTTTTCTTTGTACGGTTAGTCAGGGAGGAGAATGTAAGCTATTAATCCTTGGCTCTATCTCTATCTAGTATATAAATTGCTCCAGGAGGAGAAAGCCCAGTTTAGTTACACTGTGATACTCCTGGGGCCCCTGGAAGGTAGGAATGGAGGGAGAGGATGGCCAGAGATGAATATTCAAAGATAAATATCCCGGCAGTGATGACCAGGATAGGCAAGAGCAAGTAAAAACAAGAAGGAGACACGGCCCAGAGCGGGAGGGGCAAGGTAGAACTTGGACTGGGTCCCAGAAGACCTGGCTTCTGATCTTGGGGTAACCATCCCTCACCCTATGCCTTTAGGAAAATCTTGGGTTTTTTTATGTTCAAATTTTCTGCTTTATAAAATGGGAGAATTGAAGGAAATTATTATTTGGGTTCCCTCCAAGCTCTTATATGCTTTAGTTCTACTCACAGAGATAAACACAATGTCGGGGTCATAGAGCTGTAGATAGCAGCAGAGAGCTGACAAAATGAGGAGTGGAAGGAGGCCAGAGATTCAGAATGAATGTCGAAGAGTAGAGAGGTGAAAGCTCATGGCCACAGAGTTAGGAGCTCTGGCTCCTTGATGTGATTTTGCTAGGAATGCCCTTTGTGACCATAGGTAAGAAATAAAAGCTCCTTGGACCTCGATTTCTCCATCTATTAAATAAAGGGTCAGGTCTATTTAGTATCTAAGTTTCTTTAATGTTAAAAGACCTGTGGATTTTTAGCTTTATTTTTTCTTCTCTAAAAATACTCAAAAAGTCATGGTACAGTGAGTATTTTATGATAGAAATAAAACCATGTTGATTTAAAAGCTGCAGTAATGAAACTTGTTTCCTCCACTTTCACTCCTGGTTTTTCATTCCTACCAGAAATAAGAACATGCTGGCTTTGATTTTATTTTATGTATGTGTTTACGAATGGCCTCTTTTTCTAGACAATAAGATTTCCAGGAGCGGAAACCACATCCCTGAATCCTGCGTCTACTGTGATGCCAAGAATATAATAACCACTTGGCAAAAGTTTGCTAAATTGACTCTACCTCAGTTAAAGCTTTTTCCTATACCATTGACATCATTCCCTAGTAATTTAAAAAGTGCCAGTCTTATTACTATTATTAGTTGTTAATGTTGCAGTTAAATGAAATAAGGCGCTTCTTTGGCTAAGGAAGACCAAGGCATCTTTTGGGATGGATTTTGCATGAGGAATTCTATAGAGTCTGGAGTCTTGCATGTGTCTGTGAGTTTGGGTAGAGAGGGGGAGTGAGACAAGTGGGGGAAAAGGGGATTGCGAAGTATAACTGTTTCCTTTGATCAGTTCAGTTTATATGAAGTGATGTACAAAGCATCCTTAGCTCTACCGTGGGAGTAGTACACCCTTAAAGGTGAACTGATAAATATATTCTATTGAGAAAAGCACCATGAAAATGCACCGAGTTAAGAGAGGCAAAGAGGAAGAGATGGATTCCTGCAAAGACGGGGTAGGTGTGGTGCAGTGAAGCGAGGGCACTTGTCCTTGGGATGCCTTTTGGATTCAGTGTCTCTAAGACATCAGAGAGAATATCGTACAGCTCAGCCAAGCGGTAATTGCAGAGCCCACACACGCTTTGAATCAGGATCCATTAAAAATAATGGGAAAGAGTGACAACCTGAGTTTGGGTGTGCGAGGAAGTATAGCAGGGGAGAGTGAACAGAGAGGTGGGTACGTTCCCCCCTCTTCATGATAGTTAACGTCAGCATACGCTGCTGGAAGCGGGCTCTAGTCTGTATTCATGAGGTGTGGGAGAGTATTGATTTTTTTATGGAGACACTGTAGCTGAACATTTTAGTGAGGCCTTCGTGTTCCTCATTAATATGCAGGCTGGGTAGTGGCTCCCGATGGTTGGGTTTAAGACAGAGACAATCTATACCGGCCATTAAAAGAACCACAGCCTAATGGACACATCCATTGTACTTCTCTCGGTTTTAAACATTCTTCCTAGCTGTTTCCACTCTTAAAATCCAGCGCTTAATTTAATAGAGTTAGGGATTTTCGAAAAAGTCAATCATTATATTCTTCACATGCTGATGACATAATTTCCCGAATCCTCACCATTTATATACTGAAAACTATCTTCCCATTGTTTAATGATACATATTTTTTGGTACTTGTTTCCTCCTCGTTTTAATCTGCTGGTTTCATTTACTTTCCTTCATGCATTACCCAGCTGCCCCAAGGTTTGCATTGTTCTAAGACCTGTGAGGATACCAAAGAGAATTACTATTTCTATTTATCTATGCCACCAAGTGTCATGCTTACAGCATACCCTGGAAATCTTACTTTTGAGATCCTGTGGACATTATCGTCTACTCTAGTTAAGTCTATTTGGGGCTAATATTCTCATTATTTCAGTAGTAAAAGCTTAATTAGAACAGGAAGTAAATGCGCGTAAACTCAATTTTTTCCATCTCGAAAGTTGTGGAAAGAAAGAAGGCAAGCTTATAAAGAGGGCATGATTCTCATTTGGTCGTCGCCTAATGTTCATTTGGGAAGGGATGCAATTAATTCTCAGAGTGGAGAGGGCAGTTGTTCAGGGGGTAGGGAGCTGAGTGCAGAGGGAGGTGAGCCAAACAGCTTTCTGACTCCTCTGGAGACAGGACTGTGCTTGCGGGGGAGCGGTGGGGGGGGGGGGGGGCTCTGAATTCCCACCCTCTCAGCCATCCATATTTAAATGTAAGTGGAAGGACACGTTTCAAAATGAACAAAGTGCTTTTGGCAGGCAACCTCTTGTAAAATGATCCATAACTCGAGTTCCCCATTAGCACACTTAATAAAGAGTTGGCTTTGTCTCATGGTGACATGCGCTGTTCTTTTTTCAAGCATATAAAAGCTCTAGCTATTTCAACTGTGGCGACAGCTATTTTTAAAAGCTCCTGGGCTCATTCTTACCGAAGGTTCCTTGCCAGAAAATTGAGGCACGGGGCACCGGGCAGCCGTCTGCCACTCAGCGAGGTGTTCTCTACAGAAGGTGACGTTGTGTAGCAGAAGACTCTCAGCGGTTTGCCCTCGAACAATCCGACTTGCCATTAAAAACAAAACAAAACAAAACCGCCAAATTTGAAACTGATTTTGTGCAGTGTTGGGATGCCACAGATACATAGTCTACGACGGACTCTGCAATAACATTTCCACTGTCTTGAAATCTGGGCTGGGGTGTATTTCCCTGAGCATCTTTAAAAATAGGAATTTAAGAAGCTTCGAGTAACTCTGAAGATACCAGAAAAGAAGTGCCCCTCGGTGGTATCCTGTGTTAAATTGAAAGCGTCTGTATTAGAGAATTCATAATGAAGGGAAATTGTGGGAACACATCCTTTTGTAGACTGTTGACTTTAATTAGGTTATGTCTTATCCTGAGTGCTGATTTGGGCTAATTGGCTACCTTTGTACTATTTGGAAATTTTGCAAATTTATTGAACTTCTACCCTTCCTGGTTTGTTTCTGAAGTTTCTGAAGCACCTAGAAGTTATCAAGTGAAGAAGTCAAAAGAAGTGCCCTGAATAATGGTATTTTTCCCGCCAGTGACTGATAGCAGGCTTAGTATTTGACAGGGTAAAAATAGGTCAGTGTGAAATGTGCCTTCAAGACGATATTGTTGAATTGGAGAGTGAAAAAGGAAGCTGGCCTTCGTGAATGGAGCACTGGATCAAGAGTCCTGTGGTACTGCTATATATATATATATATATATTTTTTTTTTTTTCATTTTTTGGCCGTGCCATGCAGCATGTGGGATCTTAGTTCCGTGACCAGGGATCGAACCCATGCCCCCTATAGTGGAGGCATGGAGTCTTAACCACTGGACTGCCAGGGAAGTTCTGATCCTGCTATATTATATTTGCTACAGATGCAGAACCCATTGACCCTGGACAATTTGCTTAGGTACAAATTCCTCCCTTTACCCACTGGTGCACAGGCTGTGAAGCATGTGATGCTGAGGTCATGTAATCCAGGTGTTGCTCAATTCCTAGCAGTTTATGAGTAAAATACATGGATTAACTTTTGAGGAACATGATCCTCACAGAGAAAATTTAGCATGACACAGCTCAGGTCCTGGGTAGCCTGTGGAGTAACATGTCTCCTTTCGCATCGTAGGGCCTGGGACGAGGGCACGGCAATGCCCTTGGAAACAGCCTGGAGAACTGCCATCCTGGCCTTTTTCCCAGTCTGTTTTATGGAAGTCATCCAACTTGATAACATCCCACTGAGTTAGATGAGCAAAACTATCTGTGAATCTCCCATGAGCAAATGATGCCCAGACAGAGGAAGGGTGAATAAAAAATAGGAGCCAGAGGAAAAGAATCTGTCAATTTTAACACCTTCGTTCTCAGGCCTTAGACAACATTTCGTATTTTACCTAAAGGAACCTCAGAACACTTCTCAAATGCAGTAGGTATCTTTTTAAAATTTTTTAAACTTTTTATGTCTTCATCTATGCCATCCCAAAATAAGAAGATTAGTGGGCTTTAACACATTCCAATAATCCTACTTGGCATTTTTGTACAGAATTTGCAAATTACTTTTTGCTGTAAACAGTAGCTGTAGAATACTTCACGCTGAGAAGATTAAATGAGGCCCTTATCCCAAAATAAGCCTTCCAACTAAGTTAAAATGACTAAAAAATATTTCATCTTATGAAATGTTATTTGGATATTAAAAAATATCTCCAATGAAACACTGCCCATTGAAATCCTCTTTTGCTTCTACAATGGACCAGGGTGTGAATGCCGGGGAGGAAGGATCAGGGTGATGCACATGTCATTTTTGTGAAGAGTTCTTCTAGACACATGTGAATTATGAAGAGCCTCTCAAATGAACTACAGGGGTTAACACCCTGGCACCAGCAGAAGAGGCCACAGAGAAAGGAAGGCCTGACAGTCTTTGGGGTGGAAGGCTTGGGGACGACATACCATCCACCCCACCCTCCAAATACAAAAAGTCAGGGTGAGGGATGGCACATTCAGAAGAGTCAACTGCAGGTATTTTAAAGTTAAAAGAGGCTAGAAAGCCCTTAGCCAGGCAGCAGCATCAATATGAACATTGACTGACTAGGTTTCTAAAGATTAGCAGAGGGATGGCCAATATTTTAGGGTAAAATACACCCCTGGGGCAATTCTTCCTCCTACAATGTCTGTGTCAGACAAGCTGACAGATGATGGGGGAGCTCTTAACTGGGCAGAGGCAGTGGCAGCAGCTCGGAGCCCCTTCAAGAAGTGGAGGGCTGAGATGAGGGGTGCTTCTAGTGTGGGAGGGAGACTGGAGGACGCAGTTGACTTGCTGGGAGGTGCTGATTGAGAAGAGCTCCCAGAGGGCCCCGCATGGGATCCACAGTCACCACGTGGTGTGTGACCTGCTTGGCCATCCAGCCTCTTGGGCCGTGTGTTTCCCCTTCCAGGTCTGGGCAGAAACAGAGTCCACCTCTGAGACTCGGCCCCCCTGCACTCAGCAGCTGCCGTGGTGGGAGAACAAGGTGCAGGACATGGTATCATGTGAGTGTGGGTAGCAGATGAAGAACTTCTGGCAAGCCATACAGGGCTTTGCAATATCACCAGGCACGGTCTTGCAAGTGTCGAGGAATGGTTTATTCGCGGAAGTAGAGAACCAATCTTCAGGGCTTGTTACGAGTAAAGGTTTGGTTGCATGAAGACCGGTGTCTTGGGTCTGACTGCCATTTATTTGTCCTGGGATCTTGAGCGAATCACTTAACCCTTTGAACATCTGTTTCCTCCTTATGAAATGGGGAATAACAGCACCGTCTCTATTGGGCAGGACGGTTTTCAAGGTCAAATTGGTCGTGCATATACATAAATGTACTTTGAAAATTTAACATGGGAAAAAAGAACATCAATTTATGAAGTAATTAATATGGGACAACCTAGTTTACAGACATCAATTGGTTAATTGGTCTAGAGCCATTTTGGTAATATTTAAAGAACTGAAAACACTATCTTTGAAGGTGCTATACTTCAGATGCTGCTGCTCTAGCTTCCTGATGAAGGAATTAAGAGTTACCAGGTGGGTGTTGAATGCCAGCACAGCATTTTATTGGATGTTTGAGGAAAAAGGATTCCTAGAGGTCAGACGGGGAAACTGAGGTTCAGGGAATTGAAAGCCTTGCACATGGTCACTCTGAAGACCAGTGGCAGAGCCTAGGTCAGATTGGCCATCTCACACACTGTCCCCTCCCCGACACTGGGATGATTTTGGTCAAGCAGAAGTAAACTCTGGGTGTCAAAAATATATATTCCAACGAATCCCATATAAATTGGATTGTGAAAATAGGTTCTGAATGAAACAGAGATCTATTGTTACTCAGCATTCATTAAAATTCTTATATACATGTCAAGACTCTCCAACAGAGTTAGCTAGGAAAAGTATAATCCTTCACCATCTACATTGCTTATTTTCAGTATTATTAAAAAGGTGTTTGGCACAGAGAATGTGCTTTTTTCATACATTCTATGTGTCCATTAGTCTTGCATGTCATGTTTTTCCATCTAAAAGACTTTCTAAGACGCCGCCGTAAGGACTCACCCTGCCCCGTGGATAGCCAGACCGATAAAGAAGATGATAAAAACATGGTGTGTGTACCAGAACAACTCATAGGACGCCTGCCGGATGAACTCGGTGGAAGAGGTCATGATCAAGATCAAAGCCAGAGAGATCAACAGGCCAGTAATACCCGCGACTGTCCTTAGCAACTCAGTGATTGTGTTCTAAAAGAAACAAGCACCATGACATTAATGTCTCAGTCCTGTTTTTCCATTTTAGGATCAATATTTGAGAGTCCAAGCAGGTAGCAATTCACAGTGTTCTAATCAGAAGCATATTAGCCTTGAAAAGCATCCCCATACACTTCAAGAGGGAACTTCCTTGCCCTCTCCTCTACTCCACCTGAGGGTGGAAATTCACTCTGCTCAAATTTTGCCCAATGCCATTTTGTTAACTACATTTATTTTTCCATCTGTATAAATCAACTGTCATGTCAAAGTTATTATGTTGAATTGAAATTAGGACAATATATGAAAATGCATTTTAAGATACAATACTGCAAAATAAAGCCGAGTTTCAAGTTTTTAATTTTTAAAATAAGAATGTCCATGCTTAATTGCATCTTAACATTAATAAACACTGTTTTGGAGAGGTCCCTCAGGGGCATTCCTAATAAAGCAGCTGCACACTCTGTTCCCCTGGCGGTTATTCCTTGCTCTCGCTTTTTAATTGGAAGGACCATGACTTGCATTTCTTTCATGTTACCTCAGGAGGCTTGGAATAAGGCTTTGTAAATCCCAGGTGATCAATAAAGATACAGCTCTCCTTATCGGACAGACCCTGCCAAAAGGCCAGAATTCTGCCCTGTGAATGTAGAGGTTGATTAAATAGCTTTTTAGAATGTGAATCACAAAGCATTTTGTTTTTATTGTGAGTTTCCCATATTCAGGCCAAGTCATTAGTATTCACACATTGTGTTACTATCTTTGAGACAACAATGAGCTCAGTGAACTCACACTATATCTTTTGTCAGTTAAATCTCATTAATTTGGGCTGCTTTGAGATCTTAAGGTAATTTGGACAGGGACTTCTCTGTTGTTTATTTTTTCTTCATAGAGCACAGTGGAAATAAAATTGAAAGGGGTATGTGTAAAACATTTAAAAGACTTTTTTCAAGTGTACTCAGGCATTTTAGAAATCCATTTACATCATATGATGTGCTAATTACAAATCATTCTTCTTTGCTGATTAAAGCAAATCCCCACTTCCCTCTTGCCAGGACATATTTATAGACTGGTTTCAGTTGCAATGATTTGTCTTAAACAATTCCACTGTGTCTCTTTAGAAATACTCTGTAATGTACACACTGTGTTACTGATACCCATCTTTCTCTAAATATCCCAAATTAGAGGGTTTCCTGAACTTAATTAGTACTTAAATAGTATATTGCTTCTAAAATTACAAAATAACCATACAGGGAGTAGCTTAATCATCTTGTTAAATTGCTTTAAAAATATTTATAATAAGTGCTATTTATTACATAGTCTCTTCAAAATGTTGAGATTTATTCTCGGGTGTGTATTGCAATGAATTTTCCAGAGCCCTAGTGGGGAAAAGAGTTAACCCCAGTAGGTGCCCAGACAAATCCTGCAGCTCAAATGAGTACACCAAAGGCATTCCATTCCCACAAGCTTAAGGCATCTGTAGCTTCTAATTGTTGTCAGCTAAGAAAATGTAGCTCTAACTTGATCAGTGGCCTGCTTTTCAAAATCATCTTAGGATAATTAGAGGACATGACATGGAAGAATTTCCCCAAAAAGAGACTTTGAATTTTGCTTCTTCAAATCAGGCTGCGTGGGCAAAAGGTCACTTAAAGGGATGGCCCAGATGGTAGTGGAGAAATTTCCATTCTGGAGAGTATTGTCTTAGGGCTCTTCTTGGGCAGTACAGATTTTTGAGCTTCGTCAACATGCTGAATACATGTTCCAATATAGTAGGTAGTACATGGTAAAAGTTTAAACCAATCAGGAAAAGAGAGGTAGAGGGTGGATTAAAGGAGAGAAATGTCTTAATCTTTACAGATGGCTTTCTGTGGCTATACTTTGGGTATTCTTTTTTGTTTCCCACATGGGCACACAGCTAATTAGCACTAATGATGTCACTGGCCATGCGGGTCTTATTCTGGAATTAGCTGCTTTGCCCAGCATCAGATTTGCCAAACTAGCTAGTCACCTGTGTGCCAAAAATGACACAGGAGAAGGGATCCAGAAAACAATTTGCAAACTGAAAATGAAGACATCCAATTCTTCCTCCCTGAATTTAGATGGCACTTCACATTCTTTATGATTCTAACATAGGCAAAAAAAAAATCTAATCATGAGCTACTTAAAAAAATTTAAATGTTAGGGTTTTAACAGGTTATTGCATTTCTTGTTTAGGTGTATTTACTATTTTTTGCTATAAACTAATTAAGTGGCATCGGTTTTTCTTCTTGTTCATAACTTCTCAGCAACATTGATGGCAGAAGAAAATAACTTTTTTAAAAGGTGAAATTGATGTTAGCATTTGGCATAAAAACCTCTCTAGCTTTTTGTTTCATTAAAAGCTTTTGAAATACAGTATTCCTGATAAAGGGATCAGAAAAGGAAGAATCTGGGGGATGAGCAGCCAGGTGGCATGCAAGGAGAACTCACTGTGTGGAAGGTCCGGATGGGGTTGAGGTAGGTCTCATCTGGGGCGTTGCCAAGTTTGGAAAGTGCGGCTACAAGTCCCTCTGCTTCCGGTGACTGGCTCCAGTGGTAGTACTCCAGGTTACACAAATGCGCCAAGATATGGATGGCTACGGGTCAGGGATGATATGGGACATGCACCATGTGGATTTCTTCCTTGGTAGTTACTCAGAAACTCAGTGCCTATCTGGTCAAGTTTCTCTGTTCTGGTTTTTGTAATATCTAAGGAAGAGTAATTTGTGCATCTTTCCCAAGTGTCTTGAATGGAATGAATCAAATACTTCTGAAGATATTGTATGATTCACAGCATTCATTTTAATTATATTCACATAAATTAAATTTCAATTCACCATAATTTAATTATAAACATATAATCATTTTGGACCTGGAATAGATATTATGATATACAAGCTAATTTTATATATATATATATATATATATATATATATATATATATATGTATTCCATCCTATACATATACATAAGATACACACACACACACACACACACACACACACACAACACACCCCTTCTTTCCCAAGAAATAAGAAAACATTGTCTAGAATACTGTGCATAATGCACACTAATATATATGCATACGACATACGTATGGATACCAGAGGAGACAGTGTTCTTGTTCTCTTTCAGACTTTATATTTTTTATTCTTACTTTATACATTTTAGTGTACATGTATATATATACCTACATGTACACATACACACATATACTTGCATGTGTTATTCCTAGTGGACTGAAATAAGCCAGTATTTATGGAACTAAGCCTCTTTGTATATTCTTAAGAAGAAAATTCAGCTTTCTAATTCTGGGAATTGGTGATGTCTAAATTCCACATGAAGAGAATAAGCTCAGAACACAGCATCATCCAGCCTACGAAGTCTGTGCCCGATGCTACTTTTCCCGGTCTTCTGAAATCTGTGGGGAAGCCAGCAGTCACAACGTCCAGACAAAGACATCCTGAGTCTCTTCCTATCAATGGAAGCCCTGCTGGGTGGCCAGCTGATACTTGCCATTGGGATCAGATTCAAGTGTGAAATGAGAATTCATTACCCAGAGTACAGATAATTTCCCGGTTGATATGTTTTTCTTTTTTTCCTGCACCCACAGTGAAAAGCAGCAGAGGCTACTACTACTATAAATCTCTACAGTTGTGGGTGAATTCTGGGGTCCTCCACGGCTCTAAGTTGTGGCTGGAGGTATGGGGAGTGAGGGGAAAAGGAAGAGCAGAAAGTTCTGTGAATATCGGTGGCATTTGATTCCTGTGGTCCCAGTATCAGATACATTTAGAAATGACATCTTCTATTTAGCCTCTTCTCTCTGCCACCTGAGTTTCTTTTAACAGAGCCATTCCCTCTTCTGCGCTGCCAAGCAGTCCTCACGCTTTAAGACCCAATTCAAAAATTGTCTTCTCAAGCATTCTTCGATTCCACAAGCACGGATGTCATACCTTGATGACATTTCCCAGATACTATGGTTCTGAGTATTTATTTATACCTGCGATTCTTGATGGACTTTGACGCCTCAAGACTCGTTCATCTTGAAACCTCAACACCTGGCACACGCTTAGCACCAGCCTGTCCTTAGTAATGATCTGTAGAGTGACCATAAGATTACAGAAAGGGAGAAAGGTCCAGGGAGTCAATCTGTGTGCAACATCGTTGGAGTAGTGTTTTCCCTGCTGATACGTGTTTTAACACATTTTCCTACAGCCTTTTAGTTAGAAATCAGTTCAAATATACTTTTGGTTGAAGCTCACTTAAGAAGGCAAAGCACATTATAGTGTTTCTGGGTCTGTGCTGTTGACTGTCTCCTTACGGGTTTGGTGAGGTTAGCACCAAAGGGGCGGTGTCTTTCCTCGTTATGTTCCATTTGTTACTATATGCGGCCACGTCTACGAAGGGGCTGCCTTGTTTGGTCTTAGCGTCCACAAAGCTAGAAAAGCTTACCCGGCAGCAGACTCTTGCAATATGCTGTAGATAAAATAGGAACTATTTGCTAAATTGAACATAAACATTGTCCAGTATTTTTTTTTTTTTTGCGGTACGCAGGCCTCTCACTGCTGTGCCTCTCCCTTTGCAGAGCACAGGCTCCGGACGCGCAGGCTCAGCGGCCGTGGCTCACGGGCCCAGCCGCTCCGCGGCATGTGGGATCCTCCCGGACCGGGCACGAACCCGTGTCCTCTGCATCGGCAGGCGGACTCTCAACCACTGTGCCACCAGGGAAGCCCCTGTCCAGTATTTTTAATTGCTGTTTTCTGGTAAGTATCTTAAAGTTTTGAAGAAACAGGTAATATTTTTCATAGCTGACAGATATTGAATACTTATTATACTGCAAGCACTGGTATGAATTCTTTAGGCATATGACCTCATGTAATCCTCAAGTATTCATCTTATTCCCCCTTTACAGACCAGTGTATAACAAGTTAAGAGACCTGTAGTCCATTAATGGCAAAGGTAGGATAAAAGCCTGTTTGCCTGATTCCAGGGCCCCATCTTTTGACCTTTAAGTTATACTGCTTCTTTTCACTAATCAATGATTGTTATACCCTTACAGTTTACTGAAAACGAATTTCTCCTAAGGGCTTAGCTAGACTCTTTGAATGGCTCAGTTGGTGTCTTTAATCTAGAGTCAAATAGCTCCTAAGACTTATGACCTTTGGAGTCCTCTTTGTAGGTGGGTGTAAATACTCCTTTTACATAATATCCCTTTACCCTCGCTCCTCTGCTCCTAGCTTTCTTCAATTCTCCCTTTGTGGACTAAAGCACACCAGACAGAGAGGAGCTGTTCCCATTTTACAGAAATAGATACTGAGCTTCAAGCAAAAAATTAAGTGATGTATTTACCATTACATAATCCACATGTGATGGTCAGAAACGGAACACAGGATAAATTCTAGGTCTTTTATAGTCTACGTTCTGTAACATCTTTCTCCCACGTAATGAGTTGTTGATCACAATCTATTTTCTGTTAGGTTGATTTCCACATGAGAATTTGACACTGATAAACAAAATTTAAGTACATTTATTGAATGAGCAAAGATATTGAACTCTTTATTTATTCTTCTTGCCAGGTTTCCCATAACAGAGCTGAAGAAACTAATGTAGTAGTATAAGAAAACCCAAGATGCTTTGCAAAAGGTAGCTCCTGAGGGAATATATTGACAATTATTCTTTCCAGTTTTTTTATGTACTTTAAAATTCACGTCTTCAATGTTCCTTTGCTCCAGCTACCTCTATTTTGTTTTCTTTTCACAGGTAGAAAATAAAAAGTAGAATATCTTATTTTACTTAGGAATTCTCAGAGAGGATACTGCTTGTGCCCATTTTGTCTAAATGTTTTATTTCCTCTTAGAGCAGACCCTAATTTTACTGTGATCTTGGCTTGGAACCAAAGGTATCCCAGCTGCCAAATCCAGGACTGTTGGGACTTGATAGACACTGATTTTGTTCTTTTGCAGACATTATATTTCCTATTCTTCCCTTTATACATTTTAGTTATTTTCATATGAATAGCCATGCTATACTTACAGTGACGGTGGCTTCAAGTATGTGATAAAATAGAGATATGGTTTTATTTTCCTCTTTCTTAGCATCAAAATCATATCATGTTACTAGATTTGATGTGAGCATGTAGGAGAAACAGTACTGAAGAGGATACTTCTCAGTTACTTAACTTCTTTCAGTCCCTGTTTTCTCATCTGTAAAATGTGTGGACTGGACTAAACCTTGATGTCTAGGCTCCCTTCCAGCTGTCTGGCTCCTGTGTCTCCGTCTGAAGCTAATTGGGAGTATCTGTCAATCTAAAAGGGAGCTGGAGTCCAACACGAGAGCAATGCAAACATGAAACTTATGTTTCAATATGTTTTCAAAGTCAACACTGTCTCAAAGGGGTTTCTTAAGTGTTACGGCAAATCCAGTGTCACCAACTACACAGGTTCCTTCTTCCTGGTGCCTCTGGGGACTTTCTGCCAAAGCCCTTGGAAGAGCCCTAGGTACGCATTTCCAGATCCCACCTTAATGCCAGACGAAAAGATGCTGTGACTGGGTCTTCCCACAATTTTATTTTCTTACCAAAGTACTTTTACAGTTAAAAGAGAGCCACAATCTTAGACACACTACAAATGCACATTTAATTGGTGTGTGAACTTCTGAGCTCACATAAGGAGATTTTATTGAAGAGTGAACAAAAAAACCATAAAGGCTACAATTAGAGCCAGTTGCCCTGAGAAAGTTCCTTTCCCTTCTTTCTTTCCTTCTTTTTCTTTTGCAGGAGATCAAAGCGAGGGTAATTGAGGGAGAATCTTGGAAGTGTGGTCAGTTCTTGCTATCTTTCTGCCTGCCTGTCAGTGATAACAGTCATTCTGAAGTTAGTCACCTCCTAATTAAGCAGCTTTTAGAAAGAAGGATGCTGGGACAAATCCTGGCTGCGTTTCTTGATTCTGCATTTCAGAATCTGGCCCCAAACTTTCAAGTGTGTGGTCTGATTTCTGCAGGAATACACATATTCTCTGGCATCTTGTGCATGCCACTCATTTGTAAATCACATTAAATCATGTTATGGGCAGGACGGGGTAGAGAGCCTCCTTGGACCTCCCTGTGCCTCAAGCAGAACTAGTAGCCATTCCTTTGGGATCAAGTCCTGAAGAGTTTGGGCCTCTGGGACTGTTCTCTGTGGTGAGACCTCCAAATCACTTTTTCTTAGCACCCCGATTCTGAGGTCGTTTCTCTCAACCTGTCTGTGTTGTGTTTCTTGAGGTTTAATCAGCAACTCATCAGGAGCTACACGTGGGTCACTGTCCGCCCTGGAACCTCGCGGATGCAAGCTGCAGAATTTGCCAGAGAGAGCTGCCTTGGTCTCTATTCACAGACCCCTTGAAGGAAGCTCGGGCTCAAAGTACTACTATTCCACTGGAAGCGTCTTCAAGGTCTACTGTGGACCAGAGAGCCCAGAAAGACCTGCATTAGTAAGAACGGAGAAGCTGCGAAACTATGATTTTTATACCAGTGAGGTTATAGGGCCCTGAAAATGATTTATTAGTGGTTGAAGAAGGCTCCAGCAGCTCTTATCATAGGCAGGCATGCAGGAAGGCAGGAAGCCAAAGGAAGAAGAGTTCCTGTCACTGCATTTTCGGTGATGCCCTTGATTATGGATACCATTGTCTGCCTCTTCCCTCCTCCACCCCAGCCTACTTTCACAAGGCTCTAATTACATCCTTTAATGATTTGACCAATTAAAGCCTGCAGTTCAACTTATAGGGGAATGGATGAGAAATTAGAGGCTGGCACGCAAACCTCTATGTGGACGCACTTCTTCCAAGGTTACACACCTCTATTAAGCCAGTCGGCTATTTGAAAAGCAGCATCATGGGCGATGCTAATAAAGTAAGCACGGGGACATTTTCAGCTGCTCCCAAGTGAATACACTGGAAGGACAAAATGTGAAAAGCAAAGGTATATCTATGAAACCAGGGCTTAGCTTTTTTTTTTTCTTCTAAAAGCACCGTTGCCAGCCAGGTTTTGTAGTTAATGTGAAATGTAGTAATTGCTTTGTCAGGGTCTGGGAGAAGCAGAGAGCCATCTCCCCACCTTCCCGCCTTTGCCTGGAATGGAAACAACCGCAGCGCTGCTGGTTGCCATGGAGGTGGGAGAAGAGGGGCGCTCTGCTCTCAGAAGCAGTCAGACCCTGCTGGCACAGCCCCGGGAGATGTTTGGGAGCTTGGCCAACAGTGGGGACTCAAGCAGAAGGGGGCCAGAGAGAATACCTGATTCTCTCCAGGGATCTGTGAGGGAAAGACGGAGGAGAAAGAGCAGCCTGCTTCGTCTTGTCACAGCAGAATGCGAACTGATTACCTTGGATGACTGACGTCATTCTGAACCTCTTCACTGCCCACTACATCTTTCACCCACCCCAAACCGCTCCAGGTTCCCTAGGAACTCCCGCACTCTCATATCTTGTCTCTTTTTCCAGGAATTCTCTTGATCTCTTTTGCCTGCTAGCTGACTTCTCTACTCATCCTCAGGTTTGACCGAATTTGTTCAGGACCTATTGTGTGCCGGGACCAGGATAGCCAAGAGGCATAAGGCACAGTCACAAATTTTAAGGTGATGAGAGTCTGAGAAATAGTACTATAGGGCAGGAGGTGCGGCTGGACCCACAGGTGAGGAGGGCCAACAGCCCAGACCTGGAGGCTCAGAGGAAAGCTGGCCAGGCAACGAGTCCTGGGTACAGCAACCACTTACCCAATGAAGAAGGAGAGGATAAGCATTTTGGACAAAGGGAATACCAAGAGTAAAGGCACAGACTGCTCAGGGACCGCCAGGAGCTAGGGAAAAGCAAAGGGGTGCGGTGAGAGGTGAGGGGAAGCACCAGTGGGCGGGGCTTGACGAGCGGAGCCTGCTGGCCCTGTTAAACCTGGACCTGATTCTCTTTGCAATAGCCACAGTGAATGACCTTGAAGTCTGTCGGTTTCCTAGAGGTCCACTCCTGACAACTGGTCTGCGCATCTTATAAGGATGGATAGATTGGATTATTGTTCTTTTAATTCCACAGAGGAGGACATAAGGAACTTATCCGAGATCACACAACCCATCACTAGCAGGGGTATAAAATAACTTGGTTATCTGATTCTAGTCAACTGCTGTCCCTATGAATTATACTCCATCCTGAAAACATTACTGACTGTACCAGTTTCAGACGGTTACAGCTCCTATCAGGGTATCTTGCACATGGGAGGGAGATATTCGGTACACATCACTGATGCAGGTATACTATTGATATATGATTCCAGATGAAGAAATATACATACGCAAAGGTTTAAGGAGAGACCTATTGTATAATACATATTTTCCTTTATTCTTTGATTTCTTTTTTGATTGTTTTGACGCTGTGGGTTTTTTTGTTCCTTCTCTCTGTAATATGTTTGTAACTTTCTCTTAGAGTCCAATTCTGCCTTAAAGCTATTGCAGAGTGATCATATTCTTCCTGACATTATACTGTGTTTTATCTCCTCTTTTAATAAAGAATTAAAGATTCTTAAGATTTTAAAGGAAGCCTAGCGATTCCTTGAATTCCTTCTCTGAAGTGCTTTTCAAGGAGCAATTTGGATTCCACTAGGACACCTCCCCCAACAGGGAACTCAGCACTCTCAGGGGACCCTCGTTCTAATTTTAGATAATTTTCAAGGTCTGGCAAAGACTTGCATTTCTGAGCTGAAATCTGCTTCCCTGAGTCTTCATCCCTTCCCCCATTCACAAAGATTATTGGCACCTACATATACTCAGCGCTATTGCAGGCCTTGGAACACAAACATGAATTAGCCCTGTTCCTTGTCCTCCATCCCTTCGCTAGTGTTCTCTAAGACATGATGTATTTTTACGCTTAAGTCTTAACAAACTCCAAAGACCTTTTGCAAACGTTTTCGGGGTTGGTTTAATCTGGCATTGAAGACAGCCGGTAGGGAACTCTCCCCACACATCTCAGCGCACACCCGAAGTTGTGCTAATTGGCACTGGGGCACCGTCTGTCATGTCTTGTTGCCTAATTAAACCCGCATTTGTTTTGAGTGTTCTTTTTACTCTGCTATTTTTTATGCATGAGAGGATAAAAACAAATGAGAAAAACAGTTTATTGTTAAATTAGTTTGAGGGAAACAGTTCTGAATCATATCTCTTTATCGTTCAGATAGCCTTTCATTTCAATGTCTTTGTTGCCCAACAAAACCACAAGCCAGTTGGTTATTGCCCCTGTTCCTTTCTTCCTCACCAGAGTTTAACCTTGACCTTTGATGCTAACTTCTAGTGCGTGTATCTTGAATTCTCTGGTTTTCTATTCAAGAAATAGTGGTAACACTTTATATACCTATAAAGCTTCATATCTTTTCAAGATCCTTTTATATCCACTAGCTCAATACTATTCAGGACCTTGTTCACATGATCTTGCTTTTCTTTTTTCTTTTTATTGCCCATGATACCATATGATAGTCGTTTTCCTACGACTGAATGGGATTTTGAGTATAGGTCAATTTTATTTCTGATGTGAATTATATTGACTAACAAAGTGTTCATTTTTCAAGTGGGTTTTTACCATGGTATTATCAACAAGCTTAGTTATTCACAAATGAAAATGAAGTTTCATAAACTTTTCCTTGACAAATTGAAGGCTTGGTAGGGAAGACTGCATGCGTATAAATCAGAAATTTAAAAATCCATTTATATAAGGTTTGTACGGTCAGATGGAAGGCAAAGATTTCTTTTACCTAAGGGTGAGTCTTTGGCAGGGAGGAAATAAAACTATAAAGTGAATGGGAGGTATTATAAAATTAATCAGGCAATTAATAACTAGCACTTACTTGCATTCATGGCTATCCCATAGGCAACCAGTTTGTGGAATTTGAGATTTTTGTCTAATTGCCTCCTCCACGGTCCTCTGAAGCACTAGAATAACAGAAATTCAAAGTCTTATTCAGGGAAAATCATAGCAATAACTGTGTCCTAAGAGTTAAGAAAGGAAGACTCAGGCCCTGTCTCTAAATTACTGAAGGTGAGGCTACATGACACAAAAATTAGTGGCCATTAATTAAACAAGCAAAATCAAATGGTTATTACTGGCTTTGCTGAAATTTCAACTCAATAAAAGTGACTGAGTTAGTAGTTGCCTGGCTATAAGCCAAAACTCTAGAATAAACCTGCTAATAATCATGCCTCAGCTAATTTAGAAAATGAAGATTATAACCATCATCCTCAGTGACATGGTTTAAGTAGTCTATAAATTATTCCTTACTACACCAAGAAAGGCTCTATATTCATCTACAACTAAATATTCATGAAATTATGAAGATGATTATATAATAAATTATGTAGTCTAGAAGGGTTATTGAAGGTCTTATTTTTCTGTACAGTGCATTATTCTGTTTGGCAGGAAACACAGGTAAGCACCCAACACGGTGAAATCTACATAATTGGGAAATACCCCAATATGTCTGGTAGGGGCTAAAAGTTACATACTAAAATCTATGTACAGTGACTGTGTTTTCCTGGGCTGAAAACTCAGAGAGATGCTTCTTTAGTGCATTTGGCTCATCTACTTATTTAGCTCCTTTTAATCAGAAATTGTAGTAATTCAAGCTGTTATAATACTTCCATCTTCACGAGTCAGGTCAATCTTATTAGCTCTTCTTTTCCAATGAAGCAAATGCATCAGGGGAAGGTTGAGCAATGAGTCCAATGTCATGTAGGGAGTCAATGGCAAAAGCAAAAGACAAATCAGATGTTCCAATTTCAGACGTTCAGTTTTAGTCCTTGTGTTCTCACTACAGAGAAACAAACCTCAATCTAACCAGGATTATTGGGAATTTCATAGTGAAGTACATCTTTGTTTTCAATGACACACATTAGATCATAACAACTGAAATTATTTCAGATAATTTAGTACTTACACTACTTGTCCCTCTCATGAGTGAAAGGAGGTTTCGACTGATTGGTAACAGAATTAGCATGCAGTTAAAATTCAGGCACACTGCAGATGCTCGAGCCCAAGCCAGTGTTGACTGTCCATACATAAACACACAAGAAAGAGATACAGTGAAAACAAGGAAGCCGGGGAAAATAGAATGCATTTTCTTTCTGAAATGATAATTAATGTGTAGTCCCCAAATCTACTTACACCCAGAATAACTCGTGTATAAAGGAAAGACTCTTCCTCTTCGTACCAAAAGAATGTGTCAATAAACAGATATAAATTTACTCCCAGCCATGAGAGCTAGAGTAGAATGAAAAAAGAACCAATCAATACTGTCTTCAACCTTTTCTTCTATTCAAAATCACTTGGGGTTCTTCTTTTAAAGTGAAACGAAGAGCTTCTCAATATCAACCACAATACAGTACTTATTTCTCATAGATCAGTTTTTTAACAGTGATCGTAATGCTAAGAAATTGTTAACTTTATAAAAAAAGACTTTAAACATATATGGGTGTATTTTAAGGAAATTAATGAAAAGTACAAAACCATCCTAATCAACATTGCTATAACATTTTAAGTCAATAATGTCAAGAAGGAGGAAATCTTTAAAAACAACTCAGAAAGTACTCTGGAAAAATTCCAATTTCATAGTCTAATTCAAAGCCTTCATTCGATTTAGAGAAACATTCATACATGATGCAAAAGCAAACTACTTGACTTTAAAAGTCATGACTTACATGATTCTGCAAGGGTAAATTAAATATATCTATTGAATGTTTTCTAACAAGTTTTAGTCCTTTAACCAGAGCAATACTTGAAGTTATTTCATATCGCTCTACAAGTTATCCTAAGCATCAAGACATTCAATGTATATATTTAAAGTTAAATAACAAAAATGATACTTACTACTAATATGGTGGAGAGACTTTCATTCAAAATCCAGCAACCCATCATGACAGCTTTGCTCTTTTGCTGTCAGCAAATTGTTTCTTTCATTCACCTGAACCTGGACGTTGTAACCTTACCCTTAGTAAGGGCTTCCCTGCTAAGTTATTTTGTCTTTTCGTCTTAGGAAGTACCTACTGGGAGCAGCTCCCAAGGAATTTCTAATTAAGGACTTCTCGCCAAGGGCACATCTCCAAGTTGACATGCCTCCTGACCTTGGTGAAAACAAGGCAAGTCTCTGTCTAATGATTCCTTTCTTCAAAGATTTCACAAGCAAAGAAAGCTCGTTTTATTAAATTAGCCTCATGTACTTTGTACCCCGTTCGTTTTCTATATGATTGCAGTCAAGATGATAATAAATCCTTATGTAAATTTGAAGAATAACCTAGCTGCTGATGGCTGGATACAGCAAAACATTTTTATAGAGTTTTCTCTATTTAGCTTCTTTACTTCCTTTCTCCCTCTTTGAAAAAAGCTTTTTATAGAAGACATAGAAGAGCGGGTAAATAAATATAAGTTAAACAATCTTTCAGAAGATGGTGAAGAAAAAAGAAAAGGATCTTAAAAAAACACAGATGGAAGAATTTTCATAAATTTAACATGTGGCTATGAAGAATAAAGGAGACATTTTTGTGGGATTGATGGAATAAACCCTATTTTCTTCCTAATCCCACTTGGTACACCCATGAGGTCAGTGAGAATATTCTTTCATACCTTAGTGATGCCAGGAGTGGCTATGCGTAGGCCTGGTCCATTCTCTGATTTTGTTTAAGTTATAGTTATTAAACAGTGACTATGGTTGCTCTGGTAGGCAAACTTGGCCCACTTGAAGCAAATTTTTGGCTAGTTTTGACTCAAATATTTCATTTAAAATTTTCAGACAAGATGAAAACAGGAGGAGATTTGAATCATTTGAATAATTGCTTAAGCTTTCTGCATCTTCATACGGTGAATCTATTTAGTTATCCTAAAAAAATTAAAACTTTGAAAAAACCTGTCGAGAATAATAATTATGAGTATTCATTGACCTAAATAATAAGAGTAATTCTAAATCCTAAATCAATAATCCAGGCACCAGGTTAAGGACTTTTCCAGTATTGTCCAATTAAATCATACACTGACTCACTCTATGAGGTAGGGCCCCCTTAAACAGAAGTGGAAACAGGCCTAATGAAGTAACTTGCAGTAGGGGCAGCTGGGACCTCAATCCAGTTCTCTCTGATTTTAGCATCTTCATTTTTAACCATTACCCTAAACATTTCTTTTTTCCCCACAAATACACAATTTTATTTGCTATTTTCAGGGGAAACTTAGGCATGAACTGTAAGCCGATAAAATATGGATACTTAAAGAAGTACAGAAGTAAAAATATCCACGTAGAATAAATTTTAGTGAATTAAGTCTTGATATCTTTAAATTAAAAAAAAAAAGCCACAAGCCTATGTATTATGTCAAGATCACAGCAGCGCCCCACGGGCCAAGAAGGGGCCGCCCACGCCTGCGGGCTCCGGGGAGGGCGTGTCAGCAGGGTGTGCCCTATAGAAAGGTCGCTATAAACCAATGAAGCCAAACATTTAGCAACATACAACAGACCTTACAAAAAGGAGGAGGCAAGTCCTAGGTGCCGCAGAACCTGGTTCATCAGGTAATATTGGCAAATGAGAAGAGGGCACAGGCGAGATGCCTCTGGAAGCGTTTGGAGCCAGACCTGCCTAGAAGCCCAAGGTCAGGTAGCAGAGCTGCCCTCCGAGCCAGGCCCCCCCGGAATGACAGGCCGCACGACCAGCCGAGGAAGGTTTCAAAGGAATCCTAGCAGCGCCAACGTCATGTCGGGGAGCAGGGCCCGTGCAGGCCGTGTCACCAACGCCCCAGATATATCAGGGAGACGTGCATAGTTACACAAGAGGACTAGAGGGCCCGTAGGAAAGAGATGTTTGCGATGTGCTGTAAACGTCCGCTTTGCAACGTGACCCGGAGTTTCGGCTCCAGAAGCCGGCTGCATAGACACCCCGCCCTGACCTCCATCCCAGGCCAGACCAAGGCAGGGATGGGCGCCAGGTCCCCCAAGGCCCCGGGTGGGTCCGACGAGGCAAAACTTGTACCTCCTTTTAACTGACTTAACAGATCAGCCCCAAAGGCAGCAGCACTTTCAGGCATTTCTAAGAAGTAAAAGCGTCCACACAGGGAAAGAAAGGATGCACAGGGCTCTCGCCTGGAAATGACAAATGGAGAAGCCTCGATTGTTCCGGGCCGGGTCAGGAAGGAGGCCTGGGAATCACTGAACACGCGGAGGCCAGGAGAAACCACCAACCCATCTCATCGAGGAGGCAGTGCAGACCCCCTGCCCCGAGCACCAGGGCCTGGCGCTGCCAGGGTGAGCAGCGGGCACCCAGAGCCCGGGGCCATGGCGCTGCTGCCACTGCCCACCAGTGAGGCCCAGGCTCCGTTACAGTCTGTTTATGTAGCACCAAGAACGCTGTCCTTTCAGCTATCTTCGGTGATTAAAAGGGTCAGTCAGGAGCGCCCTGCCTCAGGCCTGAGCGGCCCTTGGCGAAACCAAGCGGAAGTCCCTACGGGGATGCCCACCCAGGCCTCCTGAGTGGGGACGCCCGGCCTCGGACAGCTGGCCCCGTCCCTCACCGCCCACCTCGAGGGCCCAGGAGTCACACCCAGACCTCTCTCGAGAAATTGTACAAAGCAGGTTTCTTCTCACAGCCAGTCTTCCTCGACGTGGCGGATCATTGCATCTTGGGAAAAGGTAAAACATTTCTAAAGCTGTGGATACTGTCTTCCTCACATCCTTCCTTGAACCCCGTTTTTACAAGATGGTGGCCTTCTCGCCGGGCTCCCTGCTTGGGCCGTCGGGGGAGTCGTGCAGCTCCTGGGAGACCCCGCAGAGGAACCCACCTGTTCTGCACCCCTGTCGTTGCAGGAAGAGCCGATGCTGCTGCCCAGCTGCTCGGACCTCCCGCCGTCGGCCTGGTGGGCCCGGTCTGCGGGAGCTCCGCTCCTGGACCCTGGAGCCCTCGGTGCACGTGCGTCACCCGCAGCCGTGATGTTTTGCTGTCTCCTTCTCTAATTCTGTCCTTTGCAGGTTTTACTAGTGAGGTGATATTGTAAAATTCCGCTCCCTCTGCAAGGTCTTTGTGAATGACCAGTGTCTCACGGAGTGCACCAGGGGCCGAACTAGGTGCGGTCTCTGACCATGAAAGAGACACCTGTTTCATGCTTGTCCGAGTCCGGGTCCAGGTGGGCCTGGCACAGACGGTGCAGGAAGGATTTCGGATCCCCGTCACAACGCCTGAGGAGCGGTGCCTCGGCCGTTGAGCAGGACACGCTCCGGGGCGGTGCCGCGCTGAGGCTCAGAGCCCCGCCCCGAGGCCACCCCAGCCCCGCCCCTGTCCGCCCCCAACCCCGCCCCGAGGCCAACCCCCAACCCCAGGAGCTCACAGCGATTCTCCGTCAAGATGGCGGCAAACCCCAGCACCGCTCCCTAAACATCTCCTTTTATGAAGTACTAATAAATGGATTTGTGCATCAAACACACTTAACATACAGTATAAATTGCATTCTTGTAATCGGACACATTATGTCATAGGAATTAATTTAATTTAGTTAATAATTAATTGTGAATAAACACAGTCCTCCCTCAGTAAATGCAGGGGATTGGTTCGAAGACGCCCTCGCATACCAAAATCTGCGGGTGCTCAAGTCCCTTATATAAAATGGTGTAGTCTTTGCATATAACCTATACTCATCACCCTGTATACTTTAAATCATCTCTAGAGTACTTATAATACCTAATACAATGAAAATGCTAGTGAATAGTTGCCAGAGGGCATCAACTTCAAGTTTGCCTTTCGGAACTTTCTGAAATGGAAAAAAAAATTTTTTTCAGTCCGTGATTGTTGAATCCATGGATGTGGAGCCTGCAGGTACAGAGCACTAACTGTGTGCTGCTATATGTGATTAAGTATGCCATCTATTTCTACATAATGCCGATAGGTTATAGAGAAATGAATCTATGTTATCCTATTTTATTAACCATTTTCTTTTTAATTTTCTATATAGGAAGATGTCTTTGACATGTTGGAGACTTGCAGACTCAGGGGAGGAACTGTACCTTCCAGGGTTGGCTAATTCCTAGCGATAGAAAGCAACCTGCAGAGAACAGCCTTTGATATGCAAACCAATCAATCTAGAGCCTATTCCCCAGATGTCTCCTGGATCAAACTCTCACACACCAATCTAATGTTCTTTTTTCCCTAAGTCACCTGAGGGCCAGATACTGGACAACTAGGCACCACTTTTCTATCCCAGAGCCTATTGGAATTATTCAATCTACCCAATCCTAAACTTGCTCAGTTTGCCCTCCCTGTCTCACCCATTCATTCCCACAAAAACCTCAATAAAGGCTCTGGCTCATGCTCATCCCCTTTCTCCTGCCTCCTGACTGACCCTGGTGCTTCCCTATGTGGCCCTGTGTGGTGTGTGTGTCCCCTCCTCTTGGGAACTCTAGGTAAGAAACTCTTCTTTCAAGGCAGACATCTCCATGTCTGTCATCTTACCATACTTGGCTGGAACAAATCCCAGGTACCTTTTAAAACACCCATATTTCTAACCATTTTGAACTTTGGTATCATAAGTTAAGCATTTTGACGGATGGGTGAGCTTTCTCCTTGTCACCCAGACCTGGCTGTGTTACCTCTTTTGAGCCTCAGTTTATACATTTGCTTAGAGAGGCTAATTGTAATATCTACCTTGTGAATTCAACCTCATTCCTCCTCCACTTCCAGTCCCCCTAACCAAGGCACATACACCCACACAGTTATAAAACACTCACACTTATGTGAGATAATGCTTCTTTGGGAGAGGTTTTAGAGTAGCCACAAAAATTAGCAAATTTGCTTCTCTTTAGAAAAAGATATCATTTTTGTAAGGAACCTTCCCCTCTAGAAATAGATAAAAATACATGTATTTTGGCAGCATTAACCTGAGGTAAGCGTGCAGCTAGTGAAATATCCTCAGTAGCTTTTTTAACAGTGAGAAATAACAAAGGTGTAAAGTCTTCATATTCATTTCTTTAAGCCAATAATCTTCCATGATGAGATGATTTGTTATTTCTGAAGTGTTTAGGATTTACATGTCTTAGAGGCATTATTCAGTTGGGTTATAAAAATTAATTCAGAGAGACTACCTCCAGAATTTTATACTATCTTGTCTATTTTAGATTCAGTGAGTGTCAGGAAGAGTTGGGCTTTTCTAGCCTTCTGTATTCTTCACACAGTGTTACAAATGAGAGGCATATATTGCTGAATAATAATTGTGATCACAATTGTGGTAACAATTGTGGTTGTTAATTGCTTAGACTATTTCTAGTGCTACAATAAAAATATAAAGGTTTAGGTTTAAAAACACATCTTTGCATGCTCCATTCTTATTTCTAAAATGTGATATGTTTGTTCCTCATTTTGAATATGTAAAGATACTTTGTGTTAAAGTGAAGCTATTATTCATTTATAGCGTAAAGAAATGGCTCATAGTTGTATTATGAAAATATAAATCATGATTTAACTTCAGCACTTTTCTTTACAGATTTTATTTTTGTAGAACTTACATGATATTTAGTTTACTCATGTTAAAAAGTATGTGACTTTCAAATTATATTCAATTCACTCAGAACTCAACACTTGTTCAATTGATGGACATACCTTTTCTTCTCATCTTCTCTATATTCACACATAAGAATAATCTGTTGACATCACTGGTTGGTTTACAATGTTGGAATCAGATTTTATAAAACACAAGATATCATACCTTATATCACACACCCACATACAATTCAGTTCAGCCTCTGGGCTCCTCAGAAGCTCTCAGTTTTGATAACTAAGATATTGTGGCTGTGCTCTTTATTTTTAATTTACCTGGTGAAGTTCGAGGATGCCTATCATGCCCCAAAATGTCTGCCGCAGTTTTTACTTCAGTGAAGAAATCTGTACAGATCAGAATTTAAATCAGAACTACCTGAATCATTTCCCAAGAATTGGGGCCAGGTGAATGGAGTTGCACCTAAGCAGAGGAAATTGTACGAAATCTACTAAAATGATATAAATGCTCGGAATTTGATCTAGTCTCATCTAATTGTTTTTCCTTGCTAATATGTTGTGTCCATTTCATTTTCAGAATTTTCTCAGAACAAATGAAGTGAAATCTGCATTGTGTGTTTCTAAGGCAGATACAGTCTTTCTAATTAAGTTCTTCCAGCTCACTACACAAAAGATGTGGGTTTTTTCCCTTGTAAAGATCACCAACAACAAACTTTCTATAATGGAACAAGTAGGAGGGAAACCAAACAAATACCTTTACAAAGGCAGGTTAATTGCTTGTATGTATGACACAAACTCCATGCTGCCCACAATACATTCCTGGACTGGATTTGCTGCATTATATTTTTAGTTCTTTTTAGTTTCTTAGTTGAACAGTTGACCAAAGAAAAACTTTGATCCTCAAGGGCAAGATTGATCATCTAGTAGCTTTTGCTGCTGCATACTAAAATCTAAGTTTCCTGTAGATATAGCAGAGTTCACAGAGCATAAAAATAGCATTGCCAAATTTCCTCTTCTAAGCGTTGAACATGTTTTTGCCCCTTTTCCTAAAAGCATTTACAAACAACTAAGTATTAAAGTGAAAAGAGGTGAAAAAAAGAAATTAAAAAATACAAACACATATATCTCAGGTCTTTACATAGTTATTTTGAAGAACATTTGCTGTGAAAATTATGAGATTCTGTTAGATAAATCATATGTTGAATAAATTCAACTTTTTAAAGAAAAAAGTAGAATAAAAGAAAAAAAGAAAGGCCATGCATTGAAATATACCTGATTTTAAAATAAAATTTAATTAAATATATCACCAATACCCTACCTTTTCTTGTATTTTTGTTTTAGGAAACATAGTGCTCTCTTAATGTCATGTAAAAATGGCTTGTTTCACAAACTTTGTTAGCATTATCCAGTTCAAACCTTTTTTTTCCCACCTAGGCATAATTCTTTCATTTATCCAAGTTTCATAATTTCAAATGAATACTTACTGAGACCGCTGCGCGCATCACATGACGCTAGGCACAGAGGGTCTTAGAGTCTGGTGAATAGTGAATAGTCCCCTATTTAGAAGCTTACAGTGTAGCAGGGAACATGTGCAGCAACTAAAGAATCATTTAAAAGTGAGTACATCCTGGAGTGGTAGAGATTGTCCACCTGAGGGTCACTGAAGCACAAAGAGATCTAGCTGAAGGATTTACTGTAGGGAGAATTCTCTCTAATGGGGATCAATCTGGGTTTTGCCAAAAATTATAGGGGCTTCCCTGGTGGCGCAGTGGTTGGGAGTCTGCCTGCTGATGCAGGGGACGCGGGTTCGTGCCCCGGTCCGGGAGGATCCCACATGCCGCAGAGCGGCTGGGCCCGTGAGCCATGGCCGCTGAGCCTGCGCGTCTGGAGCCTGTGCTCCGCAACGGGAGAGGCCACAACAGTGAGAGGCCCGCTTACCGCCAAAAAAAAAAAAAAAAAAAAAATTATATAACGTGAAGAAGAGAAGGAGGCAAATAAGTTTGAATTTCTATGTCTCTCAAAGGGTCAATTTGAAAAGCTCCCAAAACATCAAACAGCAAAAGCAAAATTTACTCCTGCTTCTAGTCCTTTCTGTGGTTACCTCTGATCCGGTTGCTAAGCCCAGAGGGCTTTGTGCTTTGTTTGCCTTCATCTTCCCTATTGCTCACATATGTTTGCAGCACGTTTCATCTTTACATTTACTGAGTCACCTAAAATATTTCTGAGAGTCATTTGGAGAGCTACTTCTTATAGGGCACGGATGCTGAGTAGCCTCAGGATCATAGTTCAAAAGCAAGCAGAGTGACTAACTCATCATTTCTTACCCCCAAACTAAGTGGAACAGTTCAAAGCCTCCTGTTTTGCCAGTTTTAACTTTTTGGTTTAGGAATCCGGTGAACGTCAGAATTATCATGCTTTTTATGTGTTTTATATCGTACCTAGCATACACTGAAACTTAATAAATGTTAAATAATAAACACAGAGCCACATTCATTTCTCTTCTTCCTAAAACATAAGACAATTCTGTACAAATCCCTACACAGATACAATCGCAGGATTTTCGAGCAACGTTTCTCCTTAAAGTTTAAAAGTGAGAGGAAAGTTCTCCTGTCTAGGTAGTGAATTATTTAACTTCCAGTTCAGGAAAATTTAAAGTTTAAGAAGGCTAGTCTAGAAATCCCTTCTTTGCATATCCAAGCTGTTCATCTCTCAAAAGTCAAAGTGGATGCCAGAATTCCATAGATTTCATTTTTCAAGATGAACATTCATATTTGAACATATTTCAAGCCAGATGGTTTACAGTTCATGTATTTGTTGCTGTTTTCCTGCCACAACAACTAAATATTGAAGACACATATTTGTGATGAGGAGAGCACTTCCAAACCATCTCTCCTGCTGCTCTTTCACATTGCATGCTTCCTAATCCCCTGTGTGCTGCAGGGAAAGTTTCTGAGGCATCAAGCAGTGGATTACATCCATTTGATTTAATAGACAGGGGAGGGGTGAAGCAACATAAAACAAGCTTCCTAAAAATAAATATTTTTTTGTAACAGCCATGAATTTTCTGGTAGCAAATAAAAAAGCAAATGAACACCTATTGAAATATTCTGTTTTCATGATCCGTTTAGACAAGCTGGAGAGTTTACTTTTAAGCCAAACTGTGGGACTGTTTGATCAGAGTTCAGAAAAGAACAGAAAGATGAAACAAAGGTTTTTTTTTTTTTTTTTTTTAAATAAAGCCATCAGATAAGGAAGTATTAGCTGGAGAAAGCATTGTACATTTGTTCTGAAGGATGCCAATGGCACTCAACAAGCTCAACGGTATCTCTCTTCTGGATGAAATGATTTGCTGCTCATTTGTCATCTCATGTGCAATTTGTTATTATTCTGCTCAGCTATCAATATTTGTATTATTACAACATTAAAGATTCGTCATGTTGACAAAGGACTCAGTTAGGAAGCTGAACCATAATAATGCAAAAATTTTAAAAATGGAAAATAGAAGAAAGAATTGTAAGCACAGAAAAGAGGTATGTTTGCTTGGTAGCTTAACAAAATTTCTGTGAATATTCAATAAACACTAAACTAGAAACTGGCAAAAAGGGACAAACCTGTCCACAGTCATCACCACAACCACCATCCAACAACACAGGACACGCACACACAAAAGACTCAGTAATAACTTTTTTTTTTGGCCATGCTGTGCGGCATGCAAGATCCCCACCAGGGATTGAACCCATGCCCCCTACAGTGGAAGTGAAGAGTCTTAACCATCGGGCTGCCAGAGAAGTCCCAAGTAAAATTTTTTTTTTTTGGCAGTACGCGGGCCTCTCACTGTTGTGACCTCTCCCGTTGTGGAGCACAGGCTCCAGACGCGCAGGCTCAGCGGCCATGGCTCACGGGCCCAGCCGCTCCACGGCATGTGGGATCTTGCCGGACCGGGGCACGAACCCGTGTCCCCTGCATCGGCAGGCGGACTCTCAACCACTGCGCCACCAGGGAAGCCCCGAAGTAAAAGTTTTTAAAAGATGGTCTTCAGAACTTCATACTTAGAATCAAAATTGCCTAGACTCATCTGGGGGCTAGCCCTACTACCAGCATCTCACAGCGGCTGTGGTCAGGTTCTGTAGCCATTCCAGGGGCCAGCCTTGCCCACCAGCATGCCATAGCAGCCATGGTCAGGCTCTGCAGCTGGTCTTGGGGCAGCCTTGCCTATGTATCATCGAAAATATAAAATGTGAGGGAGGGGGAATTAAAAGATGAAGCTTTGGCATTTATTTTTTTTTTAAGTTTATAAAAATGGCAATAAATACATACATATCAATAATTACTTTGAAAGTAAATGAACTAAATTTGCCAATCAAAAAACAGAATGGCTGAATGGATTTTAAAAAAAAGCTATCTATATTCTTTCTACAAGAGACTCACTTCAGTAGAAAGGACATACACAGACTGAAAGTGAGGGGATGGAAAGAGCTATTTCAAGCAAATGGTAATGAAAAGAGACATGGAGTAGCTATTCATATCAGACAAAATAGACTTTGAAACAAAGACTGTAATAAAAGACAAAGAAGGGCATTATGTAATGACAAAGGGGTCAATCCAGCAAGAAGATATAACATTTATAAAAGTATATGTATCCAACAGATGAGCACCAAGATATGTAAGCAAATATTAATAGACTTAAAGGGGAAAATTGAAAGTTTTCAATACAACAATAGTAGGGGCCTTTAACACCTCACTTACATCAATGGATCATCCAGACAGAAAATCGATAAGAAAACATTGGACTTAAACACCACATTAAAGCAGATGAACTTAATAGATATACATAGAACATTCATCCAAAAGGAACAGAATATACATTCTTCTCAAATTCACATGGAATATTCTCCAGGACAGATAACATGTTAGGTCACAAAACAAGTCTCAATAAATCGAGAAAATTGAAATCATATCAAACATCTTCTCTGATCACAATGGCATGAAACTAGAAATCAATCACAAAAAAGAGAAATGCCACAAAAAATATGGAGATTAAACAACATGCTACTGTAAAATCAATGGGTAATCAAAGAAATCAAAGAATTAAAAAAATACCTAGAGACAAATGAAAAGAGAAATATAGCATACCAAAAACTATGGGATGCAGCAAAAATGGTTCTAAGAAGGCAGTTCATAACAATATCAGCCTACCTCAAGAAACAAGAAAAATCTCAAATAAGCAGTTTAACTTTATACCAGAAGGAAGTAGAAAAGGAAGAACAAATGAAGCCCAAAATTAGGAGAAGGGAGGAAATAATATAGATCAGAGCAGAAATAACTGAAATAGAGACAGAAAAAGCAATAGAAAGATCAGTGAAACTAAGAGCTGGTTCTTTGAAAAGATAAATGAAATTGATAAGCCTTTAGCTAGACTAATCAACAAAAAAAGAGAGAGAGAGGACTCAAATAAAATGAGAGATGAAAGAAGAGGAGTTATGACAGATAACACAGAAATACAAAGGATCATAAGAGACTATAAGAACTATTATATACTAACAAGTTGGACAACAATAAAAAAAGAAATGGATAAGTTCCTAGAGACATACAATCTTCCAAGACTGTATGATGAAGAAACAGAAAATTTGGATAGACAAATTATTAGTAAGGAGATTGAAACAATAATCAAAGATCTCCCAAGAAAGAAAAGCCCAGGACCAGACAGCTTCATTGGCAAATTCTACAAAATAATCAAAGAAGATTTAATACCCATCCTTATCAAACTCTTCCAAAATATAGCAGAGGAAAGAAACCTTCCAAACACATTTTACAAAACCAGCATTACCCTGATAATACCAAAACCAGACAAGGATACCACAAAAGAAGAAATTACAATCCAATATCCTTGATAAACATAGATGTAAAAGTCTTCAACAAAATATTAGCAAACCAGATCCAGCAATACAGTAAAGGGATCATATACCATGATCAGGTGGGATGTATTCCAGGTTTACAAGCATGGTTCAACATCTTCAAATCAATCAGTGTGATACTCACATTACAAAATGAAGAATAAAAATTATATGAACATCTCAATAGATGCAGAAAAAGCATTTGACAAAATCCAACATCCATTTTGATAAAGCTTCTCAATGAAAAAGAAAGAGGACTTAAATAAAAAGAGAGAAGACTCATAATAAAAGTCATATATGACAAACCCACAGCTACTCAAGGGTGAAAAGCTCAAAGCTTTTCCTCTAAGATCAGAAAAAAGAAAAGGAGGCCAACTCTCACCACTTTTATTCAACATAGTATTGGAAGTCCTAGCCACAGCAATTAGGCAAGAAAAAAATGAAAAGCATCCAAATCAGATAGGAAGAAGTAAAACTGTCACTATTTGCATATGACAGGATACTATATATAGAAAACCTAAAGACTCCATCGAAAAACTTAGAACTAATAAACAAATTCAGTAATGTTGCAGAATACAAAATCAATATACAGAAATCTGTGGCATTTCTATGCACTAATGAGGAAATATCAGAAAGAGAAATTAAGAAAATATTTCCATTTACAATTGCATCAAAAAGGAATAAAATACCTAGGAATAAATTTAACCAAGGATGTGAAAGACCTGTATATGGAAAACTATGACACTCATGAAAGAAATTGAAGAAGACACAAATAAATGGAAAGATATTCCATGTTCATGGATTGGAAGAATTAATATTAAAATGTCCATAATGCCCAAACTAATCTAGAGTCAATGCAGTTGTTATCAAAATGTCAATGGCATATTTCACAGAACAAGAACAAATAATTCTAAAATTTGTATGGAGACATGAAAGATCCCAAATAGTCAAAAGAATCTGCAGAGATTCTAAAGAACAGATGGAGATATCATGCTCCCTAATTTCAAAATATGTTACAAACTATAGTAATCAAAACCATATTTTACTGGCATAAAAACAGACACAGATCAATGGAACAGAATTGAGAGCCCAGAAGTAAATCCCCATATATATGAACAGTTAATTTACAACTAAGTAGCAAAGAACATACAAAGGAAAGAGGATAGTCTCATCAATAAATGGTGTTGAGGAAACTGGATAGCCACACATGCAAAAGAATGAAACTAGACCCCTATCTTACACTTTACACAAAAATTAACTTAACACGGATTTAAAACTTGTATGTAAGACCTGAAACCATAAAATTCCTAGAAGAAAACATAGGCAGTAACCTCATTGACGTCTGTCTTAGAGGTATTATTATGGATCTGAATCCAAAGGCAAGGAAACAAAAGCAAAAGTAAACAAATGGAACTACATCAAACTAAAATCTCTGCAACATATCAAAATGAAGAGACAACTTATGGAATTGAAGAAATATTTACAAATCATATAGCCAATAAAGGGTTAATATACAAATATATAAAGAAGGCATACAAGTGAACAACAATAAAACAACAACCAGATTAAAAAATGGGCAGAGGATCTGAATAGACATTTTTCCAAAGAAGACATACAGATGGCTTACAGGTACATGAAAAGATGTTCAACATTTCTAAGTATTAGGGAAAGTAGATCAAAACCACAATGAGATACCACCTCTTGCTGACAGGAGTGACTCTTATTGAAAAGACAAAAATAACAGATGTTGGAGAGGATGTAGAGAAAAGGAAATCCTGTACTGTTGGTAGAACTGTAAACTGGAAAACAGTATGCAGATTCCTCGAAAAATTAAGAATAGAACTACCATATGACCCAGTATTACCACTTCTGGGTATTCATCTGAAGAACAGGAAAACACTAATTAGAAAAAATATATGCACCCCTATGTTCATAGAAGCATTATTTACAATAGCTACAACGTGGAAACAACCTGAGTGTTCACTGATAGGTGAATAGATAAGGAAGATGTGGCACATATATATAATGGAATACTACTCAGCCATAAAAAAGAATGAAATCCTGCCATTTGTGACAACACGGATGGACCTTAAAGGTATTTGACTAAGTCAAGTAAGTGAGAGATAAAGACAAATACTGTGATTTCATTCATACATGGAATCTAAAAAAAAAAAAAAAATGAATGAGCAAACAAGATGAAACATAAACCAACTCATATATACAGAGAACTGACTAGTGGTTACCAGAGTGGAAGTGTGTTGGGGGCAGGGTAATGGGTGATGGGAGTCAGCTGTGTGGTGATGGGTGGTTACTAGACTTGTGGTGGTGATAACTTTGTAGTGTATGCAGGTGTCGTATTATAATGCTGTACACCCAAAACTTATACAGTAAAAAAATTGCCTAGAATCATAATACTCAAGAACTGAGGGAAATCTAGGGATCATGTAGATCAACATTCTCACTTTACAAAGGAGAAAACAGAGACAGGCAGCTTAAGGGACTAGTTTAAAGTAATATTGCAGGTTAATAGTAAAAAAGGACGAGAGTCCGGCTGTTCAAGTCTACCGGCTATTCCATCGTATCACTCACTACACCTCTGTTTTCATATCTTTGTAGTCTACAATATACAGAGGTGAAATAGCGAAAAGCCTCAAAGGGCTCATTCCAGGAGCCTGGGTCCTACACAATGGGGCCTGGAAGTGCTAATAGGGAGAATGTATTTACTCTCCAGAAGCCTGGAGTGTGGACATTTCCAGAGAGCCTCCCAGGCGCCAGGCATTTCATATATTATGAAACTTAATCCTGCAGATCTATGAGGGTGGTATAAGGCATTTTTTACAGATGAAGGTGATATAGCGATGCAAAGAGGCTCAGAAGTCATCTAGATCTCCTAGTTAGTGAATATAGCTGAGCTGTACGTACCTGACCCCTGGTCCTGTGGTCTGCCTGTTACTTTAAAGACAGGTGCACAGATGCTCTTCCCAAACTACCAATAACAACTTCCCCTATGCGCATGGAGGCTTCTGTTGGACTGGTGTCCAGAGCTAGATGCATTTTACAATGGTCTGGCTAATTAACTTGAACCAATAAAGAAGAAGTATTATTCAGAATGACTAGAGCCATTAAGCTGTGTTTTTGGCGCATGTAAAGACGGGATCAGTCATCTAGCGCTCCTCTGGCCTCACTGACAACATAGCTCTTGCGGATTTTATGTCAAAGTGTAAAAGTTGATACTTAAAACCTAAATTTTCCTGGGAAAAGTACAGCTTAATAGGACAATAGTCCTGAAGAAGTGCTTTGTTACTTGTAGATAATTTAAAAATAAAATTTACTTTTCCCATTGCCATATTTTTAGCAATTCTTTTGGCCGGGGGTGGGGGGGGGGGAAACAAAATTGCTCAGAATCCATGTTAGAGTGCTTTTTAGAAGATGGATATTCATTAAGAACAATGAGCTCCTATAAGTATGTTGAAAATCAGTATTTTGGTCTATGGTCACTTTTGATATCTGGTTCTCCTCCTCTCTGTGTGGCCTCAATCATCCCAGCTGATTTGTGTCAACTGAAGCTGCAGGTGCTACAATGCTACAGTCTCCTACTATAACTGTTCCTTTTTCAGTTTAAAGTCACTTCCAGGAGGTGAGAGCAATGGATCCAAAATCCTGGCTGCACATCATTTGACTGATTGATGCTGGTTGTGAATAAACCCATCTGTTCTTTGCACTTTATCCTTTCTGTAATATAACTTCAATATTCCCTCTTACCCCATCCTGTGTTAGTGGTACTCTCTCTTCAGATACCCTCCCACTTATTTCTCCAGGTGGAGCTAGCTTAGCCATATGTATTCCACCTATAATTAATACTTTCTTAATTTGCAAGCACTTTTATTGGTATGATATTATTGTCCTAAGAAAGAGGATTTGTTGTCAAGGTGACCAATATGGTACAAAGTACAATTTGGGTTTTCTCAAAACTGATTGGTCACACCCTGACTCTGTTCAGGTGATTTGGTCAGATGACTGCAAAATACCCAATGGTATCTTGACATCGTCTTAATTTTCTTCCTGTCCGCATTGTACAGGTAGGCTTTGACTACCTATACATTTTCCCGTAAGTTTGCTAACACAATATTTTTTCTAACCAACCTTGACTCCACTTCCCTAAACTAGATCTCCTCACTGATCACCATATCCTCATACTCATCAAACTCATCTCATACATTCATGGATCCAAATGATACAAAGGAAAACTGGAGGATGGAAAAAGGGAAGAGATTAGAGGTAAGGCTCAAGGGGGAAGAAGTTTTGCGCAAAGTTAAATCCACGCTGTTCCTGATTATTTTTAGATGATACAGATTTTGAGGATGGGCAAGTAGAACTTTAAAAAGGCACTGAAAGGGAAAAGAATGGATATGCTGATGTATCGATAGAAGCATCAAGGCTGTCTTTAAACCTTTCTTCATTCTTCTCCTGTATATTCTTCCATTTATCCCTCATTTAACAAGTTGTTGCATGCTGTGTCCCATGAGTGCTGGGTGGGCCCTGGGGGGCCAAGAGGAATAAGACACAAGCCTGACTTCAAGAAGTTACAGCGCAGCACGCCAGCCATCCCATTCATCCCAGGTCCCTCACTACATGCCTTTATTACATTTTACTTGCATTTTTGCAACAGTCCATAATTGATATCTGTCTATAGTTATTCTGCTTCCATCTTGATATTGCAATCAAAGTAGCTACCTTTCTAAAGCACAGAACAAATCAACGGATTGGATGAGGCCCACCTGTATTGTGGAGGATAATCTGCTTTACTTACAGTCTACTGATTTTTTTTTGAGGTTTATTTATATATTTTTTATAGATGGATTTTTTTTTTTTTTCCTGCATTGGGTCTTTGTTGCTGCATGTGGGCTTTCTCTAGTTGCAGTGAGCGGGGCTACTTTTCGTTGTGGTGCATCGGCTCCTCATTGTGGTGGCTTCTCTTATTGCAGAGCACAGGCCCTAGAGCATGCAGGCCTCAGTAGTTGCAGCACATGGGCTCAGTAGTTGTGGCTTGCGGGCTCTAGAGTGCAGGCTCAGTAGTTGTGGTGCAGGGGCTTAGTTGCTCTGTGGCATGTGGGATCTTCCTGGACCAGGGCTCGAAACCGTGTCCCCTGCATTGGCAGGCGGATTCTTAACCACTGTGCCACCAGGGAAGTCCCAAAGTCTACTGATTTAAATGTTAAATACATCTAAAAATATACCTTCACAGTAGCATGTAGATTGGTGTTTGACCAAACAACATTGTCACAGCTTAGTCATGGCTTAGTCAAGTTGACACATAAAATTAACCATCACATGCCTCATAACCTTCACCGCCATCAAGGATTAGTTCAAATATGAACACCTCTGGAAGCTTTCTTACCCCGGCATGCTTTCAGCCTAGTGTGGCGAGTACTAAAAGGTGTTGTAGGTCAAGGAACATTATTACCAGTAGGGGGCAGCAGCCTGCTCATTTTCCCAGCTAAGGAAGAGGGGTTCTCCAAGGAGTTTGCCCTCTGATAAGAGCCTTAAAGTGAAGTGAAATTCAACCAGGAAGAAAGAGATGTAAGAGTTTTCCAGGCAGGGGGAGCAGCAGGTGCAAAAACAGAATCACAAAACCGCTTGGCTGTGAGGGAACGGCAAGTATGTACAGGGGCAGAGACTGGAGAGGTAGACCAGGGCCAGATCACAGAGGGACTTTGTTAGTTTCCTAGGGCTGCGGTAACAAATTACCACCAGCTGGAAGCTTAAAACAACAGAAAGTTGTTGTCCTACACTGCTGGTGGCTGCCAACACCCTTGGCTCTCCTTGGCTTGGGACTGTGTAATTCCAATCTCTGCCTCCGTCTTCACTTGGCCTTCTGCTCTCTGTGTGTCTCTGTCTTCTCCTTTTCTGTCTCCTATGACGACAGCCCATCATCATATTTAAGGCCTGTCCTGATCCAAGATAATCTCATCTCAGATACTTACCTTTATATTATCTGCAAAGACCCTTATTCTATATGAAGTCATATTCTGACATTCCAGGTGGACCTATCTTTTGGGGGCAACAATTTAATCCACTACAGCCTTGTAGGAAAAAAATAACAGATTTGGATCTGAGCCTGCTTTCAGGGACCACAGATTCAGATTCCAGGTGGTTAATGTCAGTGAGCTGGGGCCCAAGTTGCCTGCTGTGACCGACCTCATCTGAGAGGAGCAGCCGCTACTCAGCTCCTGAAGGAATGTGGGCCAGCGTTATTATATCTTTTCAATTTTTGAAGAAAAGTAAGATTTCTAGAATTTTACATAAAATCTCCTTATTTTAAAATTTGGGAACAAATTTAAATGAAAATTAAACCAAGGCTTATATTACAGTATGGGCCCAAGAAATGAATCTGTTGATTGGGAATGGCTCATGGACCCTTGGTTGAGAACCAAGGGGTGATCAGCCCTGTAAAAATGTGAAACACAGGGTACCAGCCCCAGATTGCAGCATCAGAAGATGATCTTGGTGTCAGGGTGGAGGATGGATCTGAGGGAGTGAGCCTAGAAGCCAGAAGGCAAAGTAGAAGGTCATTGCATTAGGCTGGGAGAGAGCACATTCAGTTAATTCAAGGAGTGGCAGCTCTAACGCATCACCGAGCCCCTGTGAACACTTACGGAAGGATACAGGAATTAACAGGCACTTAAAAAACTAGGAC
The DNA here is from genome assembly GCF_963924675.1 of Phocoena phocoena. Taxonomy (NCBI): domain Eukaryota; kingdom Metazoa; phylum Chordata; class Mammalia; order Artiodactyla; family Phocoenidae; genus Phocoena; species Phocoena phocoena. The sequence continues at coordinate 11,541,156 of NC_089230.1, read as the reverse complement.
ATATGAAATAATAAAACCTAAGGAGACAAACATTTTTTCCTCTAGAATTAAAATATCAAAGAATTCTTTTTTCTCTTTTTAAAAAACTGGATCAGCGAACATTCTGCTTTCATTTTCAAGTGAAAAATGTAACCATATGCACAGCTAATTAAATTAATATAGCTTATTATGACAAAAATAATTTTCTTTTAACTTTGTGGACAGCACCACATTTTATATTAAGCTGCTAATACTCATAACCATATGATTTCAAAATCAGCCAAGCTTGAAAAATTATTGTCTGTGACATTCCCTATGATCAAAGCAACCCCAATTATAATATTATATTAACCAAGCTAAAAAATAGTATTACAATTTCTAACCTTTCTGAATGGTAATTAGTCATCTAACTATGTATCCACACTTATTTGATATATTTGCATAGTTAATTAATTATGATTTATTTAAAAGTATTCCATTTGTAAAACTTTGCTCTCCTTACCCTACAAATCAAATTGCCGAGGGGTAAATTTAATTTTAAAATATCTTAAAAAAACGTGTTAAGATAGGTTTAAGACATAAAAGAAGAAAGTGCTGAAAACATGTGGTTCTTTCTCTTCTGAAAAATTAAACTTTTAAGAAGATATGGGGGCTAAGTTTGAGGAACCTAATAACAAATGCAAATGAGACACTTGGGGAGCCCTGAAGTCTCCTTCAGAACAACAATTGACTAAATAAGGAACTGGAAAAGATAATACCCCTAAACTGTGCCGGGTGCATGCTCAGAGAAAAAGCTTTCAAACTTGTAGGATCTATTAGCCTGTAGTGCATCAGTGCATCAGTTATAGTCACACGATCTAGAAGGCAGAGTCCCCATTGAATCACTGAGAGTGTAAGTATCAAGTTCAAGGTCAAATTATGGCAGGACGTAGATTAAAAGGTTAAAAACTGTCTAAAATGAGTACCAGAAATTAAACTGGATATATATCTATATGAACTCAAGTGTCCAGGTGAAAAATTCAATTATTCAGATGTTTACAAATATCAAAATATCTGGATGAAGAAAGCTTCCAGATTTCACCTGGATTTTCTGGACTGTGTGAACATATCTGTACAAGTTTAATTTCTGACACTTCTGATCAAGGCTGTGGTGTTCATAGATGCAGGGAACTCCACTACTATTTAAAGTACACAGAAATTGCCACCTAAATTATTTTTAAATATTAAGAAACCAAGTTTTTGAGAAAACTCCAGGTAGCAAAATGAAGAGGGCACAGTATGCAGAGAAGCAGTGGTGAGAGGTGGGTTCCAGTGTGGAAACTCACCTCAGGACTTACAGGTCAGGAAAGATGCCCCACGCATACCCAAGAGGTGATACAGGCTACCTACCCAATGGAAGAAGCTGTGACATCACTGTCCTGTCTGTCAATAAGAACTGAAAGATCTTTGCTTATAATCCTGGAAGACAGGAGTTCATATCTTACTGTGGGAGGAGACAATTGCCTTGAGAGTTGGAACCCTGAATTTGTGCTAAAAAGCAATAAACATAGAGCCATGAATTAATGTAAAAATGGTTCATAACCAGCAAAACTTTTAAGGTCTTGGCAGAGACACTGGAAAACGTCCCATGGAAGGTAGCACTCAACTACTGGGTTTCCTTTCAGATTGAGAGATAACCTTACATAGGGAAATTTTTAGTACATTTAAGGTTTGGTACACAGCAAGACAGTCCATAGACAGTAAATTAGATAATTATCATCTAAATTATTAGGAATAAAGGAGCAATAACTACATAAAAAAGAATTATTCCAACTGATTTTTAAAAGTAATTGAATTACATTTGAGGTATAAACTGTAAGGACTAAAAGAACTAAAGTATACTTTTATTGGTAATATTACTGTTAAGACTGTTGTGTGTATTGAAGGATAAAGAAAATGAATATTTACTTTTGTGTCATTGAGAACCAAGGTTTTCAATGTGGGGAAAAATGATACATATGTGAGCTTAATGAGGATAAATGGAAACTCTATAATTATGGATTTGAACTAGAAATATCAGTATAACATCATGATATATTTATCTAAAAGATTATTTTCTAGTTATGCTAATGAAAAAGGCCAGTGGTGGGAACGGGGAGGGGACCAAATGGCAAAGGGGCAATGAACATCTTTTGGCTCAGGTTGTGGTTTCTAAATACCATTTGCCAATAAAAGCAACCACAAATCCACGGAGAAGTGGCTGAGTTCTGGAGCAGGAAATTTACAATAGCCTGGACTACCTTGTCATGCCAGAAAACAAGGGAACTATCAAAGACTCCAAGTAACATGTCAATGAGACTTCAGAGCCAAACTGAGAAAGCTCCCACAGGCCAGAGGTGGAACAATTTGAGGACCAAGAAAGACAGCACATATCAAATATATTTAAAGGCATGAGTTCATAAAGATATTAAAAGGAAGCACCTCCTTCATCACCTTTCAACGCAGCTGGGACACCAGCTCATTTGAAACCTGTTGAAAGAGTCAACCATTTTTACATTTTTATCCTTTCTGCTTGAACTGTCCCTAGGGTAACCAAATAATTGATGAAGAAAAATTCTCTTTCTAGGAGGGCAGATTTCAAGCTTATGACTGCAAAAGGAATAATAAAATTTTAGAATTATAATTTGGAAATGCAACTTGAATGGACTTAGGCAACTTTTATCACTAGTCGATAACATCAAAAAAAGAAATTCAACCAGGCATTATGAATCTCTTCATGGTCCATAACATTATAAAGTATTTTTGCCGAGCAAAATATTGAATATGATCAAGTGTCTAGATCTAACCACCAATTTTCAGGGAATAGTGGGTATAGAAGAGTATAAAATACTCTATTATTTAAAATAATACCTGGAGGCATTTAGCAAATTCCAGACTAAGGGGTGCTCAGTAGGACAACCTATTCAGTTTCTTCAGGCAACAACATGAAAGTTAGAGGAAATCTATATATCAAAATAGATTTAAGACACATTAGCCAGTTACAGTGCATGGACCTTAATAAACAACTGACAATAAAACTATAAAAAATTATGAGACTGTAAAGAAAATTGAACACTGAGTGGATCTGCTGATATCAAATATATATATATTTAATCTTTAGGTATGACAATGTTATGGTGATTACATTTAAAAAAGAGTCTTTATCATTTAGAGATATATATTAAAATATGTGTGGATGCAAAGATATAATGTCTGAGATTTGTTTAAAAATAATCAAGGGGTAGGAGAAAGTGGATGGGGGGTAACAAATGAATAAAGACTGGCCGAGAGTTTATTATTTTTGAATCTAGGACAAGTACATGCGGGTTCATAATATTACCCTCTCTAATATTTAACAAAATAAAGAGTTCTAGAAAAAGAAATAATAGAAAAATGTGAAAGAGACTTTAAAATAAATGTTTAAAATAGAGAGTTAAGAGAGGAAGATGATCATTAAATAATAGCATGAAATAATGAAAGATAAGTAAAACAAAATAGTAAAGACAAAACTGAAACAATGAACCTAACAACACAGATATTTTTAAAGCATCAGAGTATACTATGAATAACTCTCTAAAATTTTGAAAAAATAGATAAAACATATGACTTTCAAGAAAAATATACATTAGTGCAATGTACTCAAGGAGAAATAGAAGACCTGAGTAGAAAAGTAATTATTAAAGAAATTAATTAATAGTCAAAATCCTACCCTGTCCTTTCCCAAAGCAGTGATAGGACAAAGGGCCCGGGAAGTTTTAGAAGAAAGTTTTATGGAACCTTTACAAGAGATGTCTCTCTTGTAAAAACAATTCAATGCTAGTATAATCTTGATAGCCAAACTAGATAAAGTACAAGAAAAGAAAATTATAGACAAATTTTGATGTAAAATTCCTAAGGAAGATATTAGCCAATTGACTATAAGTGTATAGAGAAAAAATTGTTAGGACAAACTACTGTTTATTTAAGGAATTCAAGAATGTTCCTTAAAAAAATTAGACATCTCTAAATATTATTCACTGTATTAACAAATTCAGATCAAAATCAATAGAACTGTCTCAACGGTTGGAGAAAACTTATTCTATAAAAGTCAATATTCATTTATGATGAAAGCTCTTATTAGACTATGAATATGAGATAGAGTTCTTAAACTAAAGAAGGGCATCTAACAAAAAGTTATAATGAACCTCAGACTTAATGATAAAACTTAAAAGCGTTTTCCATTAGTGTACTTTATAAAACAAAGATGCTTGTTATAATCATCCAACCTTGTCCTCGAGGACCTAACCAAGAAGATAATACAAGAAATAGAACTACAATTTATACAATTATCAAGAAAAAGGCAGACTGCAAATGATTATCTACATATATGGTCCAAGAGAATCAGAAATTATAGCAACTAAAAGACTTTAGGAAAGTTGGTATATAAAAGATTAACATACACAGTTAATAGATTTTCTATTTCTAAAATACAATCGATAAAATCCTATTCACAATTGCAATAAAATGTATGTGGTAGCCAGGAACAAATTTAGCAAAACGTATGTTATATTGTTATGGAAAAAATTATAGAACCTTGAAATGTAAACATTGAAATCAGCTTAAAGTAATAAACAATGTATCATTTTCATGAATGAGAAGACTCACAATAATGAAGATGCCATTTCCCCACCAAATCAGTTTTTAAATTCAATGCAATTACATTAAAATCTCATAACTAAGTTTTTGGAATTTGAGAAAGAGATTCAAAAATTAAAGTGGAAAAATAAAAAATTGAAAAATAAGATAATTCTAAAAGCAAAATTAAGCAAAGGTAATAGGCACAAAGAAAGGACAATTATTCTAAGTACCAAGATAATATAAAGCTTAATTAAAAATATGATACAATATAAAATGATGTGGTTTTGGAATAAGAACAAATTATTGAATGGAACAGAATATAATGTCTAGTAGAGGATTTATCTTATGTGGGAACTTATATGAGAGGTGCTGTTACAACTCAGTGGGCAGAAGATGGACTGTTTAATATGTGATAAGGAGATAAATGGCTTTCAATATGGAAAAAATAGAATTGGTTCCCTTTCTCACTCTATCTATACAAATGAATTCTGTGTGGATTAAATGCGTAAAGATGAAAACCAAAAATTTGAAACTATTAGAAGAAAATACAGGAGAAAGATTTATCACCTGGGAATAGAAAAGGATGTCTTAAACAAGGTACAAAAAAAGGGATTTATAAATTTGACCACATCAAAATTAAAGCTTTAATTTATACAATAACAAACATAATATGTAGTTAAAGGAGTGTGAAAACTGAGAGAAAATGTTAACATATATTAATGCTATATAATTAATACCTTTAATATAAAGATAGAAGGAAATCCATAAGAAAGAGACAGAAAACTCTCTAGAAAACTAAACACATGAATCTGGACAGCAATGAGAAGAGGAAATCAAATTGGTCAACACACCTATGAAAGGAAATTTAACTTTATTAATAATTTGAGAAATACAAACTGAAGAAACAAAGAACCCTTTCTGACACATTCGATTGGCAAAAATTAAAATGCCAGAGTATATTGAGTTGGCAAGGATTAAGGAAAAGGAATTCCCCCAACCATTTAACTGTTAAAACCACTCTGGAAAGGCCTTGAGTAGTACGTAGCTGTCTGGAATATTTGTACACCCTACCACCTAGCAACTCTGCTAGGTATCTGCCTTAAAGAAGCTTCACACATGTATCCAAGGAGATATGTACAAGAAGTTTGTTGCTTTTTTGTTTGTTTGTTTGTTTGTTTTTTGTGGTACGCGGGCCTCTCACTGTTGTGGCCTCTCCCGTTGCGGAGCACAGGCTCTGGACGCGCAGGCTCAGCGGCCATGGCTCATGGGCCCAGCCGCTCCGCGACACGTGGGATCTTCCCGGACCGGGGTGCGAACCCGCGTCCCCTGCATCGGCAGGCGGACTCTCACCCACTGCGCCCCTAGGGAAGCCCTTGTTGCATTTTTTTAAAGAAATAAATTTGAAACCACCTCATGTCTACAACTAGGAGAATGTATAAAAGGCACTTGATTCTGAATTTTGTTGGCTATTATGATTCTTAGTATTACCTTTATCACTCAATCAAATTTGTCTCTTGCCCTGTGTTTTGTCATGGATTTGGGGTACAAAATTATGTGACCTCCCCATCCTCAGTGATTTTCCGTGATTGCATTTCTCTATGTTCTTATGGATCCTTAACTAGGAAAAAAAATTGACCAGAAATTAAAAATAACAAAGTCTTGGTTTTGGAGGATGGCCCTCAGTAGCAAACAAAGACTCAAGAGAAAGAAGAAATGTATGGGGTGGATGGAGGAGGATTTGACTGGAGAAACATTTGGGATGGAGAATGATTGGGAGCTCAGTGGGAACTGGGGAATATGGAGGGATGTGTGAACTGACTTGAAAACCAGAGGCAGCATCCTTCCGGTACTAAGTTCTAGGTCAAATTTTTAAATTTTCTGTTTGAAATTTTAAAAAAAAGATTGAGAAAATATTTTATAAAATCCATATTATCTTCATTAAAAATATTAAAAAAAACATATATAGCCTTTTAAATACAGTCCTGTTGTTGACTTTGGGGCACAGATGCTGTGAGACTATTTTCTTCTTTTATGATTATATGTTAATTACATATTCTGATTGCATTACATAGTGATTACATTCCCTTGCTTCAGTCTTTCCAAAGGCAGCATTTTAGACAATCTTGAAATAGTCTTTCATAAATTATCTTTTAATAAAAGAAAAGAAGCATAACCAATTATAATTAAGTGTTCAAGAGGTGACAATTTTTTTTTCTTTGCAAAAATAAGTTCTGGGCAATTTGTGCAGCCTTGTGTTCTGAGAGGCTAAAAAACCCTATAGCAACTGAAAAATGACATTGTTAAATAAATGAGGTGCAAAATTTGATTTACCTTAATATTGTTATAGTCTGGTGGGGAAAATCCACAATATTCTTCATCCTGTCATTTGCAAATTAAAAAAGTATCCATTGTTTACTTAGCCTCTAAAATGCTGTGGCTGTCAGTGCGACTGTAGATGCTGTGATCGACCTAAGCCCTTCCATGTTAGGGAACATGTGAATACTGCACACATACACACACATGCTAACATATTTATGTCTACTCCTTGAGGACAGGCGTGATCTGTATGTGTGTGTGCCATGAAATGAATTTTAGTTACAATGAGTTACAATTTAGGGCGGCTGGTGATACCCTTCCACTCACTTGTCTTGAATAATTTATAAACTTTCACTTACGTGCAAATTTAGGACTCTCTATCATGCAGATCATTTAGGAGAAAATTTGTAACTTCTGGTAATTGCTCTACTAAATCATTATTTAAGTTTACGTCATCACATCCATTCGGTTTTGGGTCACTTAGGAAGGTAGAATAGAAGTGCCATTCAGGTTCAGTGTTAGTTTAAGCAAAATTAATTATCTGTCTAGTGGTTTATCTGGATTGTGTGGGACCTGCTAATTAAATTTCTGCAGTCTAGAGTTAGCCAAGTAAATGATGTAGGGATAACTTTGGAAATTAACAACATCGTACTTCTGAATATTCTAGCAGAACCTACAGTAGAGTTGGTTTGTGTTGTTAGTCTTAGATTTTCACTTCTGGTTTTCTGCTTTCGTCTGTATACTCACAGGAATGAATTATTTGGTTATCCTGTGCTGTCAGCGACAGTGCTTTTGTGGTGGGATTGAGCAGGCTAGGCATACAGGAAACTGGAATCAACAGACTGGGTTCCTGTGAAACCTGGCTCTGCTCTTACCAGCTGGCTGACGTTGGCTAAAGTCCTAACCTTCCTGAGCCTCAGTTTCCACAGCCATATAATGGGGATGAGTATCATACTCATACTCACGGGGTGACGGTAAGGATGCATTAAGATGGTGTACATCAACTCCTGGGCACAATGCAGCATAAACACGTAAAACATATTAGCTATTGTTACTCAAAGTCCCTGCCACGCAACAGGATTCTACCCATTTCTTTCATGAGATAGCCAGAAGGCTTGTGATTCGTTTCTTCCTTGTTGCCTATGACAATGGTCCTTAAACGTGGCTGCAAATTCGAATCACTTTTGAAGCTTTAAAACAATATTAATGTCAGATCTCGTTTCTTCCTTGTTGCCTATGACAATGGTCCTTAAACCTGGCTGCAAATTCGAATCACTTTTGAAGCTTTAAAACAATATTAATGTCAGGTCTATTTCAAAATCAACTGGGTAAGACTTTAGGCACAGTGTCATTATTTCTTAAACTATCTTGAAGTGATTCTAACTAGCAGGCAGTGTTGAGAGCTCCTGGCAAATGAAATCTTTCTTTAAAGAAAATTCTGCTCTTGGCTGTGTGGAGATGCAGGGGTGGGCATAGAGGGATGTATCTCTTTCACTTCACCAAGAAGCACCTAAGAATATAGCCCATAACCTTGCTTTCATTGTTTCACCTGCCATTCTCTCTTCTAGCTGTTGCAGGTAGGTTTCCACCCTTGCCAGGGCACACGTTACTGATGGCTTTCTCATTGCAGGGTCTACTTACCTATGTCGTTGACTACTCTCTCCTTCCTTTCTTCCTCCTCCTTGACTATTGTCAGCCTCATATGTTCCCATTGTATTTCTCCCAATTGTTCCTTCTAATTTCCTTCATGAACTCCTCTTTGTCTGTCCTGATCAACATCACATCAAATGTTGGTTATCTCAAAGGTTTTATTCTTGACCCTTCTTTCTTCTCAAGCTTCATGTTCTCCATCAGCAATTTCAACCAGCCCCATAGTTTCACCCTAATGATAATGAACCCCAAACTATTTCTAGTCCAGAACTTCATCTTGAGCTCTAGACTTTGAATTACCAGGTTTGTAGCTGTTTCTGTTTGCACATCTAGAATAGTTCCTGGCACATAGGAGGTGCTTACTTATTTTTAAAATGAAACTAATCTACCAATGAATGAATGGCCTACAAGGCTAGTACCAGACTAAGTGGTTTGAATTTCATCCTGGATGCAATGAGAAATCACTGGAAGTTTTTATTTCTTTTTTAATTAAAAACATTTTTTTATTCTTATTGATTTATGTTTTTAACATCTTTATTGGAGCATAATTGCTTTACTTTGTTGTATTAGTTGTTGCTGTATAACAAAGTGAATCAGCTATACCTATACATATGTCCCCCATATTACCTCCCTCTTGCTTCTCCCTCCCTCCCACCCTCCCTATCCCACCCCTCCAGGCGGTCACAGAGCACCAAACTGATCTCCCTGTGCTATGGGGCTGCTTCCCACTAGCTATCTATTTTAATTTGGTCAGGTATATATGTCAATGCCAATCTCTCACTTTGTCCCAGCTTCCCCTTCCCCTTCCCTGTGTCCTCAAGTCCATTCTCTATGTCTGGGTCTTTATTACTGCTCTGCCCATAGGTTCTTCAGAACCTTTTTTTTTTTTTTTTTTAGATTCCATATATATGTGTTAGCATACGGTATTTGTTTTCCTCTTTCTCACTTACTTCACTCTGTATGACAGACTCTAGGTCCATCCACCTCACTACAAATAACCCAGTTTCATTCCTTTTTATGGCTGAGTAATATTCAATTGTATATATGTACCACATCTTCTTTATCCATTCATCTGATGATGGACACTTAGGTTGCTTCCATGTCCTGGCTATTGTAAATAGTGCTGCAATGAACATTGTGGTACATAACTCTTTTAGAATTATGGTTTTCTCTGGATATATGCCCAGGAGTGGGATTGCTGGGTCATACGGTAGTTCTATTTTTAGTTTTTTAAGGAACCTCCATACTGTTCTCCATAGTGGCTGTGTCAATTTACACTCCCACCAACAGTGCAAGAGGGTTCCCTTTTCTCCACACCCTCTCCAGCATTTATTGTTTGTAGATTTTTGATGATGGCCATTCTGACTGGTGTGAGGTGATAGCTCACTGTAGTTTTGATTTGCATTTCTCTAATGATTAGTGATGTTGAGCATCTTTTCATGTGTTTGTTGGCCATCTGTACACCTTTTTTGGAGAAATGTCTATTTAGGTCTTCTGCCCATTTTTAGATTGGGTTGTTTGTTTTTTTGATACTGAGCTGCATGAGCTGCTTGTATATTTTGGAGATTAATCCTTTGTCAGTTGCTTCATTTGCAAATATTTTCTCCCATTCTGAGGGTTGTCTTTTTGTCTTGTTTGTGGTTTCCTTTGCTGTGCAAAAGCTTTGAAGTTTCATTAGGTACCGTTTGTTAATTTTTGTTTTTATTTCCATTTCTCTAGGAGGTGGGTCACAAAAGATATTGCTGTGATTTATGTCAGAGTGTGTTCTTTCTATGTTTTCCTCTAAGAGTTTTATAGTGTCTGGCCTTAAAGTTAGGTCTTTAATCCATTTTGAGTTTATTTTTGTGTATGGTGTTAGGGAGTGTTCTGATTTCATTCTTTTACATGTGGCTGTCCAGTTTTCCCAGCACCACTTATTGAAGAGGCTGTCTTTTCTCCATTGTATATTCTTGCCTTTTTTATCAAAGATAAGGTGACCATAAGTGCGTGGGTTTATCTCTGGGCTTTCTATCCTGTTCCATTGATCTGTATTTCTGTTTTTGTGCCAGTACCATACTGTCTTGAGCACTACAAGGTACAGCTTGTAGTATAGTCTGAAATCAGGGAGGCTGATTCCTCCAGCTCCATTTTTGTTTCTCAGGATTGCTTTGTCTATTTGGGGTCTTTTGTGTTTCCATACAAATTGTGAAATTTTTTGTTCTAGTTCTGTGAAACATGCCACTGGTAGTTTGATAGGGATTGCATTGAATCTGTATATTGCTTTGGGTAGTAAAGTCTTTTTCACAATGTTGATTCTTCCAATCCAAGAACATGGTATATCTCTCCATTGGTTTGTATCATCTTTAATTTCTTTCATCAGTGTCTTATAGTTTTCTGTATACAGGTCTTTTGTCTCCTTAGGTAGGTTTATTCCTAGGTATTTTTTCTTTTTGTTGCAGTGGTAAATGGGACTGTTTTCTTAATTTCTCATTCAGATTTTTCATCATTAGTTATAGGAATGCAAGAGATTTCTGTGTACAAATTTTGTATCCTGCTACTTTACCAAGTTCATTGATTAGCTCTAGTAGTTTTCTGGTAGCATCTTTAGAATTCTCTATGTATAGTATCAGGTCATCTGCAAACAGTGACAGTTTTACTTCTATTTTTCCAATTTGGATTCCTCTTGTTTCTTTTACATCTCTGATTGCTGTGGCTAAAACTTCCAAAACTATGTTGACTAATAGTGGTGAGAGTGGGCAACCTTGACTTGTTTCTGATCTTAGTGGAAACGGTTTCAGTTTTTCACCATTGAGGACGATGTTTGCTGTGGGTTTGTCATATATGGCCTTTATTATGTTGAGGTAAGTTTCCTCTATGCCTACTTTTCTGGACAGTTTTTATGATAAATGGGTTCTGAATTTTGTCGAAAGCTTTTTCTGCATCTATTGAGATGATCATATGGTTTTTCTCCTTCAATTTGTTAATATGGTTTATCACATTGATTGATTTGCGTATATTGAAGAATCCTTGCATTCCTGGAATAAACCCCACTTGATCATGGTGTATGATCCTTTTAATGTGCTGTTGGATTCTGTTTGCTAGTATTTTGTTGAGGATTTTTACATCTATGTTCATCAGTGATATTGGCCAGTAGTTTTCTTTTTTTGTGACTTTTAAAAAAAGTTAATTTATTTATTTTTGCTGTGTTGGGTCTTAGTTTCTGTGCAAGGGCATTCTCTAGCTGTGGCAAGCGGGGGCCACTCTTCATCGCGGTGCGCAGGCCTCTCACTCTCGCGGCCTCTCTTGTTGCCGAGCACAGGCTCCAGGCACACAGGCTCAGTAGTTGTGGCTCACGGGCCTAGTTGCTCCGCGGCATGTGGGATCGTCCCAGACCAGGGCTCGAACCCGTGTCCCCTGCATTAGCAGGCAGATTCTCAACCACTGCACCACCAGGGAAGCCTCCTTTTGTGACATTTTTGTCTGGTTTTGGTATCAGGGTGATGGTGGCCTGGTAGAATGAGTTTGGGAGTGTTCCTCCCTCTGCTATATTTTGAAAGGGTTTGAGAAGGATAAGTGTTAGCTCTTCTCTAAATGTCTGATAGAATTTGCCTGTGAAGCCATCTGGTCCTGGGCTTTTGTTTGTTGGAAGATTTTTAGTTACAGTTTCAATTTCAGTGCTTGTGATTGGTCTGTTTATATTTTCTATTTCTTCCTGGTTCAGTCTCAGAAGGTTGTGCTTTTCTAAGAATTTGTCCATTTCTTCCAGGTTGTCCATTTTCTTGGCATAGAGTTGCCTGTAGTAATCTCTCATGATCCTTTGTATTTCTGCAGTGTCAGTTGTTACTTCTTTTTCATTTCTAATTCTGTTTACTCGAGTCTTCTCCCTTTTTTTCTGATGAGTCTGGCTAATGGTTTATCAATTTTGTTTATCCTCTCAAAGAACCAGCTTTTAGTTTTATTGATCTTTGCTATTGTTTCCTTCATTTATTTCTGATCTGATCTTTATGATTTCTTTCCTTCTGTTAACTTTGTGGGTATTTTGTTCTTCTTTCTCTAATTGCTTTAGGTGTAAGGTTAGGTTGTTTATTTGAGATTTTTCTTTTTTCTTGAGGTAGGATTGTATTGCTATAAACTTCCCTCTTAGGACGGTTTTTGTTGCATCCCATAAGTTTTGGGACGTCGTGTTTTCATTGTCATTTTTTTCTAGGTATCTTTTGATTTCCTCTTTGTTTTCTTCAGTGATCTCTTGGCTATTTAGTAGCATATTGTTTAGCCTCCATGTGTTTGTATTCTTTACAGATCTTTTCCTGTAATTGATGTCTAGTCTCATAGTGTTGTGGTTGTAAAAGATACTTGATATGATTTCAATTTTCTTAAATTTACCAAGGCTTGATTTGTGACCCAAGATGTGATCTATCCTAGAGAATGTTCCATAAGCACTTGAGAAGAAAGTGTATTCTGTTGTTTTTGGATGGAATGTCCTATAAATTTCAATTAAGTCCATCTTGTTTAATGTATCATTTAAAGCTTGTGTTTCCTTATGTATTTTCATTTTGGATGATCTGTCCATTGGTGTAAGTGAGGTGTTAAAGTCCCCTACTATGATTGTGTTACTGTCAATGTCCCCTTTTATGGCTGTTAGCATTTGCCTTATGTATTGAGGTGATTCTATGTTGGGTGCATAAATATTTACAATTGTTATATCTTCTTGGATTGATCCTTTGATCATTACGTAGTGTCTTTCTTTGTCTCTTTTAATAGTCTTTATTTTAAAGTCTGTTTTGTCTGATATGAGAATTGCTACTCCAGCTTTCTTTTGATTTCCATTTGCATGGAATATCTTTTTCTATTCCCTCACTTTCAGTCTGTATATGTCCTTAGGTCTGAAGCGGGTCTCTTGTAGACAACATATATATGGGTCTTGTTTTTGTATCCCTTCAGCCAGTCTATGTCTTTTGATTGGAGCATTTAATCCATTTACATTTAAGGTAAGTATCGGTATGTATGTTCTTATTACCATTTTCTTAATTGTTTTGGGTTTGTTATTTTCAGTCTTTTCCTTCTCTTGTGTTTCTTCCCTAGAGAAGTTCCTTTAGCATTTGTTGTAAAGCTGGTTTGGTGGTGCTGAATTCTCTTAGCTTTTGCTTGTCTGTAAAGTTTTAAATTTCTCCATCAAATCTGGATGAGATCCTTGCTGGGTAGGGTAATATTGGTTGTAGGTGTTTCCCTTTCATCACTTTAAATATTTTCTGCCACTCTCTTCTGGCTTGCAGAGTTTCTGCTGAAAGTTCAGCTGTTAACCTTATGGGGATTCTGTTGTATGTTATTTGTTGTTTTTCCCTTGCTACTTTTAATATTTTTTCTTTGTATTTAATTTTTGATGGCTTGATTAATATGTGTCTTGGCATGTTTCTCCTTGGATTTGTCTTCTATGGGGCTCTCTCCACTCCCTGGACCTGATTAAGTATTTCCTCCCCCATATTAGGGAAGTTCTCAACTATAATCTCTTCAAATACTTTCTCAGTCCCTTTCTTTTTCTCTTCTTCTTCTGGGAACCCTATAATTCGAATGTTGGTATATTTACCATGTTGTACCAACATGTACAATGTTGGTACAATTCGAATGTTGTCCCAGAGGTCTCTGAGGCTGTCCTCGATTCCTTTCCATTCTTATTTCTTTATTCTGCTCTGCGATAGTTATGCCCACTATTTTATCTTCCAGGTCACTTATCCATTCTTCTGCCTCAGTTATTCTGCTATTGATTCCTTCTAGAGAATTTTTAATTTCATTTATTGTATTGTTCATCATTGTTTGTTTGCTCTTTAGTTCTTCTAGGTCCTTGTTAAATGTTTCTTGTATTTTCTCCATTCTATTTCCAAGATTTCGGATGTCTTTACTAACATTACTCTGAATTATTTTTCAGGTAGACTGCCTATTTCCTCTTCATTTGTTTGGTCTGGTAGGTTTTTACCTTCCTTCTTCATCTGCTGTGTATTTCTCTGTCTTCTCATTTTTCTTCACACTTACTGTGTTTGAGGTCTTCTTTTCGCAAGCTGCAGGTTCGTAGTTCCCGTTGTTTTTGGTGTCTGCCCCCAGTGGCTAAGGTTGGTTCAGTGGGTTGTGTAGGCTTCCTGGTGGAGGGTACTGGTGCCTGTGTTCTGGTGGATGAGGCTGGATCTTGTTTTTCTGGTAGACAGGACCATGTCTGGTCGTGTGTTTTGGGGTGTCTGTGAACTTAGTATGATTTTAGGCAGCCTCTCTGCTAATGGATGGGGTTGTGTTCCTTGCTAGTTGTTTGGCATGTGGTGACCAGCACTGGAGCTTGCTGGTCATTGATTGGAGCTGGGTCTTAGTGTTGAGACGGAGATCTCTGGGAGAGCTCTTGTCAAGTGATATTACATGGGGCCATTAGGTGTCTGGTGGTCCAATATCCTAAGCTTGGCTCTCCCACCTCAGAGACATAGGCTTGACACCTGGCCAGAGCACCAAAACACTGTCAGCCACATGGCAAGTATGTAGGTAGTGCCTTGCCTTTTGGGAAGTCTGAGGTCTTCTGCCAGCATTCAGTAGGTGGTCTGTAGGAGTTGTTCCACGTGTAGAGGTATTTTTGATGTATTTGTGGGGAGGAAGGTGATCTCCACGTCTTACTCCTCTGCCATTTTGAAGGTCCTCTCACTGGAAAATTTTAAAGCAGCAAACTGAAATGAAGAGATGTGCATTTTGGCAAACATTAACTCTAGCAGTATTTTAGGAGATAGGTAACAGAGGAGACATTATAAAAAGATGAGATAAGAAGATGGCAAAACTAATATTTATTGAATTCATACTATGTGCCAGGAAAATAGTACTGAGCTATGTACTTTTTATGTATTGTTTTATTCAATGCACATACTAGCCTTGAAACAGGTTTTATTCTCCTATTCACTTCTCTAATAGGAAAACTTAGGATTAGAGAGAGATTTAATACTTTGCATGAAAGTAAGTTATGTTGGAGCACAAATCTGAGGAAGAAATTGTGTAGTTGGGAACTAAGATTTTGTTGATGGACGTGGAAAGGAGAAAACTGATTCAAAAGCTAAGTGAACAGAACTTGGTGTCATTAAGAAAGGGCTGATGGAGGAGGGGAGGATGGTGGTTCATTAGTTTTAGGTTGCCATCTTGAGCATATCCATTGGTCTTCGTAGACTCATGGTCCAAAGGCATCCATCCCATTAAATTATCTGCTCCTAGACAGATCTCATCATTTCACATAAATTTGCATTGATGTTTTTGGATTTACTATTCCACATTTTCATATTTGGATTTACTATTCCACACTTTGATATTACCAATTCTTCCTTCTATTTATTCAAATAATATAAATCATGCCCACACTTCAGGACCTGTATCTCAAGTTTTGTTTATTCCATGAAACTTAAAAAAAATTGATTTTAGCCAAAACAGAATCTCTATTCCTTAGAGTATATTGTCTACTTCCAAAAATTTAGGCAGGTGACCAGAGACGGTAGAGCATAATGGTTAAGTGTATGAATTTCAGAGCCAGAAAGACCATTGGTTCAAATTAATTGGCAAATTATTTAAATGCTTTGGGTTGAGACTTCTCAGCTATAAAATGGGTATTTCAATGACATGAGTATAAAGTACTGTGAACATTAAAGTAATGCATGTATAATGCTTGACACCTTGACTGACACATAGTAAGCACTTACTAAATGTTGGCTAATACTACCTTTATCTTAAATGCTTATATTTATCCCAGTGTTCTCAGTGTCCTATTTTACACTTGCAGGCCTTGGTTTCCCAGGAACAATGTAATTATCTCAAGGGCAGGGAAAGTGTTCAACACATCTGGCAAATTACTAAATAATAAATGCTGAATGAATGGATGATTGCACAACTTCTTTTGCTTTTCTTTCAGTGGATAGCATAATATTAGACTTGTGCTAGACACTTAATAAACACTACTTGAGTACTTTAAAATTATGCAGACATAGAGAATGGACTGAGGATGTGGGGCGGGGGGAGGGGGAAGTGAGAGGAGCATCAACATATATACACTACCAAATGAAAAATAGATGGCTAGTGGGAAGCAGCAGCATAGCACAGGGAGATCAGCTCCGTGCTTTGTGACCACCTAGAGGGGTGGGATAAGGAGGTGGGAGGGAGGCTCAAGAGGGAGGGGATATGGGGATATATGTATATGTATAGCTGATTCACTTTGTTATACAGCAGAAACTAACACACCATTGTAAAGCAATTATACTCCAATAAAGATGTATAAAAAGAAAAAAAAAAACAATGATCAGTATGATCTCATGCTTGATTAACCTAATTGAATAGAGCTCCAAGCACACTGTAACCAGAGGAATTTTCTCTAAGTTTCATAGCAGCAGAACACTGTGCTCATGTCTTTTGTTGGCATCAATTGTATCTGTGTGATATCTTCATCTAGAATTCACATTTCCTTCATATGTATGTCATTGCTAGGACTACAAGGATGGAGTCTGTTAGTTTAAGAAGAGGATGCAGCAGAATTCATTCCTCCTTCCTTCCTTCCTTCCTCCCTTCCCTCTTTCCTTCCTCCCCTCCCTCTCTCCCTCCCTTCCATCACTCTTTCCCTCTCTCCCTCCTTTTTTCCTTTCTTCACTCCACAAATGGATGTCACATGCCTACTGCGTTCAAGGTAATGTGCTTCTATTGAAAATCCAAAGAGGAACATGCAGATTCAAAGAGGAAGAAGACACAGTCATCATCTCAAGGAACTTATAATTTAGGGGGAGATAGGCCCCCTAAATTAGTAAATAGACAATTACAGAACAATGAGACAGAAGAAAACACAGTGTTATGGGGCAAACATGAGGATCACAAACTTAAGATTCATTACACCATTTTCTGTCATCTTGAAGGTATCCAAGATGTAATTGTTTGAGCAAACTAAGTGAATGTGAAAACACATCATTGTGAACTTCAGTCTAGAAGACATAGGGTAAAATTAGGCTGGAGCATTTTTTCTCTTCTGGCATTATACATCTGATTTCACTGATATATAGTACACAATTATTGAAACAAGTGCCCATAGAAGTCCATAAAACCAAGTGACCTTTCAAGACATAACAAAGGTAAAAGGTTACTGTCATCACTCTCTGTGAATCACTTCATTATCAATATTTTAGACTTTGAAGTAAAATAATGACATAAGATAATTAAGCCATTCTTTGGTATTTAATACCAGTATTTCAGAAATAGGACTCCAAAGTATTTCCAGATATCATTCTTCCCTTCATAACTACAGTGATAGAAATAGTTCTCTTCACAGGAGGATTAATTGTGGTGACATTTGTCACTCAGACATTAACTAAAAACAGGGCACAAATGGATAAGTATAGGTAGCAAGACAAAAAGGACAAAATGTATAACAACATTTTATTTGTATGCTGCAGTTCATTGTTTATCATATTTACTTCTTATTTAATGTTTTAATTTGTGCCATTCAGTAAATGTCCCCATACATTCATAAATATATTTCATAATGTTATTGCTAGGGAATACCCACAATGTATCTGACTTGTTTAAAATGAACAGCTATATATGACTTGTGCTGTCATCCATGTGACAAGCTACAAACTTGGTATCACTATGGTAGCCATTTATGGGAAATAGAATAATTACGCCACTGCTGTAAATTATAGGAAGAGTTCTCATTGGAACCATAGACTGTTAATAAAGGTTGCATTCATTACAAATTTATTAGGTTTGCATTTCTGCTTTGAGCTTGCATTTACATATCTGTAACTTCATTTGCATAAGAAATTGAAAGCAATTGATGAGGCTATTGGAAAAAGAGCTTTCAAATCTCATGAAGTTGTTATCTGCATAGTAGAAGATAGACTGGTCCTAAATCTGCTCCAAGTGAAGTTCTTAATAAGTTTCCATTGGATTCCTTCAGTGCAAAGGCTCTGGAACCAGATTGCCAGGATCTGAACGTTGACATATCTTTGGTTAGCAATATGATCTTTCTTTCCTTTAATTTTTTTTTTTTTTTTTTTGAGCAGAGGAAGATTTATTGCAGGGCCAAGCAAGAACTGGTGGCTCGGGGGCTTCCCTGGTGGCGCAGTGGTTGCGGAGCGGCTGGGCCCGTGAGCCATGGCCGCTGAGCCTGCGCGTCCGGAGCCTGTGCTCCGCAACGGGAGAGACCACAACAGTGAGAGGCCCACGTAACGCAAAAAAAAAAAAAAAAAAGGAATTTGTGGCTCATACTCAAAAACCACGACCTCCCGAGCAATATGATCTTGAGCAAGTTCTCTTTGACCTTCTCTTTCTTCAACTGCATACTGGAGCAGTAGTGCTATCCACCTTGTAGTTTTGTGCTGAGAATTAAATGAAAAAAAAATATATATATATAGGGCCCTTCACAAGGGCTTGGCACACAATAGGTACTCAATAAATTTTAACTATTGCTACACATATATATTTTAATTTTTAAAAATTGAGATATAATTGACATATAATACTGGATTAGTTTTAGGTGTACAACCTAATGATTTTATATATGTATATATCGGGAAATGATTACCACAATAACTTTTAGTTAACATTCATCATGAGACATAATTACAAATTTTTTCTTTCTTGTGATAAGAACTTTTAAGATCTCTCTTAGGAACTTTCAAATATGCAATAGAGTATTGTTAACTATACTTACCATGCTGTACCCTACATCCTCAGGACTTGTCATATAACTGGGAGTTTGTACCTTTGACCGCCTTCACCCATTTTGTCCAACCCTGATCTCTTGCCTCTGGCAATCACTAATCTGTTCTCTGTATCTCTGAATTCAGTTTTCTTAAGATTCCACATATCAGTGAAGTCATACAAGGATTTGTCTTTCTCTGACTGACTTATTTAACATACCATAATGTTTCAAGTTCCATCCATATTGTCACAAATGGCAGAATTTCCTTCTTTTAATGGCTGAATGTATATATATATATATATATATATATATATATATATGCATTTTCTTTGTCCATTTATCTGTCAGTGGCCTCTTAGGTTGTTTCCATGTCTTGGCTATTGTACATAATGCAGCATTTAACATGGGAGTGCAGATATCTCTTTGAGATAATGATTTTATTTCCTTCAGATAAATATCCGGAAGTAGAATTACTGGATCATATGGTAGTTCTATTTTTAATTTTTGGAGGAACCTCCATACTCTTTTTCATAGTGGCTGCACCAATTTACATTTCTACTAACGTGCAACATGTCAACAGTGCAATCTTAAATACTGATATAAGTACAACAATTAGATTTGTCCTCTTGGTTCTCATTCTGGTGGTCTTAATCACATTTTTAGGCTTAGTATGAAAATGTGTATGTCTAATAGAGTAATTTGATGGTATAGATGTAATAGCTCTTAATAGCTTTGTCACAATGCCTCGGATATTCCTTTTCAAATCTTAACAAAGTATTCACAATTACTGAACCCTAAGTGAAAACAACAAAGATCAGAAAACAGCGCTTTCTAAAAGATAATTTCAAGGTTAGAGAAACAGTAAAAATAAGTTCCATGAACCATCAGTAAAAATAAAATAACAAAAATAGAAAAAAAAAAGTGGCTGGTATTGTATGTAACACCCAAGAACAATTTGGTTTTTACCTAGTTTTATTTTTAAAAATATTATAGTAATCATGGAGTCCTTCAAATTGTCATTCAAGGATGGCAAAAAATTTCACAAACACTCTACCACTTTGCTTTTCTATGGTCATGTAGACATAAGATGGTCTGGTGGAAACAATATTGTCGTAGAAGACAGAGTCCTGTATTCTTACATAATCTCTTCCTTCAAACAGCTGTGTGATAATCCACTTATCCACTCAGATATGTCTGGTGTAAAATAAGGGTACAAGATTGGATCATCTTTCACAGTCCCTTTGGTCTCTGATGTCTTGTAAGCTAAGAAATTTGTTAGAAAGTCCACGTAGATCTGTAGTTGCAGAAAGCCTATATCTGTGGAAGCTTTCTTTTCTACGGTGTAATGGTGTGTTTGCACTAACTGGTTTTTGTTCACATATTTTCAGCATTGCTTATTTCAGAGGGGTTGAGAAAATCTGTCATACTAGAAATATTCAAAATTACAGCCTATTTAAAACAATTAAATAGTAGTTCTGTGTTTGCATTTAGGATAAAATAGCTGCTTAATCTGTATAACAATTTGAAACTAATGATGGTTAAATCACCTAATACTCCTTGATATCAATGCAAATTAATCTGAAATTTAACTCCATTTGTTGGAGCCCTAGCGTTTCCAGGCACTTGTATTAGATCTCCTCTAGGAAATGATTTAAAAACATTCTGACATCAAATCCTTCTTGACTCTGGGGACTGCATCTCAAAGTACAAAAGTTTTTCATATTGGATCATAAATCTACTCCATACGAATCTGATCTCCTTAGATTTCAGCTTTTGGTTTATGACTCTAAAAACAATTACACTAATAAAAAATGTCTAAGCAGGGGATGAACGGAAGTAGCAAGTACATTAGAAGTCAAAACAGGATTTTCTTTTTGTAATAGGAGAAGGAGAGACACATCTTTGACATTCACCATTAAAAAACACAAGATTAATGCAATTCTCAATAAGAAGGCTAAGTGCATAAAATAAAAGAGCACAGCCATTATCCATCTCAATGGATATGCCTCCAACTTATGAATCCCAACAATACATGAAAAATACATGATGTTATTAGGTGGTGGAAGCTGGCAATATATTGTCCATAACTTATTTATATAAGGCTGTCCTGAGAAGCAGTGTTTAACTCTGCTGGCTGGGCCGATAGAACGGGGACCTGGGCCGCTATTAACTGAGAGTCAGAGGGGAGCTGACAAACACTCCTTGAAAACAAATGAAACATGGGGCATCTTAACACTTCTTTCATTATTCTGGACCAGTTCTGTTTTCCTCTAAGCTTCTGCTGATCTCACAAAACAGGGGTCATCTCCTTGTTTTGTCTAAACGTTGTACTCGGTTGTTTACCTCATTAGTGGATTTATTAAACTAATAAGTGCCAGTAAAATTAGGAACTGGTGGTTGTAGTCAATCACGGAGTTATCTCAAGGGATGGCCACCACCCCGGCTAACATACTGGAGCTTGGTTTGCATTTCCATGGAACAAGGGCTGCTTCGATGTCAGGGGTCTCTGGAGAGGGAGCTTCTCCGCAACAGGTCGTACGTCATGTAGGGAGGTCCACTGATCTTGATATGAAATTTAATAGAAACAAGGTTCAGCCATAGGAAAGGAACTCCTGAATCTGGATGTTCAGGGATCCTGGGCCCCTGACAGACAGAAAGCACGTGGTGAGGCCATGGCCACTTGTGGGAGGTGGACTCATTCGAGCGTTACGACAATTCATGGTGACAGCTACTGTTTTCTGCATCTACATACTGAAAATTGTGTCTCCATGACTACCTCTAAAGTTTGTCTAGAGACAAACCACTTCACCTTTTATTTTTCCAAAACAGAACATTTATTACTTTTAAAATAAAG
This sequence comes from Phocoena phocoena, assembly GCF_963924675.1. Classification (NCBI taxonomy): domain Eukaryota; kingdom Metazoa; phylum Chordata; class Mammalia; order Artiodactyla; family Phocoenidae; genus Phocoena; species Phocoena phocoena. The sequence goes on along the minus strand of NC_089230.1, from coordinate 11,519,050 downwards.
ATTTTAATCAAGGACTGACTTTAATTTTTATTTAAGTAAACAAAACAATGAGTGGGTGAGACCAAAATAGCGTTTATAAAAATTGCTAAATGTTTCTCCAGAGAACCAAACTCAGAGCTGGCTCTCAGTGTTCATCCCTCTTTTTGTGGAGACTCAAAGTTTCCCATTAGGACATAAGAATCTGTCATCGAGCTTGAACCGTGAAAGTGCGCTCCCAATATATTTGGTAGGGATGGCACATGACTTTTAAGGTCATCAATTTACAGGGAAGTTAGATCATCTTTTTGTCTGGAATACTACACAATTGATTTCTCAAAGGTCACCAATGAACTCCTTCAAGTGAATTGAATTTAAAATTTAGTTTAGCCTTAAAGGGCATTGCAGTTCAATGGTCGAAATCAGGGATTAACAATTAAAATTCTGAAGCCTGCTTTTCTGGTGTATTAGTGACAGGAAAGATTTCATGGATGCCCTTTGTTAGCAATGGGCTAAAAGCCCTTGCTCCTGTTCATGTGTTCTTTCCTTGTACACGATGTGGGATATATTTATATATATGTAAATACGTCTTGAGAATTTTAAGGTTATTGGATTTCATAACTTAATATAACTTATAGTAATCAGTTAATTAGAATGCTGTTTCCCTGCTGAGTTCGACTACACTAGGGCAGGCAATCTTAACCAAGGGTGCTTAGATGCATCATCTATTTATGAATCAGTTGGTGTAGACCCCACCCAGAGATACTCTAATTTGATAGGTTAGAGTTAAGACACTGGAAAGTATATGTATGTACACATGTATGTATATATTTTTTTATTTTAAATTTATTTTATCCAAGTATCGTTGATTTACAGTGTTGTGTTCATTTCTGCTGTACAGCAGAGTAATTCAGTTATACATGTATATACATTCTTTTCATATTCTTTTCCATTATGATTTATCACAGGATATTGGATGTCGTTCCCTGTGCTAGACAGTAGGACCTTGTTGTTTCTACATCCGACGTATAACAATTTGCATCTGCTAATCCCAAACTCTCAAATCATCCCCTCACTCTCATTGGCAATTACAAGTCTGTTCTCTCTATCTGTGAGTCTGTTTCTGTTTTGTAGATAAGTTCATTTGTGTCATATTTTAGATTTCACATTTAAGTGATATCATATGATATTTGCTTTCTTTTTCTGATTTACTTCACTTGGTATGATAATCTCTAGGTTCATCCATATTGCTGCAAATGGCACTATTTCATTCTTTTTTATGCCTGACTAGTGTGGAAAGTATATTTTTGACTAAGTTCCCTGGTGATTAAAAGAAAACAAACAATAGCAATACACACACATATATAGGTACCTATGTACATATATATACATATATGTATTTACACACATACGTAAATGCATATTTTTTCACTTAACAATAAACTATGGAAATCTTACAGTATCAATAATGTGTACAGTATGTACACATTGTCAGCTTATTATTTTTAATGGCTGCACTGTCTCATTAAATTGAAGAATATTTTAAGAGCTAGTTTCTTTGCTTCTTTGTGCCTTTTTTGTGTCTTTGTGTAAAATGGGGATAATAGGACCTGCCCAATAGTGTTTTGAGGATTAAATGAGCCAATATACGTAAAGGGCTTAGAAGTATATTTGGAAGCTAAGAGGCATGATAAAGGAGTTTAATATTATTATCATCATCACTATTATTTTTAACCACAATTTGACAGTATTCCCAAGAGATATTTAAATATCTATGCAGTTTGTTGTGTTTTCCCATAATGGCAATTGCATAAGGATAGGATAATTTCCCCCAAACTTTTGTATGAGGTGCCATTTTGAATTGAATTTTAAATGGACTAGAAGATGAATTAGGTGGACAGTGGGAGGATCACAAACCCTGCAGGAGGTGGGAGAACTCCATTCTCGTTTCCTTCTGCTGCTGAGAGCGTGTGACCTCGGACAAGTCAGAGAGAAATCCTGGGACTAAAGTTTTCCATGTAGAAAATGAAGGTGTTGGAAGAAGTGATCTCTTAGGTTTCAACAGTTTTAACTGTGCCTTGGTGTTGTGAAAACAAAGAGAGGGTGAGTCTGTGTAATGTAAAGTTTCCCCCAGAGTGTAAGCTCTGTGAGGAAGGCACCCCAATGCCTCATCCAGTGTGAAAGTCACAAGGTGTAGAGTGACTTTTGCCCAGAGCAGGCGCTTAATAAAATTCTGTTGAAAAAACTGTTTACTAAAGGGTGAGCAAAATGCAAAATGAATATCAGGCACACAATGGGTCTTCATAGCCATTTCTTTTTTCTTTTTTTAAAATTCTTGTTTTGGAATATGTATATATATTTGAGAATGAATATATATATACATACTTAGATATATATGTATTATATATATGTATAAAACTGAAGCACTTTGCTGTATACCTGAAACACTGTAAATCAACTAAACTTCAATTTAAAAACAGAATTCATACCTATTTCTTCTTTAACTGATTATCTGAGTTCCTCTGTAGGAACCTCTCTAGAAATTTGACCGAATTGCTTATTTTTCAACATCAGAAAACGAATTTAAATAGACTTCATTTTATTCTTAGCATGTCAATGCATATCTATTTTTATTGCTACATTAAAATAGTCTAATTGAACCACTTCAACAGTTGCAAAATACTCTGTCTAGAATACTTTGTTAAACTAAAGGAATGGAAGACGCATGAAAAAAAATGCCACGTGCACTTAGCATGTACAAAGAGAACGCCATCTGAAAAGTAGAACTCTTCTTAGCGAAAGGATTTAAATGCAGTAACAAAGGCCCTATGGATTATTAATTAGAGTGATCCTTTTCATGGTGATGAATGAGGATGAATTTTTATAAAGCAGCATGATTAGATGCAGTTACATTATACTTTCATAACATTAGCATTTGTTATGTGATTGGAGAAGAGCCCAAAGATGTTGGAGGGTAAAAAATGGGCCCCTTGAATCCGTTAGTCTTACTTTCTATTTGATGATCTGCAGTCACTACTTCCAGAGACTCTGAGGCATGTGTGTATCCCTGTGCCTAGAAGCCTCTGAAATAGAATTAATTTTTTCATGCCACAGTATGGATTTTTAAAATGCCAAGTTTCATTTAATTAAACAATGAAACCAAACCACACTTCTTCTTAATCAGAAAGATTGTGGGGAAAAAAGTTTGGAAAGCCAATAAATTATAATAAATAATGGTGAGTTTTAATATAAAACTCACTGAAAGATGCAACAGGTCAACCAATCTATGAACCTCTGGAGGGTAACAAGACAGTAAACTTGACACTGTACAGTAGTTGACATACTGTGGTATTTGACATACAGTGAATCATTATTTACATTTTATCCAAAAACATTTACCTGAGAAAAGGTCATGACGTTAAATTTGGAGACATTTACAGCAATTGCCAAGTGTTTACTATCTACATGAATGTCATGCTTCTCAGTCAAAAGCAGGTTGATGTGCTAAATGTCAATTATTTCAACTTGTTTGAAGGTAGCACAGATTGCCAAGCAACATAAAAAGAGGTTTAATAAATAATATATACACTGCTAACCATTCATCTCGCCTAGCGGAGGCTAGGGTTTTACATATAGAGGATTTATGACAAGTAACAGCTCAGGACATTAAAACTCAGTTATTGCAGTCCTGGATTGCGGCACTGTCATGAGCTTCTGCAAGCTGCACCTTGTTTCTTCTGCTTCTGCTGTCACTTTTGAGAAGGCATTGAGGAGAACGGAATTACTTCAGGAAATAGCACTTTGATGTTTTCTTTGTGTTTTCTGGTCCTTTCCAGAATTAGCAGCAAAGGAGGATTATCCAGAGTTACGTTGGTGGGAAATTGAATTGTTCCATTTTTCTCAGTGATTACAAGACACAATGATATTCTGCAACAACTCCAAGGACTTTAAGAGAGAAACACAGAAATGCTAAAAGGAAAGCAAGAGCACCAATGGAATGCAACATTGTGACGGAGCCAGCAATGAATGAAACACAAAAGAGTTTCCAGGGTGGTTTATCAGTACTAAAACTTGGTGGGAGTGAGTGATGAGCTTTTTTCATTGTCTTCTAATAGCAAAATATATAAATAACATAGGACTCAGTGATAACAACCACAAAAATGCCTTGGATCAAGTGCCCAAGGTCAATATTCTAAAAAGCTGGTCTTGGGCCTAAAATGAACATGTATATGTGTCATTTATATATCTATTCTTTCTTATTTCTTTTTCATTGGAATTTGAGTTTATGAATAAACTCAGGTTAATGACTTTAGCTTGATGCCATCTGATAAGCACTTATTGAGCGCCAATGGATTCAAACATAGTACTAGGTGATGGTGTAAGACATTATTATAGGCAAGTAGGAAGATGATAAAATAGTTCAAGTTAGGTTATTTGTAAGTACAACAAAAAAGTAATAAAGCCAATCTCCTGAGAGTTTGGAAGGAAATGTTATGAGCAATATCAAAGAACCCTTGATGGAAGCATTAGTGTTAGATTCTGAAGGGCAGCAGAACGCATCCCTTTGGGAACAAGTAGCAAAGGAGGTTCCAGGCAGAAAGGACATCAAGGGCTGGTGTGAAAGGGTCTGTGTTTATGGGAGGTGAGCCCAATGGTTAGCTCTGCCTAAGAGGATTTGTGAAGGGAATGTGGGAGGTCAGCCCAAAAAGGTGGGAAGAGGCTCACTCATGAAGAATCTGGAATGCCTGGTTAGACTTTGGCTTTTACTCTGGAAGCAAATGGAACGTCTGGAGTTCTTTGAGGTCAGAGCTGGCCCAGCAAAGATTAATCTGTCAGGGCCAGAAGGGTGAAAAATGCCTTCATGGGGAGAGTAGAAAAAGGCAGGGAGACTCAGAGGGTTTGGAATCAGGGTGGGCGGGGCAGGGCGACATACAGGCATATTTCAGTGCCACACTGACAAAGGTAACCACAGGAGTCAGTGGCATTTGCTTCCTGGGAAACCTTTAACTTCTCATCAGTCAGAGAAGGTGCAGGACTGCTGCCTTGGTAGAGAGACAGCTAAGCTAATGGGTCTCTCTGTCCATAGAATGAAGGGATTTCTAGAAATGAGGGTAAAGATATAGTCAAGACCTTTCTTCCCTTGAATATATGACTAATCAAGGGAGAATGCTTATGGTAAGCTTCTTACTTCCCAGATGCGAATGCAATTCAGCTGAGCTGATTTGCAGCTTACGCTGGAAGTGTTGAGTCATCTCCCCAAACAAAAAAACATAAGCGATTCTTTAACGTTGACATGGAGGTTTATTCAAGAATCTGAAACACATTACTGTTATTCTCCAGCACTGAGCCCTAGGCTAGACAAACAAAGTACTTTTCAAAGGGTCAAAATTACTTTCCAGAGCTCAGGGTCTCACCCCTTTCAAACTATTAGGTCATCTGGTGTTTGCACTATCCTGTATTTATTAGCGTTAAATACTGATGGTCTCTCATAAAATGATGTTGTCAGAGAAGGCTAAGTCATTCTGTCCTGGTCACTTAGTCGTCCAAATTCACATGTTAGATTTTTAACCAATTACGTAGTAGGGACTTAAGGAAAATATAGGTAAATGATGGGTGAAAAGGTAAAAGTAAAGGCTCTCCAGGGAGAACAAGCAGGACACTGACCAAAAAAAGACGTGGGGAGGGTGGAAATTCCGTAAATAGCACTTGGATGCTTTCTTTGTGTTTTTTCCAGGCAAGCTAATGAGTAAGTAGGTAGACAATTTGCTTACTTCATAGTTAAATTTAATGTACGCCCTTACTATCTGACCTTAGCTAGAGCCTTGGGGATAGTCAATGAGCTCGAAACTTGTTTTCAATACTTGATCGGCTGCATGTGTAAAGAATAGACTCTTGTTTAGTGCTAAGAGCATGGAACAGTAGTTGGAAGCCACAGATTTTTTTTTTCCCCACTAGAACAAAAAAACACACAGAAAAACCATATCCACTGTCCAAAGAAAGAGTTGCTTCACAAGGTACTGAGTTACCTGAGGGCTGAGTAGCCATTTGGGGTTCTTTTTATTGGTCTTCTGGGTGAATGGGATTTAGATATCAATTAGGTGGCTGGACTAAGGTGATCTTTAAAATTTCTTCCAGCTTTGAGATCTTCTGCCAGAAAAGTGCTAGGGACGATAAAGAGACCAGGTTAGGGATTTAAGCCTGAGAAAGGTGGCTAAAATAACTCATTATGCTTTATACGTCTTAACTAAGTGATGAATTGGAGAGATGCAATAACTCTTGACTGCTAGCTAAAGGGTAAGAAGAAGGGTAGGATTATATATAGTGCCAAGAGGAAGTATAACAAGAAATAATACTGTGAAATTTACTAAAGGAAACCGGAGGATCTGAATTAGAAACATTTTTTCAAATTAGAGCTTCAAAATCTAATGTATTTTGGCGTTGTCTCCCAAGGGTAGCCACAGAGGCCCCTTTGAAGAAATCTGCACAGCCTCGGTTGGAACAATTTAAGCATCATGCCCTTTAGAAAATAAAAAGCCTTTTCTGGAGGACAGGGAGGGAAGGATCGTACAATTTCTTTTCAACACCGAGTATTCCAACGTGAGGATTTCTTCTTAGGTTTATCCCTAAGATAAACTATCCCTAAGATAAACCTAAGACAGACCATTTCTTCTGTCAACAGGCTGCAGGCAGATCCAGGCTTACTTGTGTCTGACATACTATAGGCTGCATATTAAGGAATGTTGGCCTGGAACACCTGAAACTGGTCTGCAAACCTGTTCCCCCGTGGTCGTGGGAGCAGCTACCTCTTGGGATAGCCTTCTGCCATCTTTCCTTTTAGAAAATGGTTTTGGGAAGCCCAGGCAGCTCTGCCTAGCTTCTCCCTCATGTTTTCCCTAAGCTAGCACTTCAGACTTTTGTCTGGGGACCCTCAGCCTAGCAGAGGTGGGGGGAGGGGAAGCACACTCTTTCCCCTCCTGGTTGGGGTTTGTATTGTACTTTCTGAATATTGCAGCCTACTTACCTTATTTTCTTCCCTTTCTCCTAGGACTGAATCTGCTCATTACTCCTTGGGCAAATCTACCCTCCAACCTTACCTCCTTTTTCTCAATCAGAAATAACACACTTTTTAAAAAAAATAGATCTTTATTGGAGTGTACTTGCTTCACAATGCTGTGTTAGTTCTGTTGTACAGCAAGGTGAATCAGCCATGTGCACACACACGTCCCCGTATCCCCTCCCTGTTGAGCCTCCCTCCCACC